>NC_089841.1:36716014-37051014 GCF_035609145.1 Eleutherodactylus coqui
TTGAGCTATTAGGTTGAATAGATCCGTCTGTGGGAAGGAGCCCTAGGGCCTCATGTCCACTAGCAAAATGGAATAGCTGTTTCCGCAGCGGATTTGCCCCTAGGGAATCATTGGCCATCCCGTCCATTAAACTGATTTTTGCACCCGCGGATGGAATTTTAATAGAATTGCGTTTTTCATGCGTGGGAGAAAAAAACCCCGGCATGCTCCATTTTACCGCGGATCGGCCACATTGCTATCACATTGATAGCAATGTGTGCAGATATCTGCATGCAAAAATGATACAATAGAAAGCTGATTCTACGCGGATTGTATTTTTCCAGTGGACATGAGGCCTATGGCCGCCTGCAGACGGCCGTGTCGCATCCAGCTGCTCGCAACAGGACCCGACCTGAGCGCCTGCAGCGAGCAGTGCGGAACTCGCCCGCTCCCGCAGCTCTGACTCATGTGCCAGCAGACGGCGCATGCGCAGAGCCGGCAGCCAGCGAGTGGCGTTTATGTCCGGGGCTTTGCGAACCCCGCACAGAATTAGAGCATGGCGCGGTTTGTTTTCTGCGCGTGATTTCGCGTAGACAAACCACAGCCTTCTGCATAGGATTGCGTATTGAAATGCAATCCTATGCAGGCGTGTACAGCCGGAAATGTACGGTGCTGCGTCTGGCATAGACTGAAGTGGCAGCGGTGCGCATTCGTCATCAGCTGATTGGCAGGGATTCTGGGAGGCAGATCAACACTTCACTGCGCATAGATCATCAGTACTGGAGTCCCAGGGAACACTTTTAACCCCTTGCCACCGCAGCACGTGAATGTATGTATGTTAGGAAGCAGCTTTCTGGAATGGACTTGCATTTGCATCCTACAGATCTGAGCCCACACCATCTACTGCTGAAGACTGTTGCTAATGACAGTTGGCCTCCCACAGCCAGAGGGGATGGGTGAGACAACAGATTCCCGCTGTTAACCCTTTCCAGTCCAATGTCGGCCCTGCCCCGACATAATTTCCCTCCACAGCTCCAATGTCGGGGCAGGCCCGACACTGCAGTGCAGGAGTGGATCTGCACCCGATCGTCAGGCACATCGGGTGCAGATGCACTCCTGCACTGGTCCTCATCGAGGACTCCCGAGGAGAAGGCAGAAAGGGATTTTAATCCTTTCTGCCTTCTCCTTTACACATTACTTAGCGCTATGTAATGCATAGATTCTGGCCGGCGATCATGTGACCGCCGGTGTTACCTGACCCCAGCAGTCACATGATCGCCGAGCCGGGAGGCAGAAGGAGTACGGAAGACGCCGAACAGGTAAGCAGGTCCCTCCCTGCACCCTCCTGAACTCTGTCAGATCAGGAGGGTGCAGGGAAAATGTATTTTTTCTCACCCATTCTCCCCAGAACCAATTTATTTGGAGCTGGGGAGAATGGGTGAGAAAAAATAAATGGATTGGAAAGGGTTAATGCTTTGCATGCAACGATTGCTCTTATTTCATTAGGTTTTTGTATGTAATCAGATATACTTCAGTCTAAGCCGACCTGAGTATAAGCCAAGGTACCAACTTTTACCCCAAAAACCTGGGGTCAATTATTGACTTGAGTATAAGGCAAGGGGTAATATTAGGTACCTCGGCTAACACTGGGATCGGCTATACTCGAGTATGCATTGTGGCTGCTGCTACAGGCCAAGTGGGCAGTATTGTCCGGGTCTCCTGGACTCATGGTTAGTGTAGGGATTAGCGGTATAACCAGGAGCTTAGAAGTTCGCCCGCTAGCTTCACGTTTTGTCTACAATGTCAAGTAATACCTGTTCTTTATAATCAGCCTATCTGTTAGTAGTGGTTGCATTTTTGGCCTCTGTATGCAGTGTTTTCTATCTCTGTGTATTCTGTTCTGTCTCTGTTATATGCCATGCGTGTGTCCTGTTCTGTGGCTCCTAGGATCAGCTATGGCCCAGTTCCGAAGACCGCTGGGCCGCCCTCTTATTTGGGCGATGTCTACGCTTAGGTTGGGCCACTGTCGACCCCCCCCCCCTTTAGCACAGGGTTAGTTGCATGGATTACATTTTGGGTCCCATTTGTACATACTAACATATCATTAGGGCCACAATGGGTACATTTCTGAAAACAATACAAACAGGGGTATCCATTTTGGGGTGTCAGTGCACATGAAAATGATGATTTTTGGTGGAAAAAAAACTTAGAATAGCACATTAGCCGAAATAAAGCCCTATTATAATTTTTTTTTAATCATAATTCCATTAATTCCTGAAAATGTGGGATCTAAATACTCCTGACACCACTCAGTGAACACAAAGGGGTGTACTTTGTAAAATAGGGTCATTTTAGGGGGTATGTATTCTGACACCCACGAGCCTTTGCAATCTTGGCTCGGTGGAGGAAAAAGGATTTAGCAAAATGAGGAAAAATGAGGTTCAACTTGAATGTCTCCTAAATGGTTCCAAACAAAGGATGTTTTTGCAAATGTGCGTCCAGAATAAAGTGAACAGATGGAAATATATGTTGGCAAAGATTTGTAGAGTATGCTTGCACATATGAGATATAACATTTGTAAATGTTAAAAAATTACAATGTCTTCAAAACTGTCAATATTAATTTTAATTAATATACACAACTTCTAACTGCCCATTTTTACCGCTTAAACGAAGTACAACAAGGCACAGAAAAAACAATGTAAGAATCACTTCGATTTGCAAACATGCCCATCTTGAAAGCGTCCTACTGAGCCAACATCTAGGACCGCCAGTCTCTCTGCTGCTTCAACAATGATTGTGAGCAAACGCAGTGTGGTAATCTTGAAATACCTTAGATAACCTGTAAAGAAGAAAGAAAAAAGTTTGCAAGAAAATAAATAAAAGCTTAGTCTATCCAAAAATACCCCCCCCCCCCAAAAAAAAAGGTGAGTCACCGGCAAAAAGCAGTCCATAAAACGAAGGGGTTCAAGATTGCTGAACGTCGAGGGTCTCTTCACTGTCTGCCAGCCTTCCCATTCTCAAGGACGTCAGATCTGCAGGAAATGACGAAAAATCAGCAGGTTAACAGTCACATCACACCAGTATTACTGATCCCTAGATCCGCTCCACCCACTTACATTGACCACTACTCCCCCAACCTGGTCAGAAGAATCAAGAATCTTATTTTTATATATTATATATACACACACACACACACACACACACGCGTGCGTACATACATATGCAAGCGAAAACCTGCAAATATGCGCAAAATAAGCACGTATGAGCAGACGCACGCAATGAAAATTTTAGCAGATGCAGCATCTTACCTCGACGAGTTATGTCAGCTTGTGTGCAAGCGAAGCGAAATTCTTCTCAAAACGCGTCCAAACGTCAGGATCCTCTCCACACGCAAGTTTGCAAAAAAGCTCACAAATCTCGGGTGGCCGCGTCTCCACACGTAGTGCACAAATCTGCCAAAAAAGACAGGTTTCGTCAGGTGGCGTCGCGCAAATCTCAGGTAGGTACTCACCACACAGCGCATCAATCCCAGGTAGGTACTCACCACACGTACCACACAGCGCATCAATCCCAGGTAGGTACTCACCACACGTACCACACAGCGCATCAATCCCAGGTAGGTACTCACCACACGTACCACACAGCGCATCAATCCCAGGTAGGTACTCAGCACACAGCGCATCAATCTCAGGTAGGTACTCAGCACACAGCGCATCAATCTCAGGTAGGCACTCAGCACACAGCGCATCAATCTCAGGTAGGCACTCAGCACACAGCGCATCAATCTCAGGTAGGCACTCAGCACACAGCGCATCAATCTCAGGTAGGCACTCAGCACACAGCGCATCAATCTCAGGTAGGCACTCAGCACACAGCGCATCAATCTCAGGTAGGCACTCAGCACACAGCGCATCAATCTCAGGTAGGTACTCAGCACACAGCGCATCAATCTCAGGTAGGTACTCAGCACACAGCGCATCAATCTCAGGTAGGTACTCAGCACACAGCGCATCAATCTCAGGTAGGTACTCAGCACACAGCGCATCAATCTCAGGTAGGTACTCAGCACACAGCGCATCAATCTCAGGTAGGTACTCAGCACACAGCGCATCAATCTCAGGTAGGTACTCAGCACACAGCGCATCAATCTCAGGTAGGTACTCAGCACACAGCGCATCAATCTCAGGTAGGTACTCAGCACACAGCGCATCAATCTCAGGTAGGTACTCAGCACACAGCGCATCAATCTCAGATAGGTACTCAGCACACAGCGCATCAATCTCAGATAGGTACTCAGCACACAGCGCATCAATCTCAGATAGGTACTCAGCACACAGCGCATCAATCTCAGGTAGGTACTCAGCACACAGCGCATCAATCTCAGGTAGGTACTCAGCACACAGCGCATCAATCTCAGGTAGGTACTCAGCACACAGCGCATCAATCTCAGGTAGGTACTCAGCACACAGCGCATCAATCTCAGGTAGGTACTCAGCACACAGCGCATCAATCTCAGGTAGGTACTCAGCACACAGCGCATCAATCTCAGGTAGGTACTCAGCACACAGCGCATCAATCTCAGGTAGGTACTCAGCACACAGCGCATCAATCTCAGGTAGGTACTCAGCACACAGCGCATCAATCTCAGGTAGGTACTCAGCACACAGCGCATCAATCTCAGGTAGGTACTCACCACACAGCGCATCAATCTCAGGTAGGTACTCACCACACAGCGCATCAATCTCAGGTAGGTACTCACCACACAGCGCATCAATCTCAGGTAGGTACTCACCACACAGCGCATTAATCTCAGGTAGGTACTCAGCACACAGCGCATCAATCTCAGGTAGGTACTCAGCACACGTAGCGCACAGCGCATCAATCTCAGGTAGGTACTCAGCACACAGCGCATCAATCTCAGGTAGGTACTCAGCACACAGCGCATCAATCTCAGGTAGGTACTTAGCACACAGCGCATCAATCTCAGGTAGGTACTCAGCACACAGCGCATCAATCTCAGGTAGGTACTCAGCACACAGCGCATCAATCTCAGGTAGGTACTCAGCACACAGCGCATCAATCTCAGGTAGGTACTCAGCACACAGCGCATCAATCTCAGGTAGGTACTCAGCACACAGCGCATCAATCTCAGGTAGGTACTCAGCACACAGCGCATCAATCTCAGGTAGGTACTCAGCACACAGCGCATCAATCTCAGGTAGGTACTCAGCACACAGCGCATCAATCTCAGGTAGGTACTCAGCACACAGCGCATCAATCTCAGGTAGGTACTCAGCACACAGCGCATCAATCTCAGGTAGGTACTCAGCACACAGCGCATCAATCTCAGGTAGGTACTCAGCACACAGCGCATCAATCTCAGGTAGGTACTCACCACACAGCGCATCAATCTCAGGTAGGTACTCACCACACAGCGCATCAATCTCAGGTAGGTACTCACCACACAGCGCATCAATCTCAGGTAGGTACTCACCACACAGCGCATTAATCTCAGGTAGGTACTCAGCACACAGCGCATCAATCTCAGGTAGGTACTCAGCACACGTAGCGCACAGCGCATCAATCTCAGGTAGGTACTCAGCACACAGCGCATCAATCTCAGGTAGGTACTCAGCACACAGCGCATCAATCTCAGGTAGGTACTTAGCACACAGCGCATCAATCTCAGGTAGGTACTCAGCACACAGCGCATCAATCTCAGGTAGGTACTCAGCACACAGCGCATCAATCTCAGGTAGGTACTCAGCACACAGCGCATCAATCTCAGGTAGGTACTCAGCACACAGCGCATCAATCTCAGGTAGGTACTCAGCACACAGCGCATCAATCTCAGGTAGGTACTCAGCACACAGCGCATCAATCTCAGGTAGGTACTCAGCACACAGCGCATCAATCTCAGGTAGGTACTCAGCACACAGCGCATCAATCTCAGGTAGGTACTCAGCACACAGCGCATCAATCTCAGGTAGGTACTCAGCACACAGCGCATCAATCTCAGGTAGGTACTCAGCACACAGCGCATCAATCTCAGGTAGGTACTCAGCACACAGCGCATCAATCTCAGGTAGGTACTCACCACACAGCGCATCAATCTCAGGTAGGTACTCACCACACAGCGCATCAATCTCAGGTAGGTACTCACCACACAGCGCATTAATCTCAGGTAGGTACTCAGCACACAGCGCATCAATCTCAGGTAGGTACTCAGCACACGTAGCGCACAGCGCATCAATCTCAGGTAGGTACTCAGCACACAGCGCATCAATCTCAGGTAGGTACTCAGCACACAGCGCATCAATCTCAGGTAGGTACTTAGCACACAGCGCATCAATCTCAGGTAGGTACTCAGCACACAGCGCATCAATCTCAGGTAGGTACTCAGCACACAGCGCATCAATCTCAGGTAGGTACTCAGCACACAGCGCATCAATCTCAGGTAGGTACTCAGCACACAGCGCATCAATCTCAGGTAGGTACTCAGCACACAGCGCATCAATCTCAGGTAGGTACTCAGCACACAGCGCATCAATCTCAGGTAGGTACTCAGCACACAGCGCATCAATCTCAGGTAGGTACTCAGCACACAGCGCATCAATCTCAGGTAGGTACTCAGCACACAGCGCATCAATCTCAGGTAGGTACTCAGCACACAGCGCATCAATCTCAGGTAGGTACTCAGCACACAGCGCATCAATCTCAGGTAGGTACTCAGCACACAGCGCATCAATCTCAGGTAGGTACTCACCACACAGCGCATCAATCTCAGGTAGGTACTCACCACACAGCGCATCAATCTCAGGTAGGTACTCACCACACAGCGCATTAATCTCAGGTAGGTACTCAGCACACAGCGCATCAATCTCAGGTAGGTACTCAGCACACGTAGCGCACAGCGCATCAATCTCAGGTAGGTACTCAGCACACAGCGCATCAATCTCAGGTAGGTACTCAGCACACAGCGCATCAATCTCAGGTAGGTACTTAGCACACAGCGCATCAATCTCAGGTAGGTACTCAGCACACAGCGCATCAATCTCAGGTAGGTACTCAGCACACAGCGCATCAATCTCAGGTAGGTACTCAGCACACAGCGCATCAATCTCAGGTAGGTACTCAGCACACAGCGCATCAATCTCAGGTAGGTACTCAGCACACAGCGCATCAATCTCAGGTAGGTACTCAGCACACAGCGCATCAATCTCAGGTAGGTACTCAGCACACAGCGCATCAATCTCAGGTAGGTACTCAGCACACAGCGCATCAATCTCAGGTAGGTACTCAGCACACAGCGCATCAATCTCAGGTAGGTACTCAGCACACAGCGCATCAATCTCAGGTAGGTACTCAGCACACAGCGCATCAATCTCAGGTAGGTACTCAGCACACAGCGCATCAATCTCAGGTAGGTACTCACCACACAGCGCATCAATCTCAGGTAGGTACTCACCACACAGCGCATCAATCTCAGGTAGGTACTCACCACACAGCGCATTAATCTCAGGTAGGTACTCAGCACACAGCGCATCAATCTCAGGTAGGTACTCAGCACACGTAGCGCACAGCGCATCAATCTCAGGTAGGTACTCAGCACACAGCGCATCAATCTCAGGTAGGTACTCAGCACACAGCGCATCAATCTCAGGTAGGTACTTAGCACACAGCGCATCAATCTCAGGTAGGTACTCAGCACACAGCGCATCAATCTCAGGTAGGTACTCAGCACACAGCGCATCAATCTCAGGTAGGTACTCAGCACACAGCGCATCAATCTCAGGTAGGTACTCAGCACACAGCGCATCAATCTCAGGTAGGTACTCAGCACACAGCGCATCAATCTCAGGTAGGTACTCAGCACACAGCGCATCAATCTCAGGTAGGTACTCAGCACACAGCGCATCAATCTCAGGTAGGTACTCAGCACACAGCGCATCAATCTCAGGTAGGTACTCAGCACACAGCGCATCAATCTCAGGTAGGTACTCAGCACACAGCGCATCAATCTCAGGTAGGTACTCAGCACACAGCGCATCAATCTCAGGTAGGTACTCAGCACACAGCGCATCAATCTCAGGTAGGTACTCAGCACACAGCGCATCAATCTCAGGTAGGTACTCACCACACAGCGCATCAATCTCAGGTAGGTACTCACCACACAGCGCATCAATCTCAGGTAGGTACTCACCACACAGCGCATCAATCTCAGGTAGGTACTCACCACACAGCGCATTAATCTCAGGTAGGTACTCAGCACACAGCGCATCAATCTCAGGTAGGTACTCAGCACACGTAGCGCACAGCGCATCAATCTCAGGTAGGTACTCAGCACACAGCGCATCAATCTCAGGTAGGTACTCAGCACACAGCGCATCAATCTCAGGTAGGTACTTAGCACACAGCGCATCAATCTCAGGTAGGTACTCAGCACACAGCGCATCAATCTCAGGTAGGTACTCAGCACACAGCGCATCAATCTCAGGTAGGTACTCAGCACACAGCGCATCAATCTCAGGTAGGTACTCAGCACACAGCGCATCAATCTCAGGTAGGTACTCAGCACACAGCGCATCAATCTCAGGTAGGTACTCAGCACACAGCGCATCAATCTCAGGTAGGTACTCAGCACACAGCGCATCAATCTCAGGTAGGTACTCAGCACACAGCGCATCAATCTCAGGTAGGTACTCAGCACACAGCGCATCAATCTCAGGTAGGTACTCAGCACACAGCGCATCAATCTCAGGTAGGTACTCAGCACACAGCGCATCAATCTCAGGTAGGTACTCAGCACACAGCGCATCAATCTCAGGTAGGTACTCAGCACACAGCGCATCAATCTCAGGTAGGTACTCACCACACAGCGCATCAATCTCAGGTAGGTACTCACCACACAGCGCATCAATCTCAGGTAGGTACTCACCACACAGCGCATTAATCTCAGGTAGGTACTCAGCACACAGCGCATCAATCTCAGGTAGGTACTCAGCACACGTAGCGCACAGCGCATCAATCTCAGGTAGGTACTCAGCACACAGCGCATCAATCTCAGGTAGGTACTCAGCACACAGCGCATCAATCTCAGGTAGGTACTTAGCACACAGCGCATCAATCTCAGGTAGGTACTCAGCACACAGCGCATCAATCTCAGGTAGGTACTCAGCACACAGCGCATCAATCTCAGGTAGGTACTCAGCACACAGCGCATCAATCTCAGGTAGGTACTCAGCACACAGCGCATCAATCTCAGGTAGGTACTCAGCACACAGCGCATCAATCTCAGGTAGGTACTCAGCACACAGCGCATCAATCTCAGGTAGGTACTCAGCACACAGCGCATCAATCTCAGGTAGGTACTCAGCACACAGCGCATCAATCTCAGGTAGGTACTCAGCACACAGCGCATCAATCTCAGGTAGGTACTCAGCACACAGCGCATCAATCTCAGGTAGGTACTCAGCACACAGCGCATCAATCTCAGGTAGGTACTCAGCACACAGCGCATCAATCTCAGGTAGGTACTCACCACACAGCGCATCAATCTCAGGTAGGTACTCACCACACAGCGCATCAATCTCAGGTAGGTACTCACCACACAGCGCATTAATCTCAGGTAGGTACTCAGCACACAGCGCATCAATCTCAGGTAGGTACTCAGCACACGTAGCGCACAGCGCATCAATCTCAGGTAGGTACTCAGCACACAGCGCATCAATCTCAGGTAGGTACTCAGCACACAGCGCATCAATCTCAGGTAGGTACTTAGCACACAGCGCATCAATCTCAGGTAGGTACTCAGCACACAGCGCATCAATCTCAGGTAGGTACTCAGCACACAGCGCATCAATCTCAGGTAGGTACTCAGCACACAGCGCATCAATCTCAGGTAGGTACTCAGCACACAGCGCATCAATCTCAGGTAGGTACTCAGCACACAGCGCATCAATCTCAGGTAGGTACTCAGCACACAGCGCATCAATCTCAGGTAGGTACTCAGCACACAGCGCATCAATCTCAGGTAGGTACTCAGCACACAGCGCATCAATCTCAGGTAGGTACTCAGCACACAGCGCATCAATCTCAGGTAGGTACTCAGCACACAGCGCATCAATCTCAGGTAGGTACTCAGCACACAGCGCATCAATCTCAGGTAGGTACTCAGCACACAGCGCATCAATCTCAGGTAGGTACTCACCACACAGCGCATCAATCTCAGGTAGGTACTCACCACACAGCGCATCAATCTCAGGTAGGTACTCACCACACAGCGCATTAATCTCAGGTAGGTACTCAGCACACAGCGCATCAATCTCAGGTAGGTACTCAGCACACGTAGCGCACAGCGCATCAATCTCAGGTAGGTACTCAGCACACAGCGCATCAATCTCAGGTAGGTACTCAGCACACAGCGCATCAATCTCAGGTAGGTACTTAGCACACAGCGCATCAATCTCAGGTAGGTACTCAGCACACAGCGCATCAATCTCAGGTAGGTACTCAGCACACAGCGCATCAATCTCAGGTAGGTACTCAGCACACAGCGCATCAATCTCAGGTAGGTACTCAGCACACAGCGCATCAATCTCAGGTAGGTACTCACCACACAGCGCAGAAATCTTCCTCTCCCACGTTGAAAGTAGTATAAAAGGCTCCAACCATCAGCTTCCTCTGTAGATGCCAGCGCTCGGAATTCGCGGGCAAATTCAAGTATCGGTGACGTCACCGGTCACGTGAGGCGCGGGCACAGCTCTCATCGTGCACGGCAGCTGAACTGTACTGCTCGTGCACAATGGGAAGTCACATGGTGCCGATTCCAGCCACCTCATTGGCTGGAATCGGCAGCAGGAATAACTGAAGCGTAAACTACTAATATGCCTGCAGGTGGCTCTTTGGGTTGGTGCTTTTCCAGTATTCAACACTTTCTGCTGGCTCCTCCCACAGCAGCGCTGGTCACGTGTGGGTGACGTCACCGCAGGTCCTCTAGGTCACTAGGATTCAGCATTTGCCAGGAGCACACGGCTGCTGTGGAGGTATGTGTGTGTTCCCTCCTGCCAGGACCGCTGGGGGAGGACGGATTAACCCCTTTACGACCAGCAGAGTTTGGGTGCAAAAATCAAACATTTTTAGTAACATTTTGTAATCTTTTTTTTAATGGCTGGCATTGCGCAGAGTTATTGGCGCACGCGATACGCAGTGAATAGAACCCGCTAACACGTATTCTGCACACGCAATGTCTGCTGCGCAAAATAAGTCAGAACATATCCTTTTTTTTTCACATTTGTGCACTAAAAGCCCCCATAGAAGTCAATGGGGGGTGCGCAAATTCTGCTGGAAAAATAAGGCATCTGGTACTTACTAGCCATTTTGTGGTGTTTGTTTGCCGCGCGCCAATGAGCGTCCTGTGGGCAGAAAAAGGGCAGCCAAATACACCGATATGCGTTCATAGCGCAAAAAAGTTGCGAAATTACACTTATGTCCGCGTTCAGCCGGCCTAGAGGTTTTTAAATCTTCTTTTGTATTGTTTTCTGTGCAGGTTAACCCTTTATGACGGGTCCCTCCCCCCACCCCCCCCCCACCCCTCCTTCCCCATTTGCGATTTTTTTTTTTTTTCCTCCTCCCTTTTAAAAACGTAACTGCTTTATTTATTGCTTAACTACCATTTTGGAATACATATGACTTTTTGATCGCTTTTGATTGCTTTATTTCCCTGAGACCAGGTGACCAAAAAAAGTGCATTTCTGGCGATCTTTATTTGTTTTGGGCAACATTCACCGTGCGGGGTAAATAATGCGCTACTTTGATAGATCAGAGTCTTACAGACACAGCGATACCAAATATGTATTTTTGTTTTATCATTTTATTGTAAATACGGTTAAAAGGGGAGTTTTGTTGAATGTTTATAACTTAAAAAAAAAAAAATAGTAAAACTTTATTAATCTTATTTTCACTTTTGTTTTAAACCCCCCTGGGGGACCAGAACATGCGATGCTTTGATCACTCCTACAGTATGACGTAAAGCTATAGCATTCTGTCATAGTGAAATCTGACAGGCAGTCTATCCAGCCACCCCACGGGGACAGCTTTATAGGGGCCTTTCAGAAGGCCCCTAACTGCCATGACACCCGCACGTCTCCCTGCGATCTGATCGCGGGGGGGGCTGTATGGAACCCCGAACATCATTTGGGGGATTTAAATGCCTGTGTCAGAATTGACAGCAACATTTAAAGGGTTAATAGCGCAGATCAGCCACGCAACTGATTGCAGCTATTGCCCATGGGTGTTGGCTGTAATAAGCAGCAGCTGCCCGCGCTATATGAAGAGAGGTCGCCTTGTGACCTCTCTTCATACATACCCCGACGCTGCAGGACAGAAGTGCGTGTCCTATAGCGGGGAGGGGTTAAATAACGGGTTAAGTTTACGAGGTCGGTTGTCACTATTGAAGTAATATAATCGCATGTAGAGCGGGCACTAAATAGTTTATTCTTTTGGTTTTCTTTTTTGTTTTTTGTACCACATGAAGAGCAGCGACATTTCTAATGTTAAAAACGCGTCTCACAAAAATCGCACGAACGTGGAATTTTTGTGAGATGCGTTTTTAACATTAGAAAGTCCTATTGACATTCGCGTTAAAAAACGCAGTAATATCGCAATCGCGAAGGCAGCCTAATGCATAGCAATGCGGTTTTAAGCTCTCTGTATCACGTGTGTAATATGGAGCACAAATACACGGGGTTTTTTTTGGAGTCCAGGTAGGGGATTTGAACTTTAACCCCTCAAGGACCAATTGTGGTAAATTAAGGGCGCTTGGTCCTGAGCTTTAATCCCCATTAAAGCCTGTGCTCCTGCAATCAAGCAGAAGCAGGTCGGGTCTTCGACTGTCAGACACAGCCGTGGACCCAGAGGAGAAGGGAGAAGCGTTTTTTAAATGCTTTTGTCTTCCCAGGCTCGTCTGATAGTGATATGGACGGAACTTGTAAGGTAAAATAACACATTGAAATCAAGATGTAGATTCGCACGAACGATTTCTGTCTCTCAGCGCTGCTGTGCAATAGAAAATTTTTTTTCTATGGGTCCAAAAAAAATCTCATTGCAATGCGATTTTTTTTTTTTTTAATTTTTTTATTTATGTCTTTTCTATTAAAATAACCAGCGAGATTTCACACACGTAAAAGTCACGTACCGTGATGCTATGCATTTTTCTAGCAAAACACGTCACTCGCATAGAAAATCACGTCTATGAGTGTGATATCTGTTCGAGTTTCTTGTACAGATATTGTGCTGGCCCGTGTGAATACGGCCTATGGGCATGTACCTTTGCTACAGAAACTAGCGCTAGATTTGTGTGTTGCGAGACGCACGAATATGAACCCCATTCTTTTGAATGTGGTCATATACATGAGTGATCTTGATTCCCACGTTGCGGTGCGGGAAATAAATTGTTGCATGTCCTATCCTTGGGCGTTCCATCAAAATATGTTGGAAAACACATTGCACTGCGTGGGGATGGGGAACACTTGGTGATCATCCAGCATGGCTAAAAGCCGCGTTCCGGAGGATCGCAACTGCGCTGAATGGATGGGAGGCATTTTTGGTCTGAGTAATCTATATTGCTGCCTTTTTGTACCAGGCCCTGGTCTTACACTTCACCAAATATGGCTGAAGCACCTGGTCAGAGAACTTCACACCCCCCACAAACTTGTTGTACTCTGACAGGCTTTTTGTAGTAGCTCCTCTCTCTTACCCCGACTGAGATGTCTGCATCCACGGTGGAGAGCATGTAGACCTCCTTTTCATCGTGCCATTTCACTGCGAACGGCGGCCCACTCACAAGTGCATATGACGGCCACCCTTTCCACTCACCTGGACACCAGCGGTTGTGGGAATCCCATTATTCTTCCTTATTGTCCCACAGGCCCCTGTGTCTGCATCATATAGGGCTTTATATAATGGGATACCCGTATACTGATTGTCTGTGTACACATGGCATCCTTTGGGCAGGGATGGGGACAATAATTCCCATACAATTTTCCCATTGGTGCCTATGTTCTCTGGGTAATATGGGGGATTAAGTTGGTGGTCCCTGCCTTCATAAATGAAGAAATCTCAGGTGTAGCCAGTAGAGCTCTCACATACCTTGTATGATTTTATGTCATACCTGGCGAGCTTAGATGCGATAAGCTGCCGGTAGGAAAGACGGCCCTTGCAGCTCATTATGGACTCGTCAACGGACAGGTTTATATCGGGGGTATACAAATTTTTAAAGGATCTTTGAGCAGGGAGATTAGGGGCCGCAGTTTATTGAGGCAGTCATGGGCAGGGCCAACTATTGGGGGGGCTTGGGAATTATCTGTGAAATGCAAGAAATGCATGTACTGCACTGGTGGACCAGTACGAGCGGATGCAGGGTTTTTTAACTCAACCCATTAATAAAATTATTCCCCCAGTTTTTTTTATTTCTGGGACACTTGTGGGGATCCATCGTCTGGAATACACAGAGGTGGGATGATCTGCAATAAACTGACCAGCGTAGATGTTAGCCTGCTGGACAATTAATTCCAAGACCGGGCCATTTATGATTAAAAAAAACAAATCAATGGGGACAAAATTTGCGTCATCTACACCAGGAGGCGCTACAAATTGTGGTATTTGTGGGTGAAATAAATCTCTGGAACCCCACATTGTGGGAGGCATCGCAGCTCTCGGGCCTGATGACTCTACAGCTGCTGCAACCTCCATGGAGCTAGAGGCAAGAGCAGAGTCCTCACTGCACAAACTTTCTTCCACTTTTGCTAGACCAAAGCCGTCAGTAGGCTGCTCGGCTCTGGACCGCCTGCGGGTCGTTTTAGTACAAATTGTTTTTTCAAAAATGAAAATAGAAATAAAAGGACACTTAGCAGCGGTTACAGTAATAGTGGAAAACAATTACAGGGGTGTTCTTCACCCACACTTGGGGTGTTTCAGAAAAATTGCGCACTCAGATTCTAAGACGGCTTGGGATGCGAGACACTGAGGCACCTCAAGAAAAGAAAGCTTTCTCTTTCTAACCTTCACTCTCTGGTTCTACCCATCACTAGAAAAATGTATTCTCTCTCTCCTCCCAGAAAACACTGTTTAAGGAGAGAATACATCACTAGTCCTGTGCGTAATTCTCAAAATATTATGCATGGCAATGATAGGATTATCACAGCCATCCATGTCTCCAGGGACCAATAATAATGGGTCCCGGGTAGTTTATATGTACAAAGCTATATTTGTAAGCTTTGCACATAGGTTCAGTGCATCTGTCTTTTTGCCTGGGAGAGTCAGGGGAGGGTCGTGGGCGGGTGGAAACGTCGGCCAGAGAGGTCAGAGGTGAACATCAGGGAACGTTCCATCTCCCAACACCATTCCTTTTGGAACTTTACACTTTAACTTTTTTTTACTTTGCGTGTGGTCGCTATTATTGCCGTTTTGGTTGACAGGCGCAGCGCATGGAGATGGGACGCCGTAAATGAAGGCAGAGGCGGGGACTGCGGCAGGTTGCAGGAAAGCTGTTTCAGCTCCCCAAAGCGATCCGATCGCTGAGGGGAGCTGTAATGGTCACCCTTTATGCTCCGCCATTTACTTTCATTCAGTCACCCATATCTGTTAGATATCGAATAACTGAGGACTGCAAACTGCAGCACTCAGTGTGTGCTCCAGACTCCCACCTACCTCTGGTAGGGGAGAGCCTGGAGCTGGGACACCCCCAACACACCCGTTAAAAGGTGTATCTGCTGTCACAAAGGGGTTAATATATTTGATGCACCTGTTGGCATCACCATGCCATTTATGCCAACCGAATAAGTCTTCAGCTATAACTTATGGCACTTTCTGGTCAGAAATAATAGTAAATGTTTTTATCTGTGCAACGTCACATGCTTTAACCCTAGACCCCACCCAGATTTCCAAAAACAGGCTTGGCCCAGTGTAAACAATCAAAGTCTAAATTTTGGCACTTGGGCCAAGTGTTTTTAAAGCATTTCAAGCATTTTTTATAGCTTTATTTTTTTTTTGTATCTTCTATAATTTGCTGTTAAAGTCCTGTAGAAAAGACGACAGAAAAAAAAATGTGAAAACCATACGTACATTTTTAAGAATTGCTATAGACTTCTATGGATCTACACATCCATCTTCAGCTACCAAAAGGAGCCAACCAGCAAAAATTATAGTCGTGGGGACACAGGGCTCGGTTGAGGACCACAGACCTTGGACTCCACTGATACAAGTCACTCCATCTTGCCAAAACATTTTTAAAAGTGCAGTTACTCTTTTCAGATGAAAGAATGGACTTGAGAAGTTGCTCACCTCTCCTTACAGAAAGAGAGAATATAAAATCTACACAAATGTTTCTCCTTATTATCTTCAGTATTAGCATTTCTTTTACATCAAATCTGTGTGATTTCTACATTTTCTTATCTTCCTCCCATTCAGGTTCCCACAATATAGAATCCTCAGCTGCTATCTTTTATATAAGAGAATTTTCCTGATTGACCCATCAAGTATGGAGAAGGACAAGAACAAGATGGCAGAGAGTGTATTAAATCTCACCCTAGAGATTTTCTTCCAGCTTACTGGAGAGGTGAGAGATTCTGATGATGTCACATTACATCATATCTATGGTAAAAACAAATTATGTCACTGGAGAAGGGAGAGATTCTGATGATGTCACATTACATCATTCTTATTTCTGGTAATAGATGTCATCACTAGAGAGAGGAGAGATTTTGATGATGTTACATTACATCATATCTATGGTAATAGATGATGTCACTGGAGAGGGGAGAGATTGTATTGATAACAGATAATATAATTTCCCAAAAATTGCCAAAGGGAAACAAGTAGCTTAATGGTTATACCCTTCCAAAAGAGAATAATATAAAATGATATACTTTATTGACATATATGCTTTCAAAACAGACAAAGACTGGGGTTGGCGGCTGTCTTTTTTTCCTTTTTTTTTGTTCTCCTCTTTCCTTTTTTTCCCCCCTTCTCTTGTGAAGAAATAATTTTGGCTTAAAAAGAATTTTCTTGGGCTAATTGTGTTCGGTAGGGCCTCGACAGGCACCCATTTGGTTACCTATTAGGAGACCACTCACCATCTTGGTAACTCCTCTCTGAACGGCCAGGGAGCTGAGGCGGAGAGCGGGGCGGAACGGAGGGGAGATCTCTCTCTCCCTCTCCCCCCCCCCCCCCTGCTGACTGCCGCTACTCACCGCTCCCCCGCGCCGGCACCCGAACCTTCCGTCTCGAGCGGGGAGATACTCGCTAAAGGCAATGCTCGCTTGAGTTGCCTTTAGCGAGCATACTCGCTCATCTCTACTTACTACTCTTCGATAAGTGACAGATGGATGTTTACGAATAACGTCCTTCAAATGTGGGTCTGCCAAGAGAATAGGCCAGTATTCATGTAGTATCTAAATTTCAGTTGAATAGCTGTCAAAAGTCCCAATACATCTAATTATATTGTAATTTGGAGAGGTGATGTTTATCTTCAGGAAATTCGGTCAAGGCTCAGATTATGCTCTTCAATAGTCTTGTGGGTTAACCAAGTTTCTTAAGTCTAATAAATAGATTTTCACACTCTTTTTTTTTGAAATGCCAGGTCTCTTGAATAGTTCCATCTTGCCCTAAGGTATTGTCCCATCGGGATGCCTCTCTTCAGGATAGGAGTATGATGACTACTTCATTCCAACAGATTGTTTCTCAGTTTCAATAATGCCTTCCTCGGTTATTTTCAGTGTAAGGTCTAGAAAGTTTGCTGTGGATGAACTTGTATCATATGTAAATTTAAAGGGGTTGTCCCGCGAAAGCAAGTGGGGTTATACACTTCTGTATGGCCATATTAATGCACTTTGTAATGTACATCGTGCATTAAATATGAGCCATACAGAAGTTTTTCACTTACCTGTTCCGTTGCTAGCGTCCTCGTCTCCATGGTGCCGTCTAATTTTCAGCGTCTAATCGCCGGATTAGACGTGCTTGCGCAGTCCGGTCGTCTTCTTTTCTGAATGGGGCCGCTCGTGCCGGAGAGCGGCTCCTGGTAGCTCCGCCCCGTCACGTGCCGATTCCAGCCAATCAGGAGGCTGGAATCGGCAATGGACTGCACAGAAGTCCTGCGGTCCACCGAGGGAGAAGATCCCAGCGGCCATCTTCATCAGGTAAGTAAGAAGTCACCGGAGCGCGGGGATTCAGGTAAGCACTGTCCGGTTTCCTTTTTTAACCCCTGCATCGGGTTTGTCTCGCGCCGAACGGGGGGGCTGTTGAAAAAAAAAAAAAAACCATTTCGGCGCGGGACAACCCCTTTAATTCCTATTTTATTGGAGTTCAGATGTTTCAAAAAAAGATTTGCATCTTCTCTGCTTCTACCCCTGATAAGAGATTTTGATGATGTCATATTACATCCTTCTTATCTATGTATTGTCTCCCAATATACAGGATTACACCTTAGTGATGTTTATTAATCTCACTCCATATACAGGATTACACAGTAGTGAAGAAGACCTCTAGTGATGGCTGTCGGGCCCCTGTGTGTGATGGATGGGGAAGACCCCAGAGTCCAATCACGGGGCCCCTACCTCACCCCCTGATACATGAGGACATCAATGTACAGAAGATTCTAGAACTCACCAACAAGATGATTGAGCTGCTGACTGGAGAGGTGACGCTGCAGGGAATGCTGGGACATTATACAGTAACAGCACTGGAGGCTTCTGGGTGATGACTGTATATTGTGTTGTCAGGTTCCTATAAGGTGTCAGGATGTCGCTGTCTATTTCTCCATGGAGGAGTGGGAATATTTAGAAGGACACGAGGATCTGTACAAGGAGCCCATGATGAAGAATCACCAGCCGCTCCCATCACCAGGTAATAGACTTAACTAAATATATGTAAAAAAATAATACAAGGCAGCCATACTTACTGATATACTGATACAAAATACAAGAGCAAGTGTAGAACCACATTCCTCAATGAGCAGATAGCCAATTTGCTATATTTAAGAGCATTACACAGGTGCGAAATACTAATGAAACACACATATTGGTGGGGGGAGCTGCTTAGTATTAAACTTGCACATTAAATAAGGCATACAAAGGGTGCCAGGCCAACTGATATGTGTAGTGCACCATTCAGGCTTACAACTTATTAATGACGCTGCATGCAATTCAACTCAGTGGTTTCCCTGCACCTCAAAAATAAACCTCCCTGAACCAACACCCATGTGTCCCCAGAATCGGTACATAATTAGCGCTTATTTTGTTTTTTTTCACCATCACCTGCCTTTGCCCCACTTTACTCCAATCTTGAACTACTCCTTTGTAATTTCACCATATGGTTTAAATAACGTGAGCCTGACTTCTATACCAGGAAAGATCTTTGAATAAATTATTAAACAGCATGTATGCAAGTACTTGGATGAGAATGGAGTAATTAACCAGAGCCAGCATGGGTTTGTAACAAACAAAGTCATGCCAAACGAATCTAATTTCCTTCAGAATCACCGACTGAGTTGATCAGGGAAATGATGTAGTTTTTCCTGACTTTAGTAAAGCATTTGACAAGGTATCTCATACTATACTTATTGAAAAAATGACCAAATATGGGATTGATAAGGCAACTGTTAGGTGGATTCACAACTGGCTGAGTGATCGTACTCAAGGAGTGGTCATAAATGGCTGCACATCCAAGTGGAAGAATGTACCAAGTGGGGTACCACAAGGCTCTGTCCTAGGCCCAGTGTTGTTCAACATTTTTAGAAATGATCTGAAAGAGGAAATTGAGGGAAAACTGATCAAATTTGACAGCAATACAAAGCTAGGAGGGATAGCTAACACCGTAGAAGAAAGAGAAGATTCAAAAAGTTCTAGACGTACTTGAACAATGGGCAGCGACTAACAGAATGGTATTTGACAAGGAGAAATGCAAAGTCCTACATCTGTACAAGAAAAATGAAAAAAGCACATACAGAATGGGAGGAATTGGGCTAAACAGAAGCACATGTGAAAAATACTTGGGTATAGTAATAGATCATAGACTGAACAAGAGTCAACAATGTGATGCAGCAGCAAAAAAGGCAAACACAATTCTTGGATGTATTACCAGAAGTGTAGTCTAAATCACGTGAGTTAAAATGTCCCCCTGTACTCTTCCTTAGTCAGACCTCTTCTGGAATACTGTGTCCAGTTCTAGGCACCTCAATTTAAAAGACATTGACAAACTAGAAGGTCAGAGGAGAGCTACCAAGATGGTGAGAGGTCTGCAAATCATGTCCTACGAGCAATGGTTAAAGGATCTGGAAATATTTGGCTTGCAAGAAAAAGGCTGAGAGGAGACTAAATAGCTGTCTACAAATACCTGAAGGGCTGTCACAGTGCAGTGGGATCAGCCCTATTCTCATCTGCACAAGGAAAGACTAGAAGCAATGGGATGAAACTGAAAGGGAGGAGACACAAATTAGATATTGGAAGACACTTTCTGACAGTGAGGGTGATCAATGAGTGGAACAGGTTACCATGGGAGGTGGTGAGTTCTCCTTCAATGGAAGTGTTCAAACAAAGGCTGGACAAATATCTGACTGGGATGATTTGGTGAATCCTGCACTGAGCAGGGGGTTGGACCCGATGACCATGGAGGTCCCTTCCAACTCTACCATTCTATGATTTAACATGTAAGTTTCATTGCACGATACAATATCGTTTTTTTTGTGTGTTGTTTTTTTTATCAACTTTGCAAAATAAAACCACAAAGTTGAGTGATCACAGTAAGGTAAAAATCTTTAGTTCTACCTGTAGAGTTCACAGTATGATCTGCTGATCGCTTCTATAATGCTATTTAGCTCCAAGAGTTGCCATTCTCTGGGTAAAGACAGTTGGCACAGGAAGAAATTCACTCCCACATACAGGATTTTAGGTTCAAACTGAAGTACGGCAGTATATTGTACGGGTAATCGGACAATTACAAGTTTAAGCCCCTTTCGGGAAAAGAAAATGATAAAGAAAGTTTAAAAAATCTTTAAATATTAGCAACAATATTAAAAGTTAAAAAACCTTTTCCCTTTTATTTTGCATGAAAAAATTGAAACAATAAAAAATATACATCCGTGTTGCAGTGTCCATTGGAATCCAAAATATCAAAGTATGGATTTATTCATAACACACAGTGAAGCTGTAGCAGAAGAAAATACATTTTGTCACTCCACCGGTCAGAAAAAATGAAGTGCTCAAAACTCAAATATACTGCAAAGGGTACCATTAGAAACTATAGGTCGCCCCACAGAATACATAAGCCCATAGGGAGCCCCATCAAGGGATCAGAATGTGGTGCCGAAACGTTTTTCTTTTCTTAAACAGTTATACATATTTTAAAAGTAATGAAACATAATAAAAACTATAAATTTGGTATTGCCGTACTGACCCACAGAATAAAGTTAGCATGGCATTTTACGTAGCTAGGCTCTTTTTATTGAAGGTAATTGTACACAGCTTAATTGGTACATGCTTATCACATTTACATAATGCTCACAACAACATTTTATAACTGTGAGGGTATGAAGGTAAGGCGAGGAGGTATTATTGTATCTTGTCACTACCGGAAGTGTGGGTGTTGACAAGATACAGGCTGCTTGACAGCATTGGGACGCCCCCAGTTTTTAATTGGCTGCAGGGCTGCCTCCTCTACTCGGACTCTCAGGTCCTGGCACTCACTAAGAGCAGCTTCCCAGGCGGTACAGCGTCTTCTCCTGCGGCAACAGCGGCCTCCCTGCACTGTTAGCTCGTGGGACCAGAAAGCAGTGGCGCGGCATCCGGGACTCGACAGCACATCGCTGGCTGAGAGTGAGGAAGGGGGACAGGGAAGCTGTGGGGAAGACAGCACAGGACAGCGCTGGGTGACCATGTGGAAGGGGGACGCTGGGGGGAAGGCTGCAGAGGAAGGCTGGAGGGTTAGGGGACAGCGGTGGGTGACACTCCGGGGACAGCGCTGGGTGACAGTGAGGGAGAGCAAGGGTGCAACGGCAAGGGGTGGGGGATGGCTGGAGGGGAGTTGAGCTTAGCAGTGTTAAGAACCCGCTGTGCCACCGTGGAAGCCGCTCTTAGTGAGTGCCAGGAGGGTGGGGGCGACTTTGAAAAGTCAAAAATCTAGATTTCATTATGTTAAAGTTAATCCATTATCTTAATTCATAACTTGTTTACTTGTTCTCGGCTTTCATTTCAAAGTAAATTTAAGGCATTAAATGGTGTAAATATGAATAAAAATTTGAAAAAATTATGTTCTAAAACTTGTGACTGGTAATGTGGGATATATATCAAAACTTATTCATATTAATAATCTTTTTTGTGTATAGCGCCAACTTGTTCCACAGCGCTTTCAACCCAAGACAACAGTTACATGTGGTATACAATTACTTGGAAAGAGACGGAGTGGGGGTGATTCAGGAGGTACAGGGGCAGGAGATGAGGCATGGGGAAGCACAAAACAGACATGGTATTTAATAGGCAACAGAATAGGGGGGTGATAAGGAAGTACAGAGGCAGAAGATGTATACGATAGTGGAAGGTGTGGGGAGGCATAAGGAGGGGCAGGGGTCATGTTGTGGGGGGTGGGAGCTTGAATCAGGAGATTTGGTATGCCTCCCTGAGGAGGTGTGTCTTTCAGATGCGCCTGAGGTTCCGTGCCTCAGGGATTGTCTGAATGATTTGAGGTAGTGCGCTCCAGAGGAACGGTGACTCAAATTAGAGGGGCTTTTAATCTAAATGTGTTGCCTGATGGGAGTGTGCAGGCTTGGATGGTGAAAGGACAGGAGGGAGGCGATGTGCGGTGGCACGGTGCCTTGGAAAGCTTTGTGGATGAGGGTGATGAGTTTGAATTTAGTTCTGTAGTGAATAGGTAGCCAGTGCAATGACTGGCATAGTGCAGAGGTGTCTGAGAAGCTGCTGAACATGAAAATTAGTATAGCTGCCACATTTAGTATGGATTGGAGAGGGGAGAGTCTGGTGCAGGGAAAGTCAATAAGCAGTGAATTACAGTAATCCAGTCGGGAATGGATGAGGGTGACCAGTGTCTTTAGTGTGTCCGTGGTGAGAAATGGCCAGATTTTAGCAATATTTCTGAGGTGCAGGTGCCATGTTCAGCCCAGGAATTGGATGGTGGGGGATGAAGGAGAGGTCAGAGTCCACTGTGACTCCCAAGACAGGCATGCTGTTTGGGGGTTATGATGCCAGATATTGGAATTGGAGCTGTTGGGGGCAGGTTGTTTTGAAGGCAGAAAGACGAGAAGGTCAATTTTAGAAAGGTTAGGTTTGGTACAAAAGGAGGACATGCTGTTAGAGACAGCAGACAGACAGTCGGTGATATATTGGAGGAATGGTTCAGAGATGTCACGGAAAAAGTTGTATAACTGGGTATCATCAGCATAGAAATGGTATTTGAGGCCAAATTTGCGGATGGTTTGTCCGTTTGGGGCTGTGTAGATAGAGAAGAGGAGGGGACTGAGGACTGAGCCGTGGAGGACCCCAATAGTGAGAGAAAGTGGAGAGGATGTAGAGCTGGTGAAGTACATGCTGAAAGAGCCGTCAGAGAGATAGGAGGAGAACCAGGTAAGAGCAGTGTCCTTTAGTCTGATAGAGCAAAGCATAGTGAGGAGTCAACAGTATCAAACGCAGCAAAGAGGTCAAGGAGGATTAGTAGGGAGTAGTCGCCCCTCGACTTCACCATCATCAGCTCATTTGACACTTTTGTGGTGGCGGATTCAATCAAATTTACGGGGCGGAAGACGGTCTGGAGGGGGTTGAGGTAAGAGTTATCAGAGAGAAAGTGTGTGAGATGGAAATAGACCAGGCGTTCTAGTAATTTGGAAATGTAGGGGAGGTTTGAGATGGGTTGGCAATTGGAAGCTTCGGTCAGGTCAAGGGTAATTTTTTCTTAGCAGAGGGGCTATGATGGAGTGTTTCAACAAGGAGGGGAAAATGCCAGAGGTCAGGGAGAGGTTGATTATGGTTGTGAGGTGGGTAATAACAGCCGGAGAAAGGGACTGGAGGAGGTGTAAGGGAAGAGGGTCACTAGCGCAGGTGGTGGGGCGAGCAGCGGAAAGCAGTCTTGAGACTTTTTCTTGTCATTGGTTCTAGTATAGATAGTGAGTGAGTGATGGATTCAGTGCTGAAGAGACCGGAATCGGGGCTAGTAATGCAGTTTTCTTTTCGAATGTTTACAATTATTTTTTCTTTGAAATAGGTGGATAGCTCTCTAGCACTAGGATCTGTCACGGGCATGTTATTTGGGACTGAGGAGTAAGTGGAATGGATCAAAAAGTCGTTTGGGGTTGTGGGATAGTGAGGAGACGAGGGAGGTGAAGTAGGTTAGTTTGGCATGGTGGAGGGTGAGGTTGTAAGTTTTGAGCATAAATGTGAAGTGGCGGAAATCTGCTATTATTTAACTGTTGAGCATTTGTACAATTATATTCATTAATTAATGAATGTCTTCCACATTTTGAAATCTGCTTTGACACCATGTTCTTGCTTAGTTAATAATTGCATTTTGCTTCCTGCTTTGTAATTAGTGCAGAAAGTTTTATATAGAAATGTTATAAAATATCAATATCCTTTTTAAGGCTATTTTAATAAAAAAAATCTGTTTATTCTTGGCAGATAACTGTACCAGCAGCTCAACACATTTGATATCTGTAGTTTGCAAAGCAGAGGATTGTGATATCACACAAAATACATATGAAAACCCCACCATTATCACAGATGTCCCCTCAGTCTCTCACAGTAAAGATCCATCATCTGGTCCTCTTATACAGATCCAATCTTCTGCTTCATCACAGACTAATAAGCAGAATAAAAATCACAAAAGGGGAGAACATCAAAATACTCACACAGGAGAGAAGCCTTATTCATGTTCAGAATGTGGCAAATGTTTTGCTTTGAGAGCAAATCTTGTTAACCATCAAAGAATTCACACAGGAGAGAAGCCATTTTCATGTGCAGAATGTGGCAAATGTTTTGCTTTGAGCTCAAATCTTGTTAACCATCGTAGAATTCACACAGGGGAGAAGCCGTTTTCATGTTCAGAATGTGGGAAATGTTTTACTTATAAATCACATTTGAAAAGCCATCACAGAATTCACACAGGGGAAAAACCTTATTCATGTACTATTTGTGGAAAGTGTTTTAATCGGAATTCAACTCTAACTGTACATCAGAGGATTCACACAGGAGAGAAGCCATTTTCATGTACCCTTTGTGAAAAGCGTTTTAACCGGAAGTCAACACTAACTGCACATCAAAAAAGTCACACAAGATCAAAGCCATTTACATGTCCAGAATGTGGGAAGTGTTTCTCAAGCAAAGGGTATTTTATTGAGCATCGACGAACTCACACAGGGAAAATACTTTCATGTCCAGATTGTGGGAAGTTTTTCGCCCACAAATCAAATCTTCTTAAACATCAAAGAGCTCACACAAGCGAGAAGCCATTTTCATGTTTAAAATGCGGGATATGTTTCTCCTATAAGGCAGATCTTGTTACACATCAGAGAATTCACACAGGAGAGATGCCATTTTCATGATCAGAATGTGGGAAATGTTTTACCCAAAAATCAAATTGCCTTAAAATTGCAAAGGACTCTCACAGGGAAGTAACAATTTTTCCTTACATCCTTTTAATAACAAATGGCACAAGAAAAAATGTTAATGTAGATTGTTAATCTGTGTCCCCTTAGCTCTGCAGTACAATCATGGGGGTTTAATTCTGCCCCTGTGTACTGGTAGGATGGAAGGAATTTTTAATTATATTAAGTAAATTCATCCTAATCCTATAGCTCACCTTCCCCACCCTCCCATATACAGACTGTGCCGATTACTTTCCTTGTGTCATAAAATAAATTTTAGCGATGGGGTGGAAGTTTGTGCTGCTAATAGGACTAGAGGAAAGCCGATTAACAATATAAATCAATGCTTCCTTTATGTCCTAACAGCAGCACAATCACAAGATTTAGAAAGTAGGATCCCCTATGGTGGGTCCTCCTGCAAGGTGTCATTCAAGACTGAGCTTCCAAAGGTTGCACAGTGTGAAAGCAGATCTTTGTCTATAATGATTGATGAAGGCATTGTGTGAGCTACAAGTAGGTGCAAGACAAATGGAGCCAATGGAGTTGCAATGGAGCCAGATTTTTTTTCTGGCCACCAAGTTGACAGTGCAAGGTTAGAGTGGGACCTGACAAAAAACGGGGACTCTATTCCCTATGACAAGTAAGTTAAAGTAGTTTGCCTCCTCAATCCACCTACTCAAAGTGAGTTTTGAGGCTTTACACTGCTTATTCTTTTGTGAGAAGAGAACTGATAGATTCTCAACCTACCTAAAATCTTGTGTCTTCTCCAGGTAGATCCTGAGATTTCTAGTTCTATCTCGTTTCTTGCTCAAACCTGTCATCACTACTTAGATTTATTTATAGGGCAACATGGTGGCTCAGTGTTTAGCACTGCTGCCTTGCACTGCTGGGGTCTTGGGTTCAAATCCAACGAAGGACACCATCTGTTTGCTTGAGTTTTGTCTATATACTCTTGTTTCCTCCCATACTCTGAAATCATGTTAATAGGTGAATTAAAATATTGTGAGCCCCAATGGGGACAGAATCTAATATCAATTGCTGTAAAGTGCTACATAATATGTATGCGCTGTATAAATAAAGGTGATTAGTAACCTGGTTTTGAGTAGATAAGAATCCTAGAAAGACTCTGTCCAGAAAAAGGCTAATATAGAGTTCTAGAGCTGACGGGGCATGTAGCTCCCCAATTCTTTTGGCTGATGGCCAGCAGGAAAGTTATCTTCATTAATAAATATTTGTTCTACTTCAAAGAGAGGAAGACCTAACCATCTCAGGACTACTGAGAGATTCCATTGAGGAATTGGCTTAAGAATCACTGGTCTTATTCTAGTGGATGCCTTGAGGAATCATTCGACTAGAGAATCCTGAGATTTTTGCCTTCATAGGAATGCTGATATTGCTGGAACCTAGACCTTTAGACACCTCTAACACAGGTGACAGGGATATCGCCACGAGAAAATCGCAGCGTTATCGCATCTGTGTTCTCTGCGATATAGCGATTTTGTGTCGCTACAAAGTCACGCAACTTTGTATCGCTTTTTTGCAGGGATTTTCGGGGGGACTTGAAATGTAAGCCCTGCCCTGGCTGAATTAAAAGGAAAAAAACTCAATACAGCACCTAAGGGGCGCTGTCCGGCTCCGCCGCATGTCTCCTCTGCAGCTCTGGCACACTAGTTTGTAGTTTTCATCCAGCGCTTCCTGGTCAGGGGGTTCAAAAACCCCGCCTCCAGGAAGTGCTGGCTCTGATTGGTTCATCGAGCACTGTAATGATTGGCTGAGCTGCCGTGCTCGAGAACCAATCACAGCCATTTAATGTGATAGCTAGGGTTAGCCATGGGGGAAACAGTAGGATTTCCTACTGTAAAAGATGCATTGCACTTCACAAAAACAGTGTGAAGGCTCTATAGGGAAACATGGGCTACAAAACATTGCTAATCGTGGTAATATTCAGCAAACCATGATTTTTTTTTCTTGCAATGTAGCAGCATACAAAACATCGCTAATGTTAAGGAAGCCATTGGAAAGCATGGGCTTAACATACATGTGATTTGTAGCGTTGTTGCATTACGAGAAAGTCACACGGTTTTGTTGCCCATGCAAAAGCGGCCTTAAGGTCTTGTTCACACGGACAACAAAGTCGTGCAATTTTGTCACGTTGCGACAATGGGACAAATCGCATGTTCGTTCAGGCCATGCTTTACAATGGGTTAATTCACATGTGCGATGTTTTCGAGTGTGCGACATGCCAACAGAAAAACCTCGCAGGTCTCGCAATATGCACGCGACTTGTGTGGTTCTGTAGCCCATGTTTTCCTATAGAGCTTTCCTCTCTGTTGCATGGCATCACACGAAAACTCGATTTTCATGCGGTGCAATGCAACTTTGATAGTAGGAAATCCTAGCTGCAGGAAAACAAGAATACATCACCTAGAATCGCTGTCCAGCTACGCTGCAACTTCTTCCTGGTTCCCGACACTGTTCTCCTTCATCTCTTCTGGCCGGGGATTGAAAAAGTGCTGCCTCTGATTGGCTGACGCTTAGCCAATCACAAACAGTGCTCGATGAACCAATCGCAGCCATTCACTGAGCGCTGGCTCTAATTGGCTAAGCGTCAGCCAATCCCAGCCAGCACTTCAAGGAGGCGGGGATTTTTCAATCCCCGGCCAGCAAAGATGAAGACAAGTGCCAGGGACCGTGAGGAAGCTGCAGCGGAGCCACGAACAGTGCTTCTAAGGTGATATATACTTTTTTTCTGCAGCTATGGCTTATTTTAGGGATATGGCTTATATTTTAAAATCTTTGCATGTGGTGCTACAAACTCACGCGACTTTGTAGCGTTACAATATTGTGGTATCGCTGCGATTTTCTAGTGGTGATGCCGTGTTGCCTGTGTGAACGAGGCCTAAAGTAGAGTTGCTACTCTCAAATCCAACTTTTAGTAAGTCTAAAATAATACTAATAGATGGATCAGTGTTATCTACTTCCTTCTATTCACACCAGTTTTTTTTTGTGAATTCTAGTGTTCTCAATATTGCTTAAGACAGTGGTTTCCAAATTTTTTTAGCCATGAAGCCCTTCTTGAAACAAAAGTTTCTCGTGGCGCCCCAAAGCGGGATGGAGGATGTTGGCAAGGGAGGGGTTAGGAGCGTTGCTTATCACAACATATAATTTATATCTCTATCGTTAAAAAAAGGACAGGGCTCTTTAAAAAAAAAAAAAAAAAAAATACCGGGAGGAACGCTGGAACAGTGGGTGGGCTATTGATAAACATTATATTCAAAATTAACATGCTGCAGAATTAAATCCCAAACCACATGCCATCCACACGGGTTTTGTGCAGTTTTTTTTCCACATTGTGTGGTTGAGATTTTCAAAATCTCATTTACTTTGCTGCTACAGCTACTGTAAATTCTGCAGCAAATCCACCCCATGTAGTAATAGTAATAATTGGCCCCAGTAGTAAAAGCATTACCTATATTGGCCCCAGTAATAATAACGTCCCCTATATTGGCCCCAGTAGTAATAGTGACCCCTATTGCGGCCCCAGTAGTAATAGGTACCACCTGTATTAGCCCCAGTAGTAATAGTGACCCCCTATATTGGTGGCCCCAGTAGTCCTAGCGTCCCCTATATTGGCCCCAATAGTAATAGCGTCTCATATATTGGCCCCAGTAGTAGTAGTGTCCCCTATATTGGCCCCAGTAGTAATAGCGACCCTTATTGCAGCCCAGTAATTTTGCAATGACTGCCCTGGGGATTTTAAAAAAGCCCCTGGCTGCCATGACAACCACATGGCAACCCCCGAACATTGGTTGGGGTATTTAAATGCCACTGTTGGAATTTACTGTGGCATTTAAAGGGTTAACAGTTCTAATAAGCCATGCTGCTTAAGAAACAGCAAGCACCTGCATTGTATGGAGTGGGATCGCTCCACAATTTACCTGCATACCTCCCCCTAACCTGCGGGACATAACTGGATGTCCTGTGTCGTTAATGGGTTAAACAACAATTATAGACAAGAACAATCTAAATAAACTTATAACACACAGTTTACGGTTTATGTATTTTCTTAAGCGCAAGTAAACATCAAAACTTCTGGAGAAAAGTAAGTGAACGTCTGTGTTAATAACTTTTTGAAGAGCTAAATGGCAAAATATCTTTCAGTTATAGGGATGGGATTGCTAGTAGAGGTTTCACAAGTGTTTTGCACTGTAAATAAAAGTACACAAAACCTGGTTACTGACAAACCTGCTCTTCACAAGACTTTTTCTGCGACCCATACCTCCACACAAACACCAGAAAATATGTGTAGAGTTTCGCGAATCTGATGTTGATACGGTTCTCTTAATCTAATAGAATAGGCTTTTTCCTGCTGCTCTCTTTGAGCAGTTTGCCTCATTTTAGGAGGATGATTTCAGTGTTATTCGATTCCTTAGATCCTCACCACCACCGTAAAATCCTAAAATTTGAGTTGGGCATATAGAGTGACCTTCCGGGCCATGTCAAAGTTCCCCATGTTAGGTATAGCGGCAAGCGCCTTAGGGAGATTCAAGCATTGCTAAGCAACATTTATAGTCTTGCAATGTCTCTCTCATAATCACAAGACTATGATTGTCCCTGCTGACTGAAGCGCCTGTGACACACAGAAGCGCTGGTGAGAGAAACAGACAGACACATACACACAGAGGTGGGAGAGAAGCAGCATGGTGAGGGGGGACAGGGAGAGAGAAGCGGCATGGAGAGGGGGGATAGGGAGAGTGAAGCAGCAGGGAGAGGGAGAGAGAAGCGGCATGGAGATGAGTGAGAGGGACAGAAAAGCGGCATGGAGGCGGGGGATAGGTGGATAGTAGCAGCATGGAGAGGGAGAGAGAAGCGGAATGGAGAGGGGAGAGAGAAAAGCTGGGTGTAGAGGGAGGAGAGATGAAGAGAGAAGTGGCATGGAGAAAAGGAGAGAGAAGACGCATAAAGGGAGAGGGACAGAAAAGCAGCATGGAGAGGTGGGCAGAGGAAGAGAGATGTGGCGGCATGGAGAGGGAGAGAGAAGTGGCATGGAGAGGGTGAGAAGAAGAGATAAGTGGCATGGAGAGAGAGGGAGAGAGAAGCCGCATGGAGGGAGAGGGGGAAGAGAGAAGCGGCATGGAGGGAGAGAGAAAGGAGGGTGAAGGGAACATTCACAACCACTATTCTTTTCAAACATTTTATGTTTGCGTAGCGAACATCGGGTCAATCTACAATACTGTGTAGAGTCAGGCCGGTCTCACACGACAGAATTTGGATTGTGGAATCTGCAATCGCCACTCGTGTGGACAATCCATAGCATTTCACATCCATTAACAAGAATAGAGCATTTGCATGCCCTCTCATATGTGTGGAGAGCAGTTGCGATTTCCACACAAAGGAAAAAAAATAAAAGCATGCTCTACTCTTGTGTGGATTCTGCACGGACGGCTTCCATTGAAGTCAATGGAAGCCGTTCAACTAGTGACCCTTCCATAATTGATTATTCGAAAAAGGTCACGCAGGGGAAAAAGAATTTGAAAAAAAAAATCTGAATTACGCATGTCCGACGGCGAGCCGACCGGATTATTCACAATACAGATTTAGACCTCATGTCCACAGGCCCGAACAGTTTCCCTGTGCAGAATCCTACAGCGGATTCCACCGGGCCGCAGACATGAGGCCAGAAAATACATTATTCTCACCTGTCGGGACACTGTGGGGCTCTCCTCCATGCTGGCTGGATCTTCTTTCTTCAGCACGGCGAATGCACTCGGGAGGCTGGCGGCGTGCCGCTTGCATACGCAATGCCGCTTGTTTTTTTTTTTAAACTCCTGCTTTCCCGTGGTCCATGGTTACTGACTTCTAACAATTCTGTTACTTCTACTGAACTCTCTAGAACAGGCTGGGTGTATATATGGACACTGGCTCTCCCCATGACCATAGAGCTTGGGGCTAGACAGGTGCACTAGAATGCAGAGTCATAGGCTACACTCTGGTTCTGGGGGTTTGGGGCTTGTTGGTTCTCCAGTTCCCAACTACATTTCAGCAATTCTATTAAAGTGAACAAAACTAAATTATACAGTTAATGCAGTAACAACTCCAGATCACTACACTATTACCACCCCCAATGTTGATTCAGACGAAAGCAAAAACCCCAATAAAGTAGAAGTTAATTTTAGGGAAAGAATATTTCTTCCCAACTCAAATCTGGTAATCATAATAATCCCTGGATCGCAGAATACTTCTGAAGTAATAAGTGATATATCATATAATATTATTACACTCCACATCCCTCTTGAACTCCTTTATTGAATCTGCCATCACCATGTCTTCAGGCAGAGAGTTCCACAGTCTCACTGCTCTTACAGTAAAGCCCCTTCTGTGTTGGTGATAAAACCTTCTTTCCTCTAGACGTAGAGAGCGCCCTCTTGTTACAGTCCTGGGTATAAACTGATTATGGGAGATGTTATGGAATATAAAGTGTTAAGTTTCAGAATGCAATAAGTGTATGTTTCTTACCTTGTATTGGACTATTGACTCTTAAATAGAAGAGTAAAACCTATGCTTTGTAGTGCAGGTAACTAGGATTTAAGATAGTTGGTCAACAGACGAATTAAATAAGGCTAAGCTATGTTAACAGAGAAGACACACAACTAGAGCAGAAATAGTGTCTAATGCGATAACAATATCCTGACTGCAGTGATTTCCATGTCTAAGACGAGCCTTAAGAGCTTTGAGACTAAATGGTGGTTGTCAATAAGCCTCATGATTAATAAGCTTTTTCACCTTTGTAACAGTAACCCATGTAACACTAATTTTTGTACCAAGTAACTTTTAAATACACCCTCTTGTTTCTGTGTAAGAGTTGGCAATGTTGATAATAAAGTAGAATTCATTGAGTTCTCATGGAGAAGTGTCTTGACATAACATGGAGTGATTTCATGCTATCGATAGATAATTGCTAGTAAATCTTCTCATCACGGGCTTCCATATCTACCAATTTGGCACCTGGCAACGAGGTCATCAGATCGGTACTGGTGTGGTCCAATAACAGCTGGAGCCTGAACAGAAACTGAGTGACCAGGACCTTTGACCCGACTTACTCTCGAATAGACAGAATGCACAGACCTATAATCAGGACAAAGCCGGCTGATAAGAAACTGTTATTCTTATCCCTCATTGTGTCTCTGTGATTGTGTCTGGTCAAAGTTGGGTAAGTGTGTTCATTTATATTAAGTGGTTCATTTAAAGGGGTTGTCCCGTGCCGAAACGGGTTTTTTTTTTTTCAACCCCCCCCCCCCCCCCGTTCGGCGCGAGACAACCCCGATGCAGGGGTTAAAAAAGAACACCGCACAGCGCTTACCTGAATCCCCGCGCTCCGGTGACTTCTTACTTACCTGCTGAAGATGGCCGCCGGGATCTTCTCCCTCGGTGGACCGCAGGGCTTCTGTGCGGTCCATTGCCGATTCCAGCCTCCTGATTGGCTGGAATCGGCACGTGACGGGGCGGAGCTACAAGGAGCCCCATTGAGAAAAGGAGAGGACCCGGACTGCGCAAGCGCGTCTAATTTGGCCATTAGACGCTGAAAATTAGACGGGCACCATGGAGACGAGGACGCCAGCAACGGAACAGGTAAGTGAATAACTTTTGATAACTTCTGTATGGCTCATAAGTAATGCACAATGTACATTACAAAGTGCATTAATATGGCCATACAGAAGTGTATAGACCCACTTTGTTTCGCGGGACAACCCCTTTAAGGTCTAAACTCTGTCTATTTTTATATGACAAAGAACCCTGTCAAATAAGCTGTCTCGTTGTCTAGGTTTGAATGAATGTGTACTCAGTGTGTTTAAACACCATAATAATATCAAAAGGTTGGATAATTGTCCTAGTATATTCTATGATCTAAATTCCCTAATCTACTGGTAACGTGTTCCGATCTCTGACGAGGGACCGATGGTTTAGGTGGGCCCTGCACTGTGAAGCCTGAGTTTTTAGGGTCACGCAGCGGGAACACCTGTGTATATGGTTTAAGTGGGTCCTGCACTGTGAAGCCTAAGTTTTTAGAGTCACACAGTGGAAACACTTGTACTGTATGTTGTCTGTAGGAAAAGTGTCTGATTTGTGACAAGAATCTCTTGCCATAGTCGACATGATATCCTCAGATGGGGTCACCCTCTCCTCAAATAAGGGAAAAAAGTTATTAAAAACCCCTATAGAGTACCAGTGAAACATGGGTAATGGATGGTCTAAGAAAGCCACCTTGGATGAGTCAGAATGGACAATGGCCAAAGCATAGTAAGGAATATGGAAGGTAAAGAGATAGCTAAAGAATGTAAGGCTTTGATGTCTATCATGAAACAAGACACCAGACATGGGACCCTTAGTCCCCGTCTGTGGTCAAATGCAATGATAGAATATAAAAGTAGTTTTAAAGATGCTAAACTCCTGGAGGCAGCTGAACGCTGGGGCAGATGTGCCCGCCTGGTTGTTAAAGGGAAGATAGAAGAAAGAATTGAAAATGATGGTGTCAGTAAGTACAGAATGAGAAAGATAATATTATTAACAATGCTAGATCCTGAGAAACAACCCATGGGGTTCTATAGAGCTTGTCTACAGTTAGCAGGAGCTTATGACTGTTGTTATAAAGACCTAGAAGAAGTGGCCAGACATAAGGCTGATCCCTTCTTCCCCTTGAAAAATAATAATAGTGGAAGCATAAACTGGAGTAAAAAAAAATGTATCCTTTCTTATTCCATGGTCATCATATTATAGGCTACATTTCGGCCAAAATTTGGCCTTCATCAAGCTACCTACAACATACACTAACACTTGTATTAATAGTGAACATAGCATGTGGTGAGCAAATCACTAACAAAGTGCCGCCCACACTCATTAAGAACACAATTGCTAACATATAAAACACATACCACACTGAACAGATTATCAAGAAAGGTGATGCAGGATGTTCCATAGCGTCACCTCTGCTGCCCAGTCCATAATGGATGCGCGAGAACAACAAAAAGGCGCGCGATGTCTATGTGTCAAAAGGACACAAGGAGAACAGACCGCGCGTGCGCAAGAAACCACTGCACTAGCGCGGTACTACATCAAGCATTACAAGGCCGCATCCATCCCATCCCCATAGCAACCAGACCCCAACAACGGAAGCCTGCAGAGGACAAAAATAGGGAGATTGTAGCTCTCCTAGATTCCAGACTTAAAACGGCAATCTTAAAGCGGCAACAAATTGGACGGTTTACTTTGTTTGCATCTCTCACATGTAAGGAGCTTGGGGTTATACCGGATGTAACACACAGTGGTCTGGGGGGCTTGTGAAATAACTCCAAGACCCTCCTCTCTTAATACTCATCAGACCTACAGCTAACAATTGCATACCCCTCGCTGTATTGTATATTTCTTTTTTGAGATGCAAGATTGTTGTGCATTACTTATTATGAAAAACTTCAATAAAACTTGACTTATAAAAATGTCTACAAAGACAATCAATATACAGAATTACATTAAAGGGGTTGTCCCGCGCCGAAACGGCTTTTTTTTTTTTCAATAGGCCCCCCGTTCGGCGCGAGACAAACACAAGGGATGGGTTAAAAAAAAAAAGTTTAGTACTTACCCGAATCCCCGCTCTGCGGCGACTTCTTACTTACCTTACCAAGATGGCCGCCGGGATCTTCACCCACGATGCACCGCGGGTCTTCTCCCATGGTGCACCGTGGGCTCTGTGCGGTCCATTGCCGATTCCAGCCTCCTGATTGGCTGGAATCGGCACACGTGACGGGGCGGAGCTATGCGATGACGCGTAGAAGGGGGCGAAGCCAGAACACCGCTCGTGCCGAGACCCAAGAGAAGGGAGAAGACCCTTCCGCGCAAGCGCATCTAATCGGGAGATTAGACGCTGAAGTTAGACGGCACCATGGAGACGGGGACGCTAGCAACGGAACAGGTAAGTGAATAACTTCTGTATGGCTCATATTTAATGCACGATGTATATTACAAAGTGCATTAATATGGCCATACAGAAGTGTATACCCCCACTTGCTTTCTCGGGACAACCCCTTTAAGCAAAACACCATAACGTGTAAAAATATGAAAAGAGAGAAATAAATAAAAAGAGACATATTGAAAAAAAATATATTAATAAAAAGGGGAAATATGACAAAGCAAAAAGTGCAAATAACAAAAGAGCACGTATCAGAGAACATCCCATTAGGGCTGGATAAAGAAAACTACAAATGAAAAACAAGACGTGTTAAAAAAGACTGTATTGAAAACTGATCCCTAAGTGTTGCCCAAAAAAAAAATTCACATATACTAAGAAAAAATAACCAAAGATATGTCCAAAAGTACATAATGACAGCATAAAAAATATATAGTGCGCCAGAGCGGAGACGGGGCAAAGGAGACCTCCGAACATCCCAAATCAACCTGAAAACAAGCAAAATCATATAAGTACTGATGCATAGCAAGAGAAGGCAAACAGGACACGCACCAAGATAAACTATATAAAGGGCATATAATCATATTCAATATTGAGTCCAAATGGGGTAGGAGTATTGAGATCATCGATCCATTTAAAGGGGTTGTCCCGCTGCAGCAAGTGGGGTTATGCACTTCTGTATGGCCATATTAATGCACTTTGTAATATACATCGTGCATTAAATATGAGCCATACTGAAGTTATTTACTTACCTGCTCCGTTGCTGGCGTCCCCGTCGCCATGGTGCTGTCTAACTTCAGCGTCTAATCGCCCGATTAGCCGTGCTTGCGCAGATGGGTCTTTTCCCTTCGGCTCGGTTCGGCAGCAGCGGCATTCTGGCTCCGCCCCCTTGTACGCGTCATCGCGAAGCTCCGCCCCGTCACATGTGCCGATTCCAGCCAATCAGGAGCCAATAATCTATTCAGTGTGGTATGTGTGGGCGGCACTTTGTTAGTGATTTGCTCACCACATGCTATGTTCACTATTTATACAAGTGTTAGTGTATGTTGTAGGTAGCTTGATGAAGGCCAGATTTTGGCTGAAATGTAGCCTATCTATTTTACGATGACCATGGAATAATAAAGGATACATTTTATTTTTCACTCCAGTTTATGCTGCCACTATTATTATTTTTCATGGGACTGTATATTGGGCCGTCTGACCTTACTCCGCAGAGGCATTTTGTGAGTGCTGCTGTGTTCCTATTTTCTTCTTCCCCTTGATGATGGAGGAATTTAATCCACCACCTGACCCTAAGGTGTTCGGTTCAGGGGATACTTTCCTACATCATCTGAAAGACTGGGCTTCAAAGCGTATGACAGACTTAGGAACTACCCTGCATGATGTTAGGCAGGAGAAGACAGAATCAGCAGAAGATTTTTTGTCTAGGATTCTGGTAGCGTGGAGGGACTTGGGATACAGTCCTAATGTCTCTGCACATGCCCAACTTCTTACACACGCCCTAAAGGACAAACTAGAAGCCGCCCGTTCTGAATGGCGTGCTCTAGAGGCTCAGGCTCTTCTTCAAGTTGTCAGCAGTTTGGGGGCTCCTGTACCACGGTACTTGTAAACCTGGACAATAATGAATCCCGAAAACCTATCACTTGCTACAGCTGTGGCAAACAGGGCACATGCATAGAGAATGTAGGGCACCTCCTAAGGCTCAGAATGGACAGTCCAAATCCAGACCATCCTCCCCTGATCATTAGGAAACAGGTAATCCAGTGTCTGTACTCATTGATGACGTCTGCCCTTTGCAAGTTAGCAAATCCAGAAGGGGCCCAGTACCTATTGTCTCTGACTGTAGGTTTAGAAGGTCCTCTCCCCTTTCTGGTAGACACTGGAGCAGCCACTAGTGTAATACATAGCAGACGTGTCAAAGAGAGTGACGTTAGTAAATAAAGTCTTTTATGTGTAGGAGTAGATGGAACACCAAAAAATACTACTTTGTCTAAGCCAATGGAAGTGAAGTTCACAACCAATTATTCTCTGACTACTCGACTGTTGGTTAGTGAAACCCCTCCTCTCAACCTATTAGGAGCCGATTTGCTGCAGAAAATCCACACCTCTTAGAGTTCAGGGAAGATGGGTTGGATAAAATCACGGGTCAGTTAGCAGAGGAAGAAATCTGTATACTAGCTGCATGTTGTCAGTCCTCAGAAACCCCTATAGCCGTATGCACACCTTTGTTGTCAGAGGAGGAGCTGGAACAATGCTTACAATAAGTTCCAGCCTTGCCTTTGAAGTGAGGGAACATTGGATATAGGCAGACTAGCAGTACCACCAGTTCAGGTTAGGTAGAAATCAGGAATCCCATTGCCATGTATTTCTCTATCCCTCTGTATAAAAGACAGTAGGTATTTGTTTGCTTTAATACACATAGGCAAGTAATATACCTGGGTGGTGACGCTGCAGGGAGCTCAGATATCACCCTCCCTGTTCTCACAGCTCATGGGTCAAGTGTTGGAAGGCTGGCAACCTGAATCACAGGCTGTTGTTTTCTTACAATATGTTGATGACCTTTTGCTCTGTGCTCCAGACAAAGCTATATGGATAGAAGCTTCAATTTCTTCTTGAATTCCTGGTAAAGAATGGATGTAAGGCATCAAAGAAGAAGCTCCAGTTCTGATGTTCATCTGTGACTTTTCTTGGACATTGTCTCACATCAGGAGCTCATCATCTCACCCAGGATCGTAAATCTGCTGTCATGGACATTAAGGTACCCACTTCTGTCTCTAAACTACATACCTTTCTAGGACTTGTTTCTTATTGTACACCATGGATTGTGAATGCCATGCAGCTGATGTAGCCACTGTATGACTGTCTCAAGAAAGAACACTTCCAACTTACAGAAGTAGCCATCTTGGCAGCCCCAGCGCTTACCCAACTACGACAAACCCTTCAGGCTCTACTGCAATGAGAGCAATGGACAAAGAGCAGCACGGAGGGCACCAACGACCCGTAGCCTACTACTCCAGCAGGTTAGACGCCGTCGTCAGACGATCACCTTCCTGTCTACGAGTAGTAGCGACAGTCTCCAGGATGTTGGACAAGTCAGCAGACCTAGTTCTGGATCATGAGGTACAACTGTTAGCACCGCATGATATCTCTGCCATTCTAACACAGGTTCAGCCCAAGCGCTTGTCTGCAGCCTGTTGCCTGAGACTCCAATGTGCCCTCCTGATGCCTGCCAACGTTACCATCACCTGCTGTCAGACTTTGAATCCTGCCACTCTCTTACTGGAACAGGATGACACTGAGCAAGCGACTCAAGAAGAACCTCACAACTGCGCCCAGCTCATGCAGATGGAAACTTCTGGTTTTGATTCCATCAAGGACACTCCACTACTTAGTCCTGACTTAACCTTGTTTGTTGATGGCTCCAGGTAGGCTGTAGATGGACAATTTCACACTGAATATGCGGTCACCACACAGACCCCTGTCCTTCATCAACAGTCATTACTTGCACACGTCTCAGCCCAACAAGCTGAACTGCAGGCCCTTACACACACCTGTATGCTGGCACAAGACAGCTAACATTTACACGGACCCTAGATATGTCTTGGCAGACCAAGCAGACAAAGAAGCAGCCCTGCTGCCCCTCACATCGGCAGTTCTGGCCCCTGCCAAGAAGAAGACGACATGTCACCATCGCTAAATATCTCACAACATCTTCTTTTGTCTTTTCAGAAACAAGCATCTTCCCATGAAGTATCGGATTGGTAAGCAGAAGAAGCCACTTCAGATTCGGGTTCCTCCTATAAAGCTTCCAGTTAAAGGGGTTGTCCCGCGAAACCAAGTGGGGTTATACACTTCTGTATGGCCATATTAATGCACTTTGTAATGTACATCGTGCATTAAATATGAGCCATACAGAAGTTATTCACTTACCTGCTCCGTTGCTAGCGTCCTCGTCTCCATGGTGCCGTCTAATTTCAGCGTCTAATCTCCCGATTAGACGCGCTTGCGCAGTCCGGTCTTCTCCCTTCTGAATGGGGCCGCTCGTGCTGGAGAGCTGCTCCTCGTAGCTCCGCCCCGTCACCTGTGCCGATTCCAGCCAATCAGGAGGCTGGAATCGGCAATGGAACGCACAGAGCCCACGGTGCACCATGGGAGAAGACCTGCGGTCCACCGTGGGTGAAGATCCCGGTGGCCATCTTCGCAGGGTAAGTAAGAAGTCACCGGAGCGCGGGGATTCGGGTAAGTACTATGCGGTTTGTTTTTTTTTAAACCCCTGCATCGGGTTTGTCTCGCGCCGAACAGGGGGGCTATTGAAAAAAAAAAAAAACGTTTCGGCGCGGGACAACCCCTTTAACTAAAATCCCCAAGTCCATATCCATGTTAGTGTTCCCAGTGGTTTCCCATGTAGTGTGCAATGGCGACATGTATTCCCTCTGCCCGTGTGCAGAACCGCACATTTATCAGTGTTTAACCTCATTTGTCACTTTTCTGCCCCAACGTATACAGATCTATATGTAACCGTATACCGCCTTCTCAAACTTCACACAATATTCCATGCACATCGCACACACAGCTCTACTACATCCACCCGAAACACGTCATCCCATACAACAACAGAACAAACCAGCACAGCAGAGTCCTGCGTACACTGATCACCCCCTGGTCATGTGATCCCTGACTCCTCCCACACAGGTGACTGATCACATGACGGTGACATCACAGGTCCTGAAAGCTGCCGTCTGGCTCTGCAGGTGGAGGTCTGTGTGTCCCTCATTCAGGACCCCTGAGTTTCTTTCAGCAAAAACAAGGTGCTCTCTTTATTTTCTGGGTTATTCTTTATTTTCTTTGGTCCGTTCTCCTTCCAGTGTAGATAACGGGATAATTCGATGAGGTCTGTTGCTGCTATTGAAGCAATACCCTACACAGATATAGATTAAAATTAAATGCCTTTTATTAGTATATTTTAAAATTGTGGGCTCACATATAACACTTCTTAACGATACAAAAGAAAAGGACAGGTAACATATAAACAAAGAATAGGCCCTAGTAGAAATATGTAGGGTAACGTATCTCTCAGATAGATTTTTGGAGATCGATACCGCACATGAATATGGAAGAGGATAAAGGTCCAAATTTTTGGAAATCGATACCACTCATGAATATGGAAAAGGATAAAGGTCCAGATGAAAAAGGAGTATTATCCAACTCCAGAAAATATGCGTACCTGGATATAAATGCGGTACGAGGAATAATACCTCTTTAGGGCACAATGTTGTAATGTATATTCATGTTGCTAAGACAATTTTTTCATGACCTCCCATTAATAGCACAGTTGCCGCATATACGGGTGCTAATTATATGGGCTCATTACAGGTCAGTGGTACTGACCAGCACGTAAAACGGCTCGCTCGACGCGTTTCCCTGCCCTTGTAGGGGGCAGTTCCTCAGGAGCACGGGTAATGGTTGCCCGTAGATACGTGTTTCTAAAGTTGTCACATAGAAATAATAGAGCAACAGGATTGATGCGTCAGGACATAGTCCTGCTAAAATTTAGTCCTGCTAAGATGAACCTGCTCGATAATTCCCGTAGAGTAACGGTTACCGCTCCTTACTAGTCACTTCCGGCGCGGCACTTGTATTAGTACCGCTGTCGGACTCTCTGAATATTTAAGAGAGAGAGAGGGCCTTTCACTTAATCTGGCGTACACTGTGATATATGTCAGTATATGACTATCTCAAACAGCGCCTCCAGATAGCAAATGGCGACCGCTATTCAGGCTTAGTTATCAGCCACTAGAGCGATGCCCGGGGGTGCCCTCTTGGAAGATTCCTGCAATATCTATTAGGGTGTTCACATTGGTCAGCGCATTACAATGACCGATGTGAATTGATGCGACACCCAAATAGAGATAGCTCTGTCACTCGATATTAACAAAAGCGAGTGTTCTTCTATGGTCTCTAGCCGACCCTTTTAACCCAGCTGGTAGAGATCCCGGCTGTGTTATATCCAGGTCAGGTGCCTTCACAGGTGAAGCTCGATTAAATAGCAGTATGTGCCTCAGATAGGTTAGCTTCAGAGGAGAGGCAGTTATCTCGGCTAGATTTGGGGGATAATACCCCATTCAGAGTTCTATCATGGAGACCAAGGAAGACAGAGCCCCTCTAGTATCAATCCTAGCTGGATTGAACAGGGGTAAGAAGCAGGGACAGAGTAGGAGAGGTGGCGCCTGCGGCTCTGATGGTGGGTCGGCTAGCCGAGATCTCTACCAGCTGGGTTAAAAGGGTCGGCTAGAGACCATAGAAGAACACTCGCTTTTGTTAATATCGAGTGACAGAGCTATCTCTATTTGGGTGTCACATCAATTCACATCGGTCATTGTAATGCGCTGACCAATGCGAACACCCTAATAGATATTGCAGGAATCTTCCAAGAGGGCACCCCCGGGCATCGCTCTAGTGGCTGATAACTAAGCCTGAATAGCGGTCGCCATTTGCTATCTGGAGGCGCTGTTTGAGATAGTCATATACTGACATATATCACAGTGTACGCCAGATTAAAGGGGTTGTCCCGAGGCAGCAAGTGGGTCTATACACTTCTGCATGGCCATAATAATGCACTTTGTAATGTACATTGTGCATTAATTATGAGCCATACAGAAGTTATAAAAAGTTTTATACTTACCTCCTCCGTTGCTGGCGTCCTCGTCTCCATGGTGCCGACTAATTTTCGCCCTCCGATGGCCAAATTAGCCGCGCTTGCGCAGTCCGGGTCTTCTCCTCTTCTCTATGGGGCTCCGTGTAGCTCCGTGTAGCTCCGCCCCGTCACGTGCCGATTCCAGCCAATCAGGAGGCTGGAATCGGCAATGGACCGCACAGAAGCCCTGCGGTCCATGAAGACAGAGGATCCCGGCGGCCATCTTCAGCAGGTGAGTATGAAGACGCCGGACCGCCGGGATTCAGGTAAGCGCTGTGCGGGTGGTTTTTTTAACCCCTGCATCGGGGTTGTCTCGCGCCGAACGGGGGGGGGGTTTAAAAAAAAAAAAAAAACCGTTTCGGCGCGGGACATCTCCTTTAAGTGAAAGGCCCTCTCTCTCTCTTAAATATTCAGAGAGTCCGACAGCGGTACTAATACAAGTGCCGCGCCGGAAGTGACTAGTAAGGAGCGGTAACCGTTACTCTACGGGAATTATCGAGCAGGTTCATCTTAGCAGGACTAAATTTTAGCAGGACTATGTCCTGACGCATCAATCCTGTTGCTCTATTATTTCTATGTGACAACTTTAGAAACACGTATCTACGGGCAACCATTACCCGTGCTCCTGAGGAACTGCCCCCTACAAGGGCAGGGAAACGCGTCGAGCGAGCCGTTTTACGTGCTGGTCAGTACCACTGACCTGTAATGAGCCCATATAATTAGCACCCGTATATGCGGCAACTGTGCTATTAATGGGAGGTCATGAAAAAATTGTCTTAGCAACATGAATATACATTACAACATTGTGCCCTAAAGAGGTATTATTCCTCGTACCACATTTATATCCAGGTACACATATTTTCTGGATTCGGATAATACTCCTTTTTCATCTGGACCTTTATCCTTTTCCATATTCATGAGTGGTATCGATTTCCAAAAATTTGGACCTTTATCCTCTTCCATATTCATGTGCGGTATCGATCTCCAAAAATCTATCTGAGAGATACGTTACCCTACATATTTCTACTAGGGCCTATTCTTTGTTTATATGTTACCTGTCCTTTTCTTTTGTATCGTTAAGAAGTGTTATATGTGAGCCCACAATTTTAAAATATACTAATAAAAGGCATTTAATTTTAATCTATATCTGTGAAGGGTTTCTGCAAACAATATATAGATTTTCATACCACTGTGATTTGAAGCAATACCCTAAACCTAAGGTGACCAGATGTCCCAATTTAGGTGGGACAGTCCCGCTTTGGGACCCTGTGTCCCACTTTTCACCAGGACAGTCACTTGTCCTGCTTTCGGGACGTCTGTTTACCATTAAAGTGATTACCAGCTGAGGAGCCACAGCCTCTCGAATTGTAATCACTCAACAGCGCCGCGGCTGGATACACATGTCGGCTGTGTCTGCATCCGGGATCTTCCTCCCCTGACCTCTTCTCCTTAGTTGCACAGGAGAAGAGGATAGCGGAGGAGGCGCTACTGCTGGCGCACACACCTCTGTCTAGTATTACTACTGAGACTACTGTGGGGGTCATTGTTACTACTGAGGCCAATATAGGGGACACTATTAGTAATAGTGTCCCCTATATCTGCCCCAATAATAATAGTATTAGCATTGAGGTCACTGTGAGCATCACTATAACTACTGGGGCCACTGTGGGGGTCACTATAACTGCCGGGGCCACTGTGGGGGTCACTATAACTGCCGGGGCCACTGTGGGGGTCACTATAACTACTGGGGCCACTGTGGGGGTCACTATGACTACTAGGGCCACTGTGGGGGTCACTATGACTACTGGGGCCACTGTGGGGGTCACTATGACTACTGGGGCCACTGTGGGCGATCATTTTGCATAAAGTATTAATTGGTATTTATGTAGCTACTCAGCTACTTAAATACCAATTACGTGTTCAAATGAAGCCTTCACTGAATGCAGTTAATAGCCCGAGGCTATTATCTGCGCTCAGATCCTTTGTTCTCCACGGGGAAACAATGCTATTAGCACTACCCGTGGGGAACTACTGATAAAAGTGAATGACGATTTTTAGGTTAGCTTGATTTTAATGATCAGCTAGCAGTGCCCAAAAAGCGGGGCCCCACGCCAATTTACACACACTGATTATCGCTAAAATGATTGCCGATTAGCGATTTTGTTTTGCGATAATCGTCCAGTATAAATAGGCCTTAACATTTGTATCACTCACTATTATCACTTAACACTCACTATTATGATTGCCTCTTTCTGACTGTCTCCGATTTCTTTACTCAGGATGGATGAGAAACTCCACTATTCTCTGTGCTTCATCCCTCTGTCCCTTCTGATGACACACTCGCTGTCTCACCGCACTATATCCCTCTCCTGTTCTTGTCTTGCATCTGCCCTCTTTTGCTTCCAATCACCAACTGACAGTTTACGCACACTTGAAATTACCTTTTCCAAGCGGGCTCTGGTGTTGCTAAGCAACTAAAGCACCAATCAGTAAGCTGTTGCTGGGATAGCTATTTCAGGAATAACAGCTTCTAGCTCAGGTGGGGCACCTCCTATGTCCCCTTGAGGCTCATAGTGAGATCCTAGGAACTTATTAACTCTCTTTGACACTCTGAGTCACTACACTGACAGCGGGAAGCCTTCAGAGAAGGTCAGGGGGAACACTGCATAGCATGAAATCAGCTGCGGACACTAATAGTACAGATTTTGACTGTTTTTTTGATGCAGAAATGTTGCAGAATTTGCTCCCTGTCTTTTTTTAAATGGCCTTGTACGTTTTATAATGACGGAGGTAAAATCATACCTTGTGATAAGCCCCGCCCCTGACCACACCCCTCTGTCCCGCTTTGACCCTGGGAAAATCTGGTCACCTTACTAAACCGCAGGTGTGAGCAGACGCTAAATAACCTTTATTAACCCCTCCAAAAGCAGATATTTTATCATTTGGCTTATTTTACTTTGAAGAGCCATAACTTTATTTTTCATCGACATATTAGAGCTTGTTTATATTTTGCAACACAGTTTGTGTCTCTTTAAGTCTTTGAGTCATCAATGCACATCCGCCTGCATGGGGTTTTTTTATACAGCGGGATCGTTGGCTGATCCCGCTCTATACACAGCAGGTGCGGTTTGTCTTTGCCAGCTGCCACCTGCTAGCAACAGCTGCGATCAGTGCTGACGCTAATCGTGGCTGTTAACTCTTTAACTGCCCCGATTGGAGGTCAGGAATGGTGATTAAATACTTTGCAACTTTCCACCTATTAAGTCTATCCATTTCTCCTAGTAATGCTCCCGGTTACTACTTTATTACTCTAGGATTCTACAGTTTATATAATGTTGTTTCTAAGAAAACCAATAAAAACTTATGTAAACCAGAAGTGACACATGACTTCTTACACAACCAGATGTCAGACAATGATGTCTTGGTCTGCAATGGCCTGCGATTGCTATGAATAGTGATAATGCATTGCAGTACAGAAGTACTGCAGTGTATTATCAAAATGATCATGGGATCAAAGTCCCACAGTAGAATAAAACTTTTTGTGCACTTTTCCCCTTTCTTAAAAATATTTAAAAAAACACGTTGGGTATCGCCACATTTGTAATGGCCTGCACAATAAAGTGAACACACTTTTATCCTGCATGGCAAATGCTTTTTTTTTTTTTTTAAATACAAGCCCTTAGACTTTCATGTCAATGGAAAAATAAAGGAATGGTTTTTGAAAAAAGGAGGTGAAAAGCCCCCAAAATTGTTGCTTCCTTATGGCAAAAATAGGCCACATCTAATGCCACACTAAGTGTTGAAGCGTTGACCTCTATGATTGGCTGCAGCAGTTTGTGATGTCAGCACCTGGATGGCCACTAATAAAAGCTATTCTGATGAAAAGTTCTGGTGCAGTTCGGATCCTCTCGTGTGAGTTTCACCCATGATAGAGTATCAGAGGTGTTTCCCATTGATTTCAAGGAGAAACTTCACATTGTACCCACATGCACATTACACAGAATACAAGAGCCATGCAAGGCATTAAAGCTCCCATTGAAAAAAATGGGCGATGCATTCCGAGAAACCCAAAAAGTTAGAACATGTATACTAGAGATGAGCGAGCATGCTCGTTTAAGGCTGATACTCGAGCGGGCATCGGTCTTCTCGAGTAACTGATTACTTGTCCAAGCAAATGCGGGGTGGCAGCGGGGTTGGAGAGTGAGAGAGATCTCTCTTTCTCACCCTCACTACCCCCCACCGCCCCCCGCATTTGCTCGGATGAGTAATCAGTTACCCGAGAAGACCGAAGCTTGCTTGAGTATCAACCTTAAACGAGCATGCTCACTCATCTCTAATGTATATGACTCCATTCAAAAGAATGGGATTCATATTTATGCGTCTCGCAATACACAAATCTCGCAAGATTTTCTCAGCCATGTGAAAGTGGCATAAAAATGCAATTACATGAAGGAACTGACTTGAGAAGTTACTCAACTCATGTTCTGATCCATACAGAAAGAGAGAATACAAAATACACAAATGTTTCCCCTTATTATCTTCAGTAATTGTACATTTTTATGTGGGATTTTGTGTGTTATTCACATTGGCTCATCTTCTTATTCAGGAATCTAGGATCAAAGATAAAGACAGAAACAAAATGGCGGAGAGCATATTAAATCTCACACTAGAGGTACTATTCCAGCTTACTAGAGAGGTGAGAGATTCTGATGATGTCACATTACATTATTCTTATCTATGGTAATAACAGATGATGTCACTGGGGAGGTGAGAGATTCTGATGATATTACCAAAGATAAAAATGATGTAATGTGACATCATCAGAATCTCTCACCTCCCCAGTGACATCATCTATTATTACCAAAGATAAGAATGATGTAATTGGACAACAGGCGATGTTACTGGAGAGGTGAGATATTCTGATGATGTCACATTACATTATTCATATCTATGGTAATAACAGATGATGTCACTGGGGAGGGGAGAGATTCTGATGATGTCACATTACATCATTCTTATCTATGGTAATAACAGATGATGTCACTGGAGAGGTGATGGACTCTGGAAATGTCTGCAGGGATATTTATTAATGTCTCTCTATATACAGGATTACACAATAGTGAAGAAGACCTCTAGTGATGGCTGTCGGGCCCCTGTGTGTGATGGATGGGGAAGACCGCTGAGCCCAATCACGGGGCCCCCACCTCACCCCCTGATACATGAGGACATCAATGTACAAAAGATTCTAGAACTCGCCAACAAGATGATTGAGCTGCTGACTGGAGAGGTGAGGCTGCAGGGAATGCTGGGACATTATACAGTAACCGCACTGGAGGCTTCTGGGTAATGACTGTATATTGTGTTGTCAGGTTCCTATAAGGTGTCAGGATGTCGCTGTCTATTTCTCCATGGAGGAGTGGGAGTATCTAGAAGGACACAAGGATCTGTACAAGGAGGCCATGATGGAGACCCGCCAGCCGCTCCCATCACCAGGTAATAGACAGGACTAAATGCACATGTAATTTAACCCCTTCAAAACCAAGACTATCTAAGCACTGAAAATTGCATTTTTATGCTAGCCTCCATGCATGACCATACTGCCCCTTCCCTCTGCAATAAAGTGCAAAGGCTGACACTGATAATGTGACATGTTCACCGCCTAGAGGCACTGACTCACAAGTCTCTTTACGATTCTCCACTGAGCATTTACGAGAAGAGTAGTGACAGATACACTGAGACATGAACCTATGAAGATGAAGGCTTCGCCACAGCAGGACAAAACTGCAGGCGAAAAACTTAGTAGCTGAACACCGTCATTCACTTGTCTTCGCCCTGAGGTGTACTGATAGACTGTGATCTGTTTCACCAGCATGTTCTTAGTCATTGATAATTTTAATTTTGCATCCTGGCTTGATTGCAATTTGTATATAAAGTTTTATATAGAACACTAGCTTACCCGTCGCGCGTTGCTGCGACGACAGACAGACATACATTCATTCGTTTTTATATATCTAGATAACAACCAATCACAGCGCAGCTTTCATGTTACCTCAGTGGTATAATATATAACAACCAATCACAGCGCAGCTTTCATGTTACCTCAGTGATATAATATATAACAACCAATCACAGCGCAGCTTTAATGTTACCTCAGCAGTAAGAGAAATAACAACCAATCACAGCGCAGCTTTCATGTTACCTCTGCGGTATTATATATAGCAACCAATCACAGCGCAGCTTTCATGTTACCTCAGTGGTATAATATATAACAACCAATCACAGCGCAGCTTTCATGTTACCTTAGCAGTATAAAATATAACAACCAATCACAGCGCAGCTTTCATGTTACCTCAGCAGTAAGAGAAATAACAACCAATCACAGCGCAACGTTTATTCTGCCTCAGCAATATAAAAAATAGCAACCAATCACAGTGCAGCTTTCATGTTACCTCTGCGGTATAATATATAGCAACCAATCACAGCGCAGCTTTCATGTTACCTCAGTGGTATAATATATAACAACGAATCGCAGCACAGCTTTCATGCAACCTCAGTAGTATAAGAAGTAGCCACCAATCACAGCACAGCTTTCATGTTACCTCAGCAGTATAAGAAGTAGCCACCAATCACAGCACAGCTTTTATTTTACCTCAGCATTCTCAATATCCAGCAATTGTCTTGTGAAACGTTCGGCGGATGCATCATTTTGTAGTTGAACACGCATCCCGTTGCTCGTAATGCCTTTTGCTTTTGTGCTTGAGATGGAAATCAAACGATCTTTGTCTGGGGGGGCATAACTGTCGACGACACTCGCACGCACGCCACCTATCGTAGGATAGATGTACTATGCCAGTAATCTTCCCAGGAGTGTACTCAGCAACTTCCCAAAGTTTCATGGCGATCGGATGAATGGTGTAGTAATGCATAAAGGACAGACAGACATACATTCATTTATATATATCAGGAAGTGAGAGAATTAGATTCCGTACGTAAAATTTGGACGCTAATTCTTTTGCGCATAGAACTGAATAATGGAGTTGGGACCCATTAGCTTTTCCTATTTATGACATATTCAATGCCCGTGCCAAATTTCACGTTTCTATGACATCGGAAAGTGAGAAAAATACATTCCGTACGTCAAATTTGGACGCTAATTCTTTTGCGCCTAGAATTGAATAATCGAGTTGGGACCCATTAGCTTTTCCTATTTATGACATAATCAATGCTCGTGCCAAATTTCAAGTTCTATGACATTTTAAAGTGAGAAAATTAGATTCCGTACGAAAAATTTGGACGCTAATACTTTGGCGCATAGAATTGAATAATCGATTTGGGACCCATTAACTTTTCCTATTTATGACATAATCAATGCTTGTGCCAAATTTCAAGTTTCTATGACATTGGGAAGCGAGAAAAGTAGATTCCGTACGTAAAATTTGGACGCTAATTCTTTGGCGCTTAGAATTGAATAATCGAGTTGGGACCCATTACCTTTTCCTATTTATGACATAATCAATGCTCGTGCCAAATTTCATGTTTCTACAACATCGAGAAGTGAGAGAATTAGTGGCAATGATGGAAATCGAACGATCTACGTGGGGGGGGGGGCGTAACTTTCGACGACGCTCACACGCGCGCCATTTATCGTAGCATAAATGTACTATGCCTATAATCTTCCCAGGAGTGTACTCAACAACTTCCCAAAGTTTCATGGCGATTGGATGAATAGTGTAGTAGCGCATAAAGGACAGACAGACACACACGCATTAATTCAATTTTATATATATAGATTACACTCACTGTCAAAAAAAAAAAACCATCTATAAGGAGTTGTTGGAATGGAATGAAACTTTTTCTGTGACTGTAACATTTGATATGAGTGAATGATTACAAAATCAAAGCAAAAGGATCATTTATTGTGGAGAACTGACCCCTTGAAGCGAGGCTCTAGTACTCTGTTGTACCCCCTCTAGATGTGATACAGGAAGGCTAGGAGACATACAGGTTCCATATGGTATCCTGCAGCATATCGCTCCACATTTGCTGTAACTCAGCCTCTAGCTTGTGCAAACTCATAGGCTGTTGAAGTTGGTGTCTCAGATGGTCCCATACATGTTCTGTTGACGATAAATGTGGCGACTGGGCACCCACGATAGTGTGGCAGTGTTGTGGAGACATTCCTGTGACACCCTTGCCTCTCAGAAGCTGCCACAACAGGCTTCAGGATGTCCTGAACATATCACTGAACTGTCATTACTCCTGATACCTCTACTAGGGGTGACCGACTGTCATATTTGATGGCCACCCTGACCACCACACCAGCAGGGGGCAATGTGCTGCTCCACAGCAAAGGTAGAATTGAGGTGCTCACCTCTAGGACCCCAGACAGGAACATGAGCATCCTCAGTGCCCAAACTAAATCTGGATTTATCATTGAAGACAACCTGGTTCCACTCCATAGCAATCCACTTCCATCATTCATGACACATCTGCAAATGGAGGGGACGGTGAATGGGTTCTTTGAAACTAAATGTCCTTCAGTCAAGCACCTGGAAATAGTTCTGATAGACCCAGGGCCCTGTACCGAATGTGTCACCTGTCTCTGGATGGCAGACAACAAAATAGTTGGAGGTGATTGAGCTTGTCAGATGATGCTCTTTACTGGTGGTCTGTCGAGGGCATCCAGAATTCGGTCACCTTTTGTGCCCTCACACATCCACTGGCCTCAACACCTCCTAACCGTCTAGTCAGAATAGCCCAGGTGGCTGGCAATTCATAGATACGACCATCCAGCTTCCCACATTCCAGTAATACACCCCCCACTCAAACTGTCAACTGATTGCATCATAGAGGCATCTAGTGGTCAACAAACTCTACACAAAAGTAGCTATTGAGAACCTTTTTATAGGCTAAGGATGGAACTAACTCAGGTGGCAAAACCACTCATCTAATCACTCCACAACTGTATTCATTTACATATCTGCCTGAGATGTAACTGCATGCCGAATTTTTCAGTAAAATGACAATTCCTTCTAGGAACTTGATTTTTTCCCCACAAAGTGTATTATAAAATATCCAAATAATTTTTAATGTTTACAAGATATATAAGTTATTTGTTTATTCTTCGCAGATGATGGTACCGGGAGCTCAGAGGGACATTTGATATCTGCAGATTGTAAATCAGAAGAGTTTGGTTTCACACAAGATACATATGAAGTACCAACCATTATACAGGTCCCATCTTCTGATCCATCACAGGCTGATAAGCAGAATAAATGTCACAGCAGACGAGAAGATGAAAATGCTCACACAGGAGAAAAGCCATATTCATGTTCAGAATGTGGGAAATGTTTTACTTTGAGAACATATCTTATTAACCATCAGAGAATTCACACAGGGGAGAAGCCATTTTTATGTACAGAATGTGGCAAATGTTTTGCTTTGAGCTCAAATCTTGTTAACCATCGGAGAATTCACACAGGTGAAAAGCCATTTTCATGTGCAGAATGTGGGAAATGTTTTACATATAAATCACATCTGACTAGCCATCAGAAAATTCACACAGGGGAGAAGCCTTATTCATGCACTATTTGTGGAAAGTGTTTTAATCGGAATTCAACTCTAACTACGCATCAAATAATTCACACCGGAGAGAAGCCATTTTCATGTACTGTTTGTGGAAAGCGTTTTAACCGGAAATTCTCTCTAACTGTACATCAAATAACTCACACAAATGAAAAGCCGTTTTCATGTCTAGAATGTGGAAAATGTTTCTCAAGCAAAGGTTATTTTGTTGAACATCAAAGAATTCACAAAGGAAAAACTATTTCATGTTCAGAATGTGGGAAATGTTTCTCCCACAAATCAAATCTTCTTAAACATCAAAGAGCTCACATAGGGGAGAAGCCATTTTCATGTTGTTAGAAAGCGTTTTGCCATATACTATATATTGTATATGCTATAAATCAGAGACGTCAGACAGAGGTGAAGCTGTATTCATGTTCAGAATGTGGGAAATGTTTTACCCACAAATGAAATCTTAAACAACATAGACAACACACACAGGGAAGAAGACGTTTTATTTTAAACATAGTTTAATGACAAAAGGCAGAAGAAAAAAATATTGTTGCTATATCTGTTTTCCTTTTGTTGTAACAGCAGCACAAAGATGTGGGGATTATCCTGTAGCTGTGTACTAGTAGAACAGATGGAATTCTTAATGATCTAAAGGAAATTGGGGCTGGAGGATTTGAATTATTACAAAAAATTTTTTAGCAATGGGGTCGAAGTTTGTGTTGCTCTTAGGACCAAGGGAAAACAAATTAACAATCTTAATCAATGCTTCCCTTACCTGCAGCTGGGCAAATTGCAGACATCTTGAAACAAGGGGGCAACACTCTACTTATTGATTCTTTGCCTAAACGTGATGTATTTGTCAATAAAAGTAAGACAAAAAACAACAACTTATGAAGTGCTTAGAATTATACTTCTGTAACCATAGAAACATTTGACTAACAGATCTAAAAACACTGAAGCAGCAAACTTTGGGAAAACCAAAATGTGTCAATGTCAACTTTTGGCCACAGCTGTATATATCAACAGACAGAGAAGCTGCTCTGTAGTGTGGCGGATATAGTCTGTAGAGCACTCAGTGCACTGCACCTAGTCGATTCAGTCTACCTGTTTTCTGTAAACTAAGAAACCAAAAACAGGAAAAGATTTTAAAAAATGTACTCTGCTATCAGATAAGTTTCAAAGTTCTGAGTTACCATATAAAGTTGTGATGGACGTTATGTACCAACTTGTAGGCTTAAAAAAGGAAAATGTGAGGAAAGCAAGAGGTATTGCACGTGTCCGGAGTATTCGTGGTGGTAAAGGAAGAGCCGAGTTGTTACCTCAAGCAGCTCCAACTGAAGCAACGACTTTATATTTTGCATGCGTCGAGGCAAGCCGGCTGCCATTCCTCAAAAGTGGTTCTGCCCATGCGTTACGTCCTCCGCATGCGGAACAGCTCATAGAGTGGATGACACAGGCAAAGGGCAGTTAGTCTGCACCAGTCAGCCATGAGCATATCCTCTCCACTTCACCCCGTGCAAAATCCACCAGACACTCCGAAGCAGTCCACATGAATCAATCGGAAGAGTGGTTGGATCATTCAGTGTCATAAATGTCAACAAAAACTCTAAACAAGCAGAGGAAGAAGTCCAAAACATTGTATGCACTGACGACCAATCATTTTTTTCCTCCAAAGAGGAAGATGGGAATGGATCAGTGAATGTAGTTAGCCCTCCACGGGCACCATCTGTGTAGGGGAATGTGAAAACAGAGGTGCTTTGAGGAATGGTCAGTCATGATTACGCAGTGATCAGTATGACCATCTCTAGTGAGCTCGGGGACTGGGGAACCAGTTTTAGTAATATCACAGTGGCTAGGGACATTTACTCCCAGCTGGCTATGCTACAAATTAAGGGAATAGGGGTTGTAGTTCGTGATGCCAATTTGTAGTTGTAGTTACAATGGCAAGAAGGCCCTGAAATACAACATTTGGTTACAATGGCACTTAGGCTTGAAAATCCTTAAAATTGAGGCACGAAGTGAAAAGTAAAGTGTCTCTCATAAGGTATACAGCCATTTATATTAGTTCTTCTGTTCTTGGTGCCCAGGTGCAGTTCAGGTACACAGACCAGAATAAATGTTCTGCACCAGGCTGTTTTGCACTCTGATAAATGTTGGGGAGTCTCTAGCACTCAACATAGCATAGTTCCATATTTAGGTGTGGCTCCTGTTAAACATGGTCCATGTTTAAAAATGGGTCTCTGAGAATCAAAGTCACTCAGGGCGCAGACCTAGTTACTAAACTGGGGAAAGCAAATAAGAAAATAGTTCGCTTGAAAATGAATACACAGCTAATTCTTATGTATAGTATCTGGCTTATGAAATATGGGGAACTTGGGTATAGAGGCAGTACGATAAACTGGGGCATCAATTCAACTTGGATAAAACAGGAAAACAAATAAAGTCAGTCTGGTTTGAAACTTAGTCCAAGTCAGAGGCGTAACTTGAAGCTCCTGGGCCCCAATGCAAAACCTGGAACGGGGCCCCCAGCTATAATGCTTTATTCATAGTACTGGGCTTCCTATATGGAGAAGAGAGGCCTTATGGGCACCCCAAGGCTCCTGGGCCAGGGTGCAACCGCATCCCTGCATCCTCTATAGTTACGCCCCTGGTCCAAGTACTTGGCTGATAACTGTCCTTTGGTACTTCTTTCAGAAGTTTAGGACTGCTTGATGCAGGCTTCTGCAGGAGCATGGCCAACCATGGCCCAAAATACCAAGATAGTAGGTTGGAGGGATCCACTACTGGAAAGCTTGAACTTCATTCTTTCTCAGGCTCAGAGGGTTACATATACTCAGGTGATGCATCTTGAAATTTCAAGTCAGGAGAAATGTGTTCTGCAAAACAGTCCTTCATCAGGTTTCTGTGCACAACTTTGGATTCCTGACCTTCTTGCTCGATGCAGTAAATATACCTTCCAGTCAATGGAATAGCTGTAATTACATATGGCTGTCTTTCCCACTGGGTATCTAATTTGCCAGTTTGGTGATTATTTTTTAGCCATACTCTGTCTCTGGCATAAAAAAGTTCAGTTCTAGCCTGCTTGTTGAAATCCAGTTGTTTAATGTGAGCCTCTTCCATTCTGGTTTCCACAATTTCCTGGGCATCAGTCAGACGTCTTTGGTGGTCATTCACCCAATCAGTAGTAGGCAAGGAGTAGATTTCATCTGGCACTGTTACACCCAAAGCAAGGTCGACAGGTACTTTACCTTGGCTTCCAAACATGAGGTAGTATGGTGTGTAGCCAGTTGAGCAGTATACAGTTTTGTACACCTGCATCCCTCTTCTGGGGAGGTGTAGTCCTCAAATTCAGTATGAATTGACTTATTTCTCAGTGTCCATTGCTCTGTGCGTGATAGACTGTGGTTCTGAGTTTCTGACTATTATAGAAACCACACAGTTCATGAAGAAGTTGAGACTCAAAGGCACAACCTCTATCCAGCAAAATCTTCTCTGGACATTCCTAAGGTAACAAGAAATTCTTCTAGAGCACTGCAGTAATAGTTTTGGCAGTCAGATCTTTCACATGGATGGACACTATGAATTTAGTGTAGCGATCAATGATGGTTAGGACGTAGGTATGGTCAGTTATGCTAGGTTCCACTTGGAGATAGTCAAGGGCAACTATTTCCAGTGGGTGTGGCTAACTATGGGATGAAGTGGAGCTTTCTTGTCAGCTTTCTCATTCCACCTAGTTTCACAGGTGGGACATTCTTGACACCACTTTTCTATGTCCCCTCACAGATCCAATAAAATCCATGGCAGATAATCGCCTCTGTTTTCTGGACACTGAAATGTCCTGACTGGTCATGGTAGGCTGTAAGAACCATATTTGAATCTCTTCCTGGGATGACAATTTAATGAATGTGGTTGCCTGTAATGTGGCCTAAGGTGTTGCAAAATATTAGACCTTTCTTCAACAAGAAGTTGCTTCTATTCTCTCCACAGACGACTCAACTCTGGATCTGCATTTCCTCAACGGATTCTCCCATGAACTGTTCCAGTAGTCAGGAATAGAGATGAGCGAGCATACTCGCTAAGGACAATTACTCGATCGAGCATTGTCCTTAGCGAGTACCTGCCCGCTCGGAAGAAAAGGTTCGGCTGCCAGCGCGGGTGAGAGGTGAATTGCAGCAGTGAGCAGGGTGGAGCGGGGGGCAGAAAGGGAGAGAGAGAGATCTCCCCTCCGTTCCTCCTCACTCTCCCCTGCCGCTCCCCGCCCGCCGCCGAACCTTTTCTTCCGAGCGGGCAGGTACTCGCTAAGGACAATGCTCAATCGAGTAATTGTCCTTAGCGAGTATGCTCGCTCATCTCCAGTCAGGAACTCTTAGTATTATCGAATAATTCTGTTTAATAATTCGACTAAAGGTGATCTTGTATTCACTTCTTGTGACTGTGATGTAGACACTTGAGACTTCTTTCACACTCTGGTAGTGGTTGCATTTTGTTCAGCAAAGTGGGCATAGAAAGTAAGCATTTCAACATCTTCTGAGAAGTCTTCCTCTGGAGAGGGATCTATTGTTGTTGGCAAGCGGGACAAGGCATCAGTGTTGTTATTGGTCTTTCCACCATGATATTTGACCATGAAGTTTTAGTTGGTAAGTCTTGAAACCCACCTGTGTTCTAGAGCTAGATGAGCTGTATTCAAATTAGCAAGGGGGTTGTTGTTGGTGTAGACCGCAAATGAGGTAGCAGCCTTCCATTTTTCTGTCATGGCCCATACATTCAAACTTAAAAAGAACTGTAATTTTGATCATTGCATTCTGCTCCCTTGAGAGATTGGCTAGCAAAGTTGATTACCCATTCTTTCCTGTTTTGTACTTGGCTTAAGACTGTTCCTAGTCCCTTCAGGCTTGCGTCTGTGTACAGACGGAAAGGCTTGCTATAATCACAGTAGCTCAATATGGGTGGCACAGTCAGTTTAGCCTTGAGTTTTTGTAAGGCAAGTTCATGTTCCTCTTTCCAATCAATAGAGATTGGTCTCTTCTGTCTCTCTTTTGGGTGACCTCATACGAGTTCCTGTAATGGTTTAGCAACCCAGGTGAAATATCCTACAAATCCCAAGAAACTTCTGACCTCTTTCACAGTCTTAGGTGTAGGCCAATTCTTGACTATAGCAGCCCCCTCTGGGTCAGGCATCACTCCTTCAGGATTTACAATGTGTCCCAAGTAGTGCACTTGAGTTTGCAGTAGGTGTCATTTAGAAGGCTTAACTTTGAGGCCATGTTGGAACAAAATCTGGAAGACTTCAGCCAGGTGTTGTAGGTGATCCTCATAGGGCTTACAAGGAGACAGTCTCAAAGTTCTTGTGGCCTAATCAGCCCCTTATGAACCTTTGAAAGGTTACTGGAGCATTACAAAGTCCAAAAGACATTCATTCAAGACATTTATTAAACTCAAATAAGCCCATTGGGGTAGTAAATGCAGTCTTCTCTCGGTTTACTTCTGACATGGGCACCTGCCAGTGCCTCCTGGTTAAATCCCAAATGGAGAACTAAGCAGCTTAACGTAAGGCTGTCAAGGATTCCTCAATACATGGCAATGGATAGGCATCTTTATGTGTGATGTTGTTAGCCCATACAAAATCAGATGTTCCCATCTTTTTCACCACGACCAGAGATGTGGCCCATGGGCTATGACTTTCCCTGAGCACTTCAGCTTCTTTCATCTTCTGGAGCATCTTTTTACTGCCTGATACGGCTGGTGGAATTGGTCAGTACCTCTGCTTGATTGGGGAATGAGAGCCATTTGGGATTGTATGCTATATTTCGGAGACTCTCCCAAAGCCCATTGGATGTTTGCTGAAGGTTTGATGAAAGTCATGGGAAACCTTCAAAACTCCTTCAGTTTGCTTGGAAGGCGTAGCCATATCACCTACATGCATATCAGACCACCATGGGGTAATTGAAGGCATACTGCCATTTTTTCTTGCTGTGCAGATTGTTGGGCTTCAACCATTTTTGGGTTCACTATGTCCTGAATAGTAATTAGAGATATAATTCACTACAATTAGTACTTCTTCATCTCCACTTGTATTACTAGTATTCAGCAAATAGATTGAGACTTTTCCTGCAGAGACAGTTACTAGGCTCCTTGTAGGCATAACCAGAGGGTGATCTTCCAAGTGTATAGGCTCTACCAAGGCTTGCCCTTAGATTCTTGGTCGGGCTTGGCAACACAGCATGGTTTCAGTACCAGGTTGTAAGATGACTGGTCTCACATCACAGAAACGGGCACTGCAAATCTGTTCTCGTGTTAGTGAATCGCTGCTGTGCTGACAACCCCTTGATAGTCCATTGCAAGACTGTTTGTTGATCTTAGGAAGTTAATTTACGGAGGGCTTCCAAAATCTTGTCATAGAACATTTATTCCTAGAAGCACAGAAGGGGCTCCTTTTTGGGAGAGCTTGGTTTTATCTGCATGAATAGTGGGCTTCTGGTACCCTACCAGGGATACTGACTGTCTATTAGTTGCTATTACATCTAGCCACTGATCTGGAGACAGTATCAGGAGGTTGAGGTCCCAATGTCTCTCAAAGGTGGCCTTCTCTATTGTGGTTACCTGTGACCCCGTGTCCAATAGGGTAGTGAAGGGGACTCCATGAATACAGATGGTGACTTCTGGACAAGGGCCAAAATATGTAGAGAGCCACTTGAAAATTTTCAGGACCTACAATTCTTCCACCCAAGGGACAGTCCTCTGCCTCAGGAGATGCTCTTTTAGTTGCCAGCATCAATGTTCCACATGTCCACTTCAGTGACAGTATTTTCAGATAGGCTTCCCTTTTCTATCGAACCGGTTTGTGGATCTCCTTCCTGGTGGAGGGTAATAACCTCCATTTGAGCTATTAGTTGGTTTTCTGCTGTGAATGCAGCTATTGGCTCCTGTGGATGAAATTCCAGGCACTCTACCTTCTGGCATACCTTGGCTAGTCTGCAAGCTAATTGGGCCATCTGCTTCTGCAGTTCGGTGATAGCATCTGAAGGCAAAGCAGGTGTTTCGCTAGTTTGAACAGTGGAGATGTTCTTTGTCGTAGAGGGAGGAAGCAGAAGTTGAACATCCCCGATGTCATTGAGTGATGACTTTTCAGCTACTGGACAGAAATCTTTCCTAGGACCTCAATAGCCAATTCTTTGAAGCACAGAAAGGAGGCCTCAAGATGTTGGATGGACATCATCATCAGCTGGCTGGGTAAAGTTTTTGTAGCAGTTCACTCAGTGAATCGTTCTTGAAGGGCTTGATCTGCTCTCTCTGCTTCTCAAGGATCTACTTGGATGACTACCTGGAGAGTCCCCCCCAGTTGCTCAAGGTACTGTTGCACCGTCTTTTTCTGGGTTTGGGGCTAGGAGTTAACTTCCCATAAAGCAGCACCTTCTAGTTGGCTAATCAGGATTTTAACCCTTTCCAATCCACTGTCTGACGTCTAAAGACATTCTGATTGAAGGCTGTACAGCTCTGACATCGGTAGACGTCCGGCAGGGTATTCTTACTGTATATTACTGGCCGCTCTAATGTCGGGGGCCTCTCCAGCATGTCACATACTGCAGTACTAGCTCTAGCCAGCAGATGGCGCCATTGTATAATGGCAGAAAGAGAAAGCCCCCTAGGAAACTCTGAATCCAAAGTTGGATTGCAAAGGGTTAACCTTTTATTAGGTTGCTATGCAATGCAGGTGGAACATGGCCATCCTATTCCCCCGAAAGTCTCTTAAAGTGTGGGCTTCCCAACTGTGTGGTGCTTTCTCCTGCAGTGGTATTAACTGTAGAAGGCTGGGAAATGTTAAGCTTAGTCTCCACTCTGCAGCAGCGCTGACAACAAAACTGAATTCTACCTCTCCCAGGATGGCTGCTCCCAAATGTTACTTCCTGTGGGTACTGCTGAAATCTTCCTCCCCACAGAAACCAGCACAATCTCTGGTAAAGCCAGCAAACAGTCCATGACCGGTATAACACACGCCAGTCGCTTACCAAATGGCTGATTGACCTGTTTGTGGAAGGACTCTAAGTAGGTTGGAAAGCTCGCTATAACATCATGTATTTTTGTTAGCCATTACAAGGTGTCATATCTACAGGATTACTTGGTTTCTCTCACTGAGAACAATCACATTTCCCCTGTTTGCTGTAAGGCTGCCGTTAGGGCCCTGAGGATTTGATCCTGTTGATGATGCCAAAATGATCTTGTAGGGAGCCCAGGAGATGGGGCAGTAGTTTGGGTGATGTCACGGTGTGGGCCTGACCCCCAACCGGCTGTGCTGCACATGAAGGTAATAGTGGTGGTAGTTCCTAATGCCAATTTGTAGTGCGTTGCCAATAATGTGTACGGTGTAGTAGAGCTATGTATATAATGTGTACGGTGTAGTACAGCTGTGTATATAATGTGTACGGTGTAGCAGATCTGTGTATATAATGTGTACGGTGCAGTAGAGCTGTGTATATAATGTGTACGGTGCAGTAGAGCTGTGTATATAATGTGTACGGTGCAGTAGAGCTGTGTATATAATGTGTACGGTGCAGTAGAGCTGTGTATATAATGTGTACGGTGCAGTAGAGCTGTGTATATAATGTGTACGGTGCAGTAGAGCTGTGTATATAATGTGTACGGTGCAGTAGAGCTGTGTATATAATGTGTACGGTGCAGTAGAGCTGTGTATATAATGTGTACGGTGCAGTAGAGCTGTGTATATAATGTGTACGGTGCAGTAGAGCTGTGTATATAATGTGTACGGTGCAGTAGAGCTGTGTATATAATGTGTACGGTGCAGTAGAGCTGTGTATATAATGTGTACGGTGCAGTAGAGCTGTGTATATAATGTGTACGGTGTAGCAGAGTTGTGTATATAATGTGTACGGTGCAGTAGAGCTGTGTATATAATGTGTACGGTGCAGTAGAGCTGTGTATATAATGTGTACGGTGCAGTAGAGCTGTGTGTGTATAATGTGTACGGTGTAGTAGAGCCGTGTGTGTATAATGTGTACGGTGTAGTAGAGCCGTGTGTGTATAATGTGTACGGTGTAGTAGAGCCGTGTGTGTATAATGTGTACGGTGTAGTAGAGCCGTGTGTGTATAATGTGTACGGTGTAGTAGAGCCGTGTGTGTATAATGTGTACGGTGTAGTAGAGCCGTGTGTGTATAATGTGTACGGTGTAGCAGTGCCGAGTGTGTATAATGTGTACGGTGTAGCAGTGCCGAGTGTGTATAATGTGTACGGTGTAGCAGTGCCGAGTGTGTATAATGTGTACGGTGTAGCAGTGCCGTGTGTGTATAATGTGTACGGTGTAGCAGTGCCGTGTGTGTATAATGTGTACGGTGTAGCAGTGCCGTGTGTGTATAATGTGTACGGTGTAGCAGTGCCGTGTGTGTATAATGTGTACGGTGCAGCAGTGCCGTGTGTGTGTCATGTGTACGGTGCAGCAGTGCCGTGTGTGTGTCATGTGTACGGTGCAGCAGAGCCGTGTGTGTGTCATGTGTACGGTGCAGCAGAGCCGTGTGTGTGTCATGTGTACGGTGCAGCAGAGCCGTGTGTGTGTCATGTGTACGGTGCAGCAGAGCTTTGCGTGTAATATGTTTGAACTCCTCCCACACACGTGACTCATCACATGACGGTGACATCATCACAGGTCCTTGAAGCTGCTGTGGGCTCTGCAGGTGGAGGTCTGTGTGTCCCCTTATTGCAGTGTATTATTAACCCTTCACTCCCTGTGTGTCCCCTTATTGCAGTGTATTATTAACCCCTCACTCCCTGTGTGTCCCCTTATGGTGGGGCTGCTGGGGGGAAGGGAAAATTAACCCCTTCAGGACTGAGTGCGGCAAGTGCCATTCATGTCTCGTTAGACAGATAAGGATATCCTCCCTAGTCAGACCCGCTGTGACCCTTCGGTTTTGTTGTGAGCTCCAGTATGGCTCCTGTAAATTCACCCTGTGAAGTCTTTGTGTTATTATTCTGTTCACATGGCAGCAGGACGGAGCTCTCATTGGAACAGCGTTTGTGTAAAGATGGCCTTCTTCTATGGGCAGGTCTTTTTTATTCTAGTTGTCTTAGATTGTAAGCTCTTGGGGTCGGGAGCGGCACTGGATTATCCTCGGGCCGCACTCACTCTAATTAAAGGGTTCCGAGAGGCAGTGCGCTCCTGTGATGTCATCGGACCTCTATGATGTAATCTGCCGTGGTAACATAACAACAGGCAGTGGTGTCCGGGCCCGCCACGGCCTGTGGTAAGGCAGTACAGTACAGAGGTATTCAGTCATTGCTCCTACAGACCTGCGTAAAGGGTCAGGCATTGATTTGCAGGAATGCTGCCATCCAGTAGGTGGCGCTGCAGAGGTATTGTTCCATCTATCTTATTTGCATAGTACAAAAGTACAGCAATGCAGTATTATAGCAGTCAGAGCTTTTGTGGTTCAAGCCCTCCACAGGAACATTTAAAAATAATCACCTTTTTTTGCGCTCTCTGCTTTGTTTTGCATAAAAAAGACATTCTCTTACAAAAAAAACAAAAAAACATATTTGGTATCATGGTTTCCAGAACAACCTGCACTATAAGCTGAACGCACTATTTGTCCTGCACGGCAAAAACATAATAAAACCTGAAAAACAGAGGCAAATTGCCTATTTTTTGTTTATTTGCCTACCGCAAAAATGCAGTAAAAGTAATCAAAAAAGCCATATTTACCCCAAAATAATAGTAATAAAAGCTACAGCTTATGACACAAAAGACAAGCCCTCACAGAGCTCCGCCCATGGAAAAATTAAAGTTATGCGACACGCCCCCATCTGGCAATGTTGATAAAAAATATATATATAGTTATGGCTTTTTAAAAGTGGAGATTCAATTCCCCACAAAATCATTGTGTCCTTATGGCCAAAAGAGGCGGTCAGGAAGGGGTTAAAGTCCTGTAGAAAAACTGCAGGAAAAAAAGAACAATTGCGCCCCTAGAAGAAGATGTCATGCAGGTAGATATACAAATGCTGAGAGTTGTGGTGATTAGATGGACGGTCTTGTCACCGGAGACCCTAAGAGTGGTTCCCCTCTTGGCCTATAAAAGGCTCTCGGAGGCTCCCTGTGTGTAGTGACCTCTTCTTCTGCTTGTGTAGAGCTTGTTGGCCACTAGACACCTCTACGACGCAGAGAAGAGATTTCACCCCGTTACCAGAGGGGGGCGCATTATTGGGAGGTGAGAAGCTGGATGGTCGTATCGATGAATTGTCCCCCACCGGCCGTTCTGACCAGACTGTTAGGAGGTGTTGGGACCAGTGGATGGAGGCACACAAGGTGACCGGGCTCAGGACGCCCCCTACAGACCACCAGTAGAGAGGGACGTCTGACCAGACTGTTAGGAGGTGTTGGGCCCAGTGGATGGAGGCACACAAGGTGACCGGGCTCAGGATGCCCCCTACAGACCACCAGTAGAGAGGGACGTCTGACCAGACTGTTAGGAGGTGTTGGGCCCAGTGGATGGGGACACACAAGGTGACCGGGCTCATGACCCCCCGATAAACCACCAGTAGAGCGGAGAGTCTAACCAGACTGTTTGGAGGTGTTGGGACCACTGGATGGGGGCACACAAGGTGACTGGGCTCAGGACGCTCCATACAGACCACTAGTAGAGAGGAGCGTCTGACCAGACTGTTTGGAGGTGTTGGGACCAGTGGATGTGTGAGGGCACACAAGGTGACCGGGCTCAGGAAGCTCCATACAGACCACTAGTAGAGAGGAGCGTCTAACCAGACTGTTAGGAGGTGTTGGGACTAGTGGATGTGTGAGGACACACAAGGTGACCGGGCTCAGGACAGACTGACCACCAGTAGAGAGGAGCGTCTGACCAGACTGTTAGGAGGTATTGGGACCAGTGGATTGGGACACACAAGGTGACCGGGCTCAGGACGCCCCCTACAGACCACCAGTAGAGAGGAGCGTCTGACCAGACTGTTAGGAGGTGTTGGAACCAGTGGATGGGAACACACAAGGTGACCGGGCTCAGGATGCCCCCTACAGACCACCAGTAGAGAGGGACGTCTGACCAGACTGTTAGGAGGTGTTGGGACCAGTGGATGGGGACACACAAGGTGACCGGACTCAGGACACCCCCTACAGACTGCCAGTAGAGAGGAGCGTCTGACCAGACTGTTAGGAGGTGTTGGGACCAGTGGATGGGGGCACACAAGGTGACCGGGCTCCGGACGCTCCATACAGACCACTAGTAGAGAGGAGCGTCTGACCAGACTGTTAGGAGGTGTTGGGACCAGTGGATGGAGGCACACAAGGTGACCGGGCTCAGGACGCCCCCTACAGACCACCAGTAGAGAGGAGCGTCTGACCAGACTGTTAGGAGGTGTTGGGACCAGTGGATGGGAACACACAAGGTGACCGGGCTCCGGACACCCCCTACAGACTGTCAGTAGAGAGGAGCGTCTGACCAGACTGTTAGGAGGTGTTGGAACCAGTGGATGGGAACACACAAGGTGACCGGGCTCAGGACGCCCCCTACAGACCACCAGTAGAGAGGGACGTCTGACCAGACTGTTAGGAGGTGTTGGGACCAGTGGATGGGAACACACAAGGTGACCGGGCTCAGGACACCCCCTACAGACTGCCAGTAGAGAGGAGCGTCTGACCAGACTGTTAGGAGGTGTTGGGACCAGTGGATGGGGGCACACAAGGTGACCGGGCTCATGTCCCCCCGATAAACCACCAGTAGAGCGGAGAGACTAACCAGACTGTTTGGAGGTGTTGGGACCACTGGATGGGGGCACACAAGGTGACTGGGCTCAGGACGCTCCATACAGACCACTAGTAGAGAGGAGCGTCTGACCAGACTGTTAGGAGGTGTTGGGACCAGTGGATGGGGGCACACAAGGTGACTGGGCTCAGGACGCCCCATACAGACCACCAGTAGAGAGGAGCATCTGACCAGACTGTTTGGAGGTGTTGGGACCAGTGGATGTGTGAGGGCACACAAGGTGACCGGGCTCAGGAAGCTCCATACAGACCACTAGTAGAGAGGAGCATCTGACCAGACTGTTAGGAGGTGTTGGGACTAGTGGATGTGTGAGGACACACAAGGTGACCGGGCTCAGGACAGACTGACCACCAGTAGAGAGGAGCGTCTGACCAGACTGTTAGGAGGTGTTGGGACCAGTGGATTGGGACACACAAGGTGACCGGGCTCAGGACGCCCCCTACAGACCACCAGTAGAGAGGAGCGTCTGACCAGACTGTTAGGAGGTGTTGGAACCAGTGGATGGGAACACACAAGGTGACCGGGCTCAGGACGCCCCCTACAGACCACCAGTAGAGAGGGACGTCTGACCAGACTGTTAGGAGGTGTTGGGACCAGTGGATGTGTGAGAGCACATGAGGTGACCGGGCTCAGGATGCCCGCTACAGACCACCAGTAGAGAGGAGCCTCTGATTGTCCAACAAGCACCAGCAGCTCCAACTGTTTCATTGTCCATCATCCAGAGACAGGGGGCGCCATTGTTACAAGCCCCTGTGTCTATTGGAACCATTTCTGGGCACTGGCTGAAGAACATTTGGTCTCTATTCCGTTCTGGCATCTAATTACTTATGGAAATTACAGAGCAGGACTCCGCTATGTGATTGAGTCCTAGAGCTGCGCTCACACCAATATTTGGGGGATCAGCTCTATCCCAGAAATAAATCAGCACAAAGGGGATGCAAAGCATTCCTAAAACAGGGGGCCGATGACAGTCATGTGGAGGGGCCAGTTCCTTTGATGCTTTTTTGATTTTAAAGGTGGAAGAACTGCCTTCACAAGTTATTTACATCACATTCCAATCCGTATAAAAGGAGAGAATAGAAAATGTACTCTTCATCTCCTCAAATGTTTCCCCTCTTTATCTCCTGTAATTGTATATTTTTTGCGTGGTATTCTGTTTGGTTTTTACACTCTCATCTTCTTCCTAATTGGGTTTCTACAATAGGATGAAGGATGCAGACGGACAGAAACAAGATAGCGGAGAGAGTATTACATCTTACCCGAGAGATAATCTTGCAGTTTTCTGGAGAGGTGAGGGATTCTGATGATGTCACATTACATCATTCTTATCTATGGTAATAACAGATGATGTCACTGAGAGGTGATGGACTCTGGAAATGTCTGTAGTGATATTTATTACTGTCTCCCCATATACAGGATTACACAGTAGTGAAGAAGACCTCTAGTAATGGCTGTCGGGCCCCTGTTTGTGATGGATGGGGAAGACCCCCGAGCCCAATCATGGGGCCCCCACCTCACCCTCTGATACATGAAGACATCAATGTACAGAAGATTCTAGAACTCACCAACAGGATGATTGAGCTGCTGACTGGAGAGGTGATGTTGCAGGGAATGCTGGGACATTATACAGTAACAGCACTGGAGGCTTCTGGGTGATGACTGTATATTGTGTTGTCAGGTTCCTATAAGGTGTCAGGATGTCGCTGTCTATTTCTCCATGGAGGAGTGGGAGTATTTAGAAGGACACAAGGATCTGTACAAGGAGGCCATGATGGAGACCCGCCAGCCGCTCCCATCACCAGGTAATAGACAGGACTAAATACACGGGGACTTTATTATCTGTATGTAAAGAATGACTTCAGTGTCCGTCTGTGTTTCCTCCAGTTCCATCCAGTAAGAGAAGCCCACCAGAGAGATGTCCCCGTCCTCTTCTTCCACAGGACCACCAGGTAGATGGAGATGTCCTTCTGATCTGTAGAAGGCTGTGAAGCTCTTATCTTTTGTCTTATTAGATGTCTTCTCCTTGTGTGATGAGGCCAGTGGAGATGGCCGGATTACCGCTGACCAGAGACATTACATGTTGTCTGGATCTTCTCCCAGTTTTCTGGCGGTGGAGACTGCTGGTGGGAATAAGGAGCCAACAGGTTGGATTTATATCTATCTGCTCCTTTATTTCCCCTGAGACAAACAGTGGATGTGTCTGGTAGACGCTGATCTCCTCCACTGAGACAACATGCAGCGTGTCTAGCCATGATACATGTGTATGAGGTTCCTGAGGGGTCATTGAGCTGCCATCTAATATATATGTCCGGCTTCTAGACCTGCAGCTATGTGGCTCAGATAACTACTCCTGATCATTTCACACGACTTCTCCAACCGTCTGCTGACTTTTACAATATTTGTCTCACAGCTATTCTATCCGGATGAAGATCTGACCAATATTAATACTGCAGAGACAAATGTGAGGGGCGATCAGCGGTGTAAAGAGGAGATTCCTACAGGTAACCGCTCAGGTGAGTAGTAACCACTAAATACAGCAGAGAAGAGTCACAGATTCTCCTCGGTCAGCGGCTGCAGATAGTTATGTAGATTTATAAGCTCTGGGATCTGTCAGTTTCCGCTGGATGTTCCCCCTTCAGCCAATGTACAAACTAAATGTGGATGACATGTGATACCGTTATAGGTGATAACACACGATGAGCTTCTATAATATGGGTGGGAAATATAGATGGAATATGGACATACCTCTTCACAGCACTGTATATAGATTGTATTTGCCACCTACTGAATTTCTTCTATTTTTGTGTATTCATCACACTTGAATGTTTCAGATTATCAAATTACTTTTAACGTTCTACAAACATATCGCAAGTGATCAATCAAATGCTGATCTTAAGTGATGATTTCAGCTATTGAAGGAAAAATGCAGTTTTTTCCTACCTGCCCGTGTATGAAATAGTCATCATAATAATAGTGTCCTTCAGCTGTAAAATCACCCTATCAGTCAAATTTAGTTGTCAGTTGAGTTCCGTTTCACTTCTAAGACCCAGACAAGATGACTGGGAAGGCAATGGCAAACCACCCCACAAAAACAGTCTGCCAGGAGAACATCAGGATGTGACATTACCCAAGGAGTCAGTCATGGCTCGGTGCTTGCACCAAGGGACTTTACCTTTCTAATTTTAAGTCCCAATGAAATCCAATTCCCTTGGATGTCCGTCTGGTCTGGAGATGACCGGACGGACATCCAAGGCTGCCAAACATTGTAGAAATTAGTTTATTGTCCTCATCTGCTCACGTTTCTTTGTAACACATAAAGGTATTGACTGACTCTGACCACATCGCCCTGTTAGGGGTGACAGTGGAACGCCGTAATCTAGGTATGGTTTGTCTAGTTGCAAGTACAAAGAAAAGAAGGAGAGCCTTTTTAATCTGAGATATAGAGAAGCACAGATGTGGTCATATAATGCCATAGCATGCCACCAAAGAGCAGCTATTGGGGGGCATTCCAGCATTGTGTGTCACTAGAACATCTCCAGCAGAAGGGGGAAACCTGTTCTTATATTCTATGCAGTTCCTCTGCTGTTCTATACCACTTAGCCAGCATGTTTATAGTTTAGTTCCTGAAGCCTACAAGGCACAATGATTTTGTGTGTTCAAGTAAAGGTCTTATGCCAGAGTTCTTGAGGAAAACACTGACCCAGTTCCTTCTCCCAGGTGTTAATAAAACCAAGGTGTGTGTTCTCTATCTCCTTTGTCAGCCACATCTGGTAAAGCAAGGAAATAGCATGTCTAGGAGATTCCACAGACATTCATAGCTCCCCAAATGGAATGAGAGATCTAAACAAGTTCATCGCGGGTGTCAGAGATCCCACAAACCTCCATAACTGAAAGAATTGCTTCCACACTCCAGCAGGAACTGTAATCTGTCTATAGAACTCTGAAAAAGGTCTCAGGACCGCCTGAGTCAGCACGTCTCTCAAATGTTGGATAGGTGTACTAGGAAGGGAGAAGAGGGTGGGAATCGGCATTGTGGCTTCAAATTTTGGGTTGCCTATTAGAGGTGTAAGAGGGTGCAGGGAATTAATTAGCTCATCGGTTAGCAAAACTCACCCAGATCTCCAACAGCAAACTGGGGAAAGATTAGGGGAGTCTCTAAGAAAGGGTTTAGGAAGCTAAAACACCCCCTGAGTTAATTTGGGTTCAGGATTGTATTCTATCTCTACCCATAATTTAGAAGATTGGTGATTAAGCAGGTCTAAGACGCAATTACAGATGGTGGCTCTGTAGTACAGAGTGAAGTCGGGTAGACTCAAGCCTCCATGTGCCTTCTGGTGCGTGAGAAGACTGTATTTCAATCGTGGCCTATGACCCTTCCATACAAATCTAGTGATCAAGCCATGTATACATAATGGAAATATTCTAGGCAGCCTCACTGGCAATGTCTGACAAAGGTAAAGAAATTTCGCGAGGGTGTCCATTTTGATGACATTAATCATTTCACAACAGGACAGAAGACACAAGCTCCATTTGTCCAGATCTCTCTCTAAGTTAGACATGAATGGTTTGAAGTTAAAAGAAAAAGCCCTGTGAGGGATCCACCGCAAATAAAATCCCAGATATTTTATTGAGAAATGTCACCATCTAAAGGGGAACTCTTTTTCTAGGAGTGATGCCTTGCTCCATGGCAGCATGATATTCAAAATTTCAGACTTCTGGAGGTTGGCCTTAACATTACTGACATTTCCAAACTTCTGGAACTCTTGGAGTATCACTGCTTGCCCCACCCTCAAGCAAGATGAGTAGAAAAGTAAGTCGTCTGCAAAAAGCGTCATCTTATGTTCAGATGGGCCCACCGTAACACCCCGATAGCCATTTTGTTGGATTACATTGGCCATGACCAACACGTATAGAAATGGGGACAGAGGGCATCTCTGCCGAGTGTCATTCCGGATCTGAAATGAATCTGACGGGGAGCCATTAACATGTACTTGAACTGTGGGATTATTGTAAAACGCCATTATCCAATCTCTCATGCTAGAACCCAATCCAATTTTCCTTAGAGTCTCTTCCAAGAACTTCCAATGTACTTTATCAAAAGACTTTTCCATGTCCACCATCAGGAGACAGAGAGGAGTTCAAGAACAACAGGCTCCAGTAATCAGGGACAATGACGTGATGGTGTTGTCCCTGGCCTCTCTTCCAAGGACAAAACCCACCTGCTCTTTGTGGACCGGAATAAGAGATTGTATCCGCAACACCAACATTTTAGAAAATAATTTCATGTCTCTATTAATGAGTGATATGGACTGAAAGTTGTTTCAGATCGAGGCTTTCTTGTCTGGCTTTGGGATGATCACTATATGGGCCTGCAAGACCTGTGGAGGAAAAGGGCATCCTCATGAAATTACATTAAAGGAATGCAGGGTAAAAGATGAAATTTCCTCTCTGAACAGTTTGTAAAACCAAGAGGAGAAACCATCTGGCCCCCAGTTTTTGACCAATTTTAGTTCCTCATTATTTCCAGTAATTCAGGGGTTGTAAAGTCAGATTCCATAGCCCGTGCTCCCACCAGTTCTATTGCGTTGGGAGCATGACCATCTAAGTAAGCCTCAATGCTCACCCCACTTAAAGGCCCAACCACTCCTGACTCCTCTTTTATATTATATAGCTTATCATTGAATGCTCAAAACTCTTCTAAATATCCACAGTATAGTGGACCACTCCACTGGGCCTAAACTGTATCTTAGGTACATGAGTTTGTAGTGATCTAGGATGAAGACTTCTGACTAGCCATCATCGACATTTGTCCCCGTATTCGAAAAAACCTGTCCGAAGTTTGTCCTAAAACCCCAGGGAACGCTGATCTAGACTTGATGCCTAAGGGAAGATATGTCTACCTTTAGGGTGTTTAAGGGATTCTCTTTTTTGGAAGCCTTCTTATCCTTTAATTCAGTAAGGAGATTCTTTAGTTTCAGCAATCGCTCTTTTTTAAGTCACGAGCCATGTGATCCAAGAATTCCCCTTGTGGCGCACTTCAGAACTTCCCATTGGCTAGGGGCCCCGGAGTCATTCTCGTCATGAGCAAAATCTATAATAGCTTTTTTGCTATCATTTATGCAGAGCCAGTCATTAAGGAGGTTATCATTTTAAGTGCTATGTGTTAACCCTTAAATTTCTACTTGGGTCATTAAGTTCACCATAAACAAGGGCATGATCTCACCACAAGAATAATGCCTGGAGCATTTTGGGTTCATGTCTAAAAGTCTGTGATATATAAAAAAGGTCTATATGGCTATAACCATTATGCTCTAGGGAGTGGAAACTGAAGTACCTGACACCCGGCTGAAGAAGTCTCCACATATCTAGGGCTCCCAGGTCTTTTTCTAATGAACATAAGGCTGAAAGGGAGACAGAGGACCTACCTGAAGAGGCGTCTACCATTGGATTGAACACATAGTTTAAGTCTTCCTCCTCCAAAATGATGTTGAAGCCTTCTGCGAATTCTGCAGGATCCCATAGGAGCTTCCTACCTGAAGAAACTTGATCGTGGCTAGGAAAATAGGTAGTAGCCAGAATCAACATCTCGCTTGTAACAGAAAGTTTTATAAACCGGAACCAAGCAGCCAGGTCTATCTTAGAGGATAACATTTGATATTGAAGAGCCTTGTGAAAGGTTGTGGATATTCTGCAAGCCTTCTAAGAGGAATGAGGGTCATGCAACCAGGAGATATAATATCTAGAGGCACACCTAGGGATGTGATCTGCCCTAAAATTAGTCTCCTTAAACATGGCCACCGTAACACTTTTTTTGTGTACGTTGTATAATATTTGGCTTCTCTTCTCAGGAGCATAAAAGGCCCTTTAGTAATCATACAAACAGCACCTAGTGCTGCAGGCCCTACGGAGGGGGCAGAGGAAGCCAAGATCGGGGCACACTTCCTGGGACACCCCAGGAAGTAGGAGAGAGATGGGATCTCCTAGGGCCCACACTGAGAGAAGCCCCAGGGAAATACTCCTACTTGCAGCACCAGCCCCTCTGCTAAAGCACATGTGAGCTCAACTGAGCTTTGAGCTCTGGAAGATGCGGACCCACAGGAAGCAGCAGCGCCAGCAATGTGAGGAGAGATGCGCCATGGCATACTGTTGGGGCCGACCTCAGTGACAGCCATGCAGACTAGAGATGAGCGAGCGTACTCGTTAAGGGAAATTACTCGAGCGAGTATTGCCATTTTCGAATACATGCCTGCTCATCCAAAAAGATTCGGGGGCTGGCGGGTGTGAGCGGTAAGTTGCGGGAGTGAGCGGGGGGAAGAGAAAGAGAGATCTCTCCCCTGTTCACCCCGGCTCTCCTCCACCGCCCCCGCCGGCCCCCGAATCTTTTCGGGCAAGCAGACATGTACTCGAAAATGGCGATACTCGCTCGAGTAATTTCCCTTAACGAGTACACTCGCTCATCTCTAGTCTGCATGGCTGTCACTGAGGTCGGCCCCAACAGTATGCCATGGCGCTCTTGGGGGTCGAGAAAGTTGGCAAAGAGATTTAAATACAGTAGATTTACTCCTTTTATAGGCTTGGAGTTGGAAGAGATAACCCCATCGGTATTGCACCTCTTTTTCCTGTAGTGCTAAGAGCACGGGTTTCAAAGCCTTACCTAGCTGCGGGGTGTGACGTGCTAGGTTGGGGAGTATAAAGATGGCGGAACCCTGAAAAGATAAACATCTGATTCCCTGACATCCTGTAGGATCGCTTCTTATTCGTTACAGAAGTGAATATGGCAGACAATATCTCAGGGATGGGTGGTGTCAGATCTAGGGCCAAAAGACCAGTGAATCATCCCAATTTCAATCAGTTGGTTAGGGGGTCTATGCAGCAGATCACAATTCCAGTTGGGACGCTTCAATATCCTCGATGAGTCCTCCGATGATTATTCTGCCTGTGACTGTTCTCCAGGTCATCTAGATGCGGAACAGGTCAGATACTTGAAGCCCTTGCTGTTGTATAGCCTGCTTATGAGCATCCAGGGTTTCTAGTATTTTAGTCCTGTGTTTCCTCTACAGCCCCTATGCACTCTGACCTATATACTGTAAGTCCAGTTGTAAGGCAGAAACGTATTTTCTTTGCGAGGCTTCTAGCTGCTGGAGAAGACATCCACTTCTATTTTTGTGGGAAAAGCCGTTATATGAGCCTTCTAATGCCAGCTTTTATCTATAACTGGGTTTAGAGGAGAGTGAGTAGCATGCGTAACATGGGAGTCACACTTGGTAGGCATCCCTGCATGTGTAGGAGGGCACCCAGGAGCAGAACAAGTCTCATCGAGAGCACCACCATCAGTGGTTAGGTTTTCTGCTGCAGCAGCCGGTCTTCCTGATGTCTCCACACTTCCATCTCCCCATGCCCCAGCTTGAACATATGTAGGAGAGAGAGAGATGGGATCTCCTGGGCCGACACTGAGAGAAGCCCCAGGGAAATACTCCTACTTGCAGCACCAGCCCTTCTGCTGAAGCACATGTGAGCTCAACTGAGCTTTGAGCTCTGGAAGCTGCGGACCCACAGGAAGCGGCAGCGCCAGCAATGTGAAGATAGACGCTAGACTCCTCCACCAGCACCATGATTGACCCAATAGGACAGCCATCTGGCTCTTGTAAGGAGCAGAGGAACTGGTCCATCCAATACCTGGCCCCTTGGATGGTAATTGCGGGTTACCCGGGCCTTTTCTGTGCCCCATGAAGGGAATCTTCAGGTCCCAGGTCGTCTGTGGATCAGGTAAGTGGTCCACATTAAACTCTGCTAAAGGCTCTATGCGAGTTAGGCTGATGCGGCATTCACATGGCGGTATTCTGCTTGGTAATTTGCATCAGTATTTGTGAGACAAACCTGGAGCGGAACCAACAGACAGAGGAGATGTAAAGCTTCCCATGAGACTTTTGTCTGTAGGTCCCAAAATACTGAGCAGAACTCTGCAGTGTGACTGAGGCCTAAATTTGCGCTCACAACGGTATTTGGGGGATCGGTTCTACCTGAGGAATAGATCCAGCACAGGGGGATGTGAAATGTTCTTATAAGGGGCTGATTACGGTCATGTGGAGGGGTCAATTCCTTATGATTTTAAAGATAGAAGAATTGCCTTCACAAGTTACTTACATCATGTTGCAATTTATATAAAAAAGGAGAATAGAAAATCTACACTTAATTATCTCCTCAAGCGCGTCCACTCATTATCTCCAGTAAATGTATACTTTTATGTGGTATTTTTTTGTGTTTTTTTTTTTTTTACATTGTCTAATCTTCCTATTCAGATTTCTACAATGTAGGATCAAGGATGATGGAAGACAAGAACAAGATGGTGGAAAGAATATTAAATCTCACCCTAGAGATAATCTTCCAGCTTACTGGAGAGGTGAGAGATTCTGATGATGTCACATTACATCATTCTTATCTATGGTAACAGATGATGTCACTGGGGAGGTGATGAACTCTGGAAATGTCTGTAGTGATATTTATTACTGTCTCTCAATATACAGGATTACACAGTAGTGAAGAAGACCTCTAGTGATGGCTGTCGGGCCCCTGTGTGTGATGGATGGGGAAGACCCCTGAGCCCAATCACGGGGCCCCCACCTCACCCCCTGATACATGAGGACATCAATGTACAGAAGATTCTAGAACTCACCAACAAGATGATTGAGCTGCTGACTGGAGAGGTGACGCTGCAGGGAATGCTGGGACATTATACAGTAACAGCACTGGAGGCTTCTGGGTAATGACTGTATATTGTGTTGTCAGGTTCCTATAAGGTGTCAGGATGTTGCTGTCTATTTCTCCATGGAGGAGTGGGAGTATTTAGAAGGACACAAGGATCTGTACAAGGAGGCCATGATGGAGACCCACCAGCCGCTCCCATCACCAGGTAATAGACAGGACTAAATACACGGGGACTTTATTGTCTGTATGTAAAGAATGACTTCAGTGTCCGTCTGTGTTTCCTCCAGTTCCATCCAGTAAGAGAAGCCCACCAGAGAGATGTCCCCGTCCTCTTCTTCCACAGGACCACCAGGTAGATGGAGATGTCGCTCTGATCTGTAGAAGGCTTTGAAGCTCTTGTCTTCAGTCTTATTAGATGTCTTCTACTTGTGTGATGAGGCCGGTGGAGATGGGAGTATTACCGCTGACCAGAGACATTACATGTTGTCTGGATCTTCTCCCAGTTTTCTGGCGGTGAAGACTACTGGTGGGAATAAGGAGCCAACAGGTTGGATTTATATCTATCTGCTCCTTTATGTTCCCCGAGACAAACAGCGGATGTGTCTGGTAGACGCTGATCTCCTCCACTGAGGCACTAAAACATTCCACACGACTTCTCCAACCGTCTGCTGACTTTTACACTATTTTTCTCACAGCTTTGGTATTGGGAGAAAAATCAAACCGATATTGATGATACAGTGACAATTGTGATGATCAAAGAGGAGTTTGAAGAGGAGATTCCTACAGGTAACCGCCCAGGTGAGTAGTAACCACTAATTACAGGAGAGAGGAGTAACAGATTCTCCTCGGTCAGCGGCTGCAGATAGTTATGTAGATTTATATGTAAACTAAATGTGGATGATATGTGATACCGTTATAAGTGAAAACACAGGATGAGCATTTATAATATGGATGGGAAGTGCAGATGGAATATAGACACTGCTGTGACAAGGTAATCACCACCCTCTAAATTTTTTTTTATTTTTGTGTATTGATCACACTTGAATGTTTCATATTGTCCAACTTGTTTCAATATTATATAACAGATCGCAAGTATTCACCGAATGCTGATCTTAAATGATGATTTCAGTTATTGAAAATAATGCTGTCCCCCCCCCCCTACCTGCCCCGGTATGAAATAGTAATTGCACTTGAGCTGTAAAATCAACCACATTTAGTTGCCGATTAAGTTTAGTTTCACATCACACTCCCAGATTATTGCTGGACCTGTAAACTCTAAACATCAGTTAAAGGGGTTGTCCGTGGTTTGTGTCTGGTATTGCAGCTCATTTCCCATTTACTTCAATGGAGCTGAGTTGCAATACCACACACAACCCTATAGATAAGGGTGGCGCTGTATTTCAAAGAAAGCAGACATGTTTTTTTAACCCTGGACAACCCCTTTGGGATTTTTCACATGTGACGGAATTGCCTGCAGGTTGTAGTGCAGATGTGAATATTTGCGAGAGACATGCGATGTATTTAAGGTCCAATTGAAGTCAATGGGCGATGCATTCCGAGGAAAGCGAAAAGAGCATGGCAAGATTTTTTCACACATCGCTCGTGTGTATGAATCCATTCAAAAGAATAGAGTTCAAATTCGCATGAGTTTGGTGACTCTTGCAACGCAATAAACATGCGTGAGATTTTTGGTCATGTGAAACTGGCCTGAGGGCTCATTTTCTGTGGGACATGCTGTACTTTCATTGGCACCATCTTGGAGTACATATGCACAGGCTCATAGGTGTCAGAATGATAGAAACCCCCACTAATGACCAAATTTTAAAAAGTATTCTCAGTCATTGTTACAAGCCATGTAACATCTGACTAATCTGCAGATTACCGCGGATCAAACACATGCAGAATTCGCAGTTCCTATCTGGTCGTGTGAGACCGGACTTAAGTAGAATGCTACCTTTTTATACCATTTGGTAATGGCAATCACATGATTGGGGACCACTCAATGAGGCCTCCGGTCTACCTTAAGTAGCCAGGAGCAATGAGATTTTAAATTTCTCGGGCCCTCCTCAGCTTCTACACTTGCGTCCGCCATTTTGCCAATGGGCACATGCACAGAAACTAGGGAAAGGTTTGTGGATAAAGATCCCGGCGGGGAACATCGCCGGAGGCCTTAGGTAAGTAATTACACCTTCGTATCTGTAAGGGGACGTGAAACGTGAACGTTTTTTTACTTTTACGTGATCGCCATTTATCCATTGGTTAACAGCGGTCATGTGACTAGGGGCCGCGGCCCCCTGTGAAATCTACAGGTTCTCGGCTACCTTTGGAAGCCAGAAGCAGGGAGATTTTAAATTTCCTGGACGATTCTCGGCTTTTGCGCATGTGTCCACCATTTTGACAACAGGCGAAGTAGCCGCCAAAAGGTCCACTTATAAAAATCCTGTTGGGGGACAAATCTGGGAGCCTTAGGTAAGTAATTTCATCTTCCCTCACAGATACGATCTGTGAGGGGAGGTGAAACTTTTTAAAAAAACTTTTTTAAACCGTTAAATACTTTACATGATCACTTTTATCCATTGGATAACGGTAATCACATGACCAAGGACCACATACCGTAGCCCCCGGTGACATTTCCTTGCTCTCAGCTACTCTTGCTTGCCGAGAGTAGGGAGATTTTAAAATTTTCGGGCTACCCGCCCTTTTGCACATGCGCCCGAAATATTGCCATTAGTGCGCATACGCAGAAGCCTGCAGCAGATCCTTGCAGGACCATATCACCGCGGGACATTGCAGAGGATGGAGGTGAGCAATTTCATCTCCTGTCACGGATCCGATCAGTGAGGAGAGATGAAACTTTATATTTAACTATTTTTTACTTTATGCGATCACTGTTATCCACTGGATAACTGTGATTGTGTGACTGGGGGGTTGCACACCGCGGCCCCCGATGATAGCTCCAGGCTCTCGGCAGTCTTGCAGCTTTTATTGGTTCTGACTTTCTCTACTCAGCAGTCCACAGCCTCATCCCTTGCCTAATTATTGCAATTTATAGCTCTCTTGAACCTATAGACGTCATTATGTTTTATTCTTTGCAGATGACGATAACAGGAGCTCAGATGGACATCTGATATCTGCAGATTGTAAAGCAGAAGATTGTGGTATCAGACAAGATACATATGAAGAACCTGCTATTATCCCAAATATTCCCTCAACCCTTCACAGTAAAGATCCATCATTTGATTCTCTTATACAGGTTCCATCTTCCGATTCATCACAGACTGATAAGCAAAAGAAAAGTTACAAAAGAGGAGAACATCAAAGAACTCAAACAAGAGAGAAGCCATATTCTTGCACAGAATGTGGGAAATGTTTTAACTATAAATCATGGCTTGCAATCCATCAGAGAAGTCACACAGGAGAGAAGCCATTTTCATGTTCAGAATGTGATAAAGGTTTTAGTCAGAAATCAAAACTAGTTCAACATCGAATACTTCACACAGGAGAGAAGCCATTTTCATGTTCAGAATGTGGAAAATGTTTTACTCAGAAATTAGTTCTTATTAGACATCAGAGAACTCACACAGGGAAGAAGCCATTTTCATGCACAGAATGCGGCAAATGTTTTACTGAGAAATCTCATCTTGTTATACATCAGAGAAATCACACAGGAGAGAAGCCATTTTCATGTCCAGAATGTGGAAAATGTTTTAACCACAAATCAGTTCTTGTTAGACATCAGAGAATTCACACAGGAGATAAACCATTTTCATGTTCTGAATGTGGAAAATGCTTTACTCAGAAAACATCTCTTGTGTCACATCAAAGATCTCACACAGGGGAGAAGCCATTTTCATGCCCAGAATGTGGCAAATATTTTATGTACAAATTATCTCTTCTTATACATCAGAGAAGTCACACAAGAGAGAAACCATTTTCATGTCCTGAATGTGGAAAATGTTTTAACTATAAATCACAGCTTGTAATCCATCAGAGAAGTCACACAGGGGAGACACTATTTCCATGTTCAGAATGTGGGAAATGTTTTTATTATAAATCGCAGCTTGCAATCCATCAGAGGAGCCACACAGGGGAGAAGCCATTTTCGTGTTCAGATTGTGGGAAATGTTTTATTCAAAAATCAAAACTTGTTCAGCATCAAAGAATTCACACAGGGGAAAAGACATTTTCATATTTAGAACATGGAAAATGTTTTGCTTGGAAATTATTTAATGTTAGACAGAGAGTTCGCACAGGCAAGAAGCTGTATTTATGTTCAGAATGTGGCAAATGTTTTAGTCAGAAATCAAATCTTGTTAATCATCAGAGAATTCACACAGGAGAGAAGCCATTTTCATGCACTGAATGTGGGAAATGTTTTAACCACAAATCAGATCTTGTTAAACATCAGAGAATTCACACAGGGGAAAAGCCATTTTCATGTTCAGAATGTGGGAAATGTTTTACCCAGAAAACAACTCTTGTCTCACATCAAAGATCTCACACAGGAGAGAAGCCATTTTCATGTCCAGAGTGTGAGAAATGTTTTGTACAGAAATCCAAACTTGTTCAACATCAAAGACTTCACACAGGAGAGCAGCCATATTCATGCCCAGAATGTGGGGAAAGTTTTTATAGTAGATCTCAGCTTGCAATCCACCAGAGAAGTCACACAAATGGGAAACCATTTACATGCCCAGAATGTGGGAAAAGTTTTTATAATAAATCACAGCTTGCAATCCATCAGAGGAGTCACACAGGGGAAAAGCCATTCCCATGTACAGAATGTAAGAAATGTTTTATTCAGAAATCAGATCTTGTTCAACATCAAAGAACTCACACAGGAGAGAAGGCATTTTCATGTTCAGCGTGTGGAAAATGTTATACTGCTAAATCATCACTTGTTAAACATCAGAGAAGTCACACAGGAGGAGAGAAATCATATTCATGTTCAGAATGTGGCAAATGTTTTACCCAGAAAACATCTCTTGTCTCGCATCAAAGATCTCACACAGGGAGGAAGACATTTTCATGTCCAGAATGTGGGAAATGTTTTACTGACAAGTGGAATCTCATTAGACATCAGAGAATTCACACAGGTGAGAAGCCGTTTTCATGTCCAGAATGTGAGAAATGTTTTTCTGCTAAATCAGATCTTGTTACACATCAGAGAATTCACACAGGGGAGAAACCGTATTCATGTTCAGAATGTGGAAAAGGTTTTACTAAAAGATCATATCTTACTAATCATCAGAGAATACACACAGGGGAGAAGTTCCTTTAATCTTTATCTCTAAAGTTTTTTTATTTAAATAAAGTTAGGGTGAAAGTATAAAGATTATGTCATGAACTCTGCACATTTTGCAGTTTTTGATTAAGGCAGCTCTGTTACATCACTTCACCAGTCAAGAAACCGTTAATCTTTCCTGCGTTGGTCTCCACCACTACTCAGCTGTTCACTGTTTTCAGTTTAGTTTGCGATTTATACCCTGTCAGTTTCCTCAAGCTTTGCCAGTTGGTCAGTGTCACTGTCTATGTCCCAAGCTCCTATATCCATATCAGTTCCTATGTCCTGTTAGTATCTGATTTGTGTCTGATCCAAGCCACCTGCTCCGATTCCTTGTCTGATCTTGTGGTTTTGCCTGATTTTGTTCCTGTGAATGATTTCTGTGAAGATTAAAGCTTTATTTTATTAAGGATCCTACTGTGTCTGCCCTCCCTGCTAGACTAGAAGCAATGGGATGAAACTGAAAAGTAGGAGACACAGATTAGATATTAGACAGGGTGATCGATGAGTGGAACAGGTTGACACAGGAGGTGGTAAGTTCTCCCTCAATGGAAGTCTTAAGAGGCTAGACAGACATCTGTCTGGGATAATTTAGTGAATCCTGCCATTGAGTAGGTTGGACCTGATGACCTTGCATGTCCCTTCCAACTTTACCATTCTAGGATTGATTTCAATTTCTCTGTTCCATTTGAGGGGCAGACAAACGGAAATAAAAACAAAATTAAGTAGCTGAGTAACTGCACCTTTTTTTAGTGTATGGAATAGGCCATTCTAAGCATTTTTGGAATAGGTTTCTCAGCCTCTTCTGTGCATTTTTCTTACAAAACCCCTCTTCAGCTTGGAGAAGACGAAGCTGTGAAATCCACCTTCACCTCCCTGCATAGCAGTAGAGGGTGCTCCATCCAACCTTTCCTTTCAGTCCTCCTTTGTCCCACCACCGCAGGTGTTCTATAATTCCCCATCGCTGTTCTCGTCAGCACTCTGTGTCAGGAGCCATTCTGTGCTACAGATGGCATTTCTCATTCACTAGTGATCATTGCTCCTGTGTAAAAGCACAGCAGCGATCATTGCTGGGACGTCGTCTGCTGGAAAAAGGCCCCTTAGTTTTAATTAGCCTTTTGGGATACATACACTTTTTTGATCATTTTTCATTCCATTTTTTTAGGAGGCAAAGTGACCAAAAAACAGTTCTGGTAGTTTTCTTTTTTTCACGTTGTTGACCGTTTTATTCCTATATCTGCCAGCCATTTTTTGTCTTTTCATTTTCTTCATCCCCCATTCGAAGCGCTATAGCCTTATTTTTTTTCTGTTGACATAGCAGTATGAGGGCTGGTTTATAGCTGGACAAGCTGTATTTTACAATGACTATTGCACCAGATAATGTATTAAAAAGCTTTCAGAAATTTTTAAGAGGGGTGCAATGGAAAAACACACATGCACCATTTTCCAGGAGCTTTACTTTTGCTGTATTCATGGTGTGTTAAAAATGAGCTGTTGACTTTATTCTATATATCAGTACCTTTATGACAATACTGTTTATAGAGGTGTTTTATGTTTTACTACTTACAAAATTAGGAAAACCCTTTTTGTTTAAAGAAACAAAAAAGGCGGTTTGTCATCATATACAGAGCCCCATAATTCCGTTGATGGGGGAGAGAAGAGTCATGTTTTCTCAGTTAAGCTGTCACTTTTTTACTACAATTTTTGTCAATCTTTATTGAGAGGTGGAGGGACAGAAAAATGCAGTTCTGCCCGTATTCTTCAAGTGTTATGGCCTGAGGAAGCCAGCGTTATGGCGGTCAAACACATAGCTTTTTCAGAGTTCTCATCTGTACAAATGAAAGGAGTTTTAATTCCATTTCTTCCTGCTGATTCAGCACTGTGCAGAGGTTCCAGCGTAGTTCTCCATCATGCCATCCATCACACACAGGGACCCGACAGCCATCACTAGAGGTCTTCTTCACCACTGTGTAATCCTGTATATGGGGAGACCGTAATAAATATCACAGCAGTTATTTCCAGAGTCCATAACCTCTCCAGTGACATTATCTGTTATTACCATAGATAAGAATGATGTAATGTGACATCATCAGAATCTCTCACCTCTCCAGTGACATCATCTGTTATTACTATAGATAAGGATGATGTAATGTGACATCATCAGTATCTCTCACCTCTCCAGTAAGCTCTAGGGTGAGATTTAACATACTTTTGTTTATCTTGTCTCTATCCAAATCAGGAAAATTATCTTGTGTCAGGCCTCCGACACACTCGTGTTCTTGGAGCCATGTGCTCTTGGTTTTAATCCATGGATGTCTGTGGACTTGGTCTTTTTTTTTTGCAGACTTTAGTTTTTTTTAAAGATTCTGAAAGTGGGCAAAGTACCTAAAAGCTTTCATCCAGTAAGGCTGTTCTCTTTTTTTTTTGCATGGTTTTATTAAAGTTTTCCAAGACATACATCAATATATAACATGTGAAGTTAAGATAATTGCCTCTACAAGATTATGGTAGTATATCGGGTCTGTTCATCTGCGCTTGTTATTCAGTTTGCACTGTTGGTTGGATCAGGAATGATATAGTGAAGATATCTGTAGTTGTTTCAGTAGTATGATTAGGCTCAGTCTTGGTAAAACATTATTTGTAAGAAAATATAAAACATGAAGAACAATGAACAGTAAAGACAGACCTGCTATAGCCGCAAAATTAATGTGTGCCTCCTTTACGTAGAGGGGAAACAGTGCTAGTTGCCTTTCCAGAAATCCATCTCCATATGCTTGTTTCAAAAATAGTAAAGAAGATTAAATTGTTAGACTTGATTCTGGAAATATGGTAGGTCAATGTGGAAATCCCTCCCGGCCCTAGTTGAGTATTTAGAACTCCCTTAAGGGGTGATTCTGCCAACCCCAGTTGTTCCAGAAACCAGCATGTATAATAAAACAGTTTTTGAGTCTATCCCTGATTCTCTGTGGTAGCATCTGGATAAAGCTTCCCGTATCATGAAAAAGGATTGTACCACTCTCTCTTTTAAAGAGTTATGTTTAGGCCCAGTCCATTTTGAATAGAAAGGCCAATTTATCCAGAAATGGTTTGAAAGGAGGTGCTGTTGGCTGCAACCACACCTACAAAATAACCTTCAGACCTGCTTCCACTATGAAGTGTAACAGTTTGCATGCCTCCACCGAGCAACAATATTTGTTGGGGTCTAAGTAACCAAAATTCGCCCACAGAGGTTCTTGCAGAAAAATCTGTCAGGTGTGTTGTGGTATAGTTATGGGTCTGTGACCAAAATACAGTAGGGGGCAAGACCATAAACAATGGTACAAGTTTGCATTTGTAACTTTACATTTAAAGCAGTTTGGGTGGTATATATGCTCATGTGGTGTCCCTTCACAGAAGGTAGGTAGAATCTATGGGTAATTTGTAGGAATCTGGCCAAGGTTAAATACCTATGAGTAGATGACATCGAATCATCACAGGGGTCAAATCTGGAGCATCCATAGACCACTTTCTAACTCCAGAATCAACGGCCTCTTATTCCATATTGCGAATTGATCTGTACAATCTAGAGATCAAGCCCCGTGTAGTCATTGGCTTAGAGATCAGGGTGTTTCCCATCGAATTCCAATCAAAGTCTCAGAATTCTGGTAAACGTTGTTGGACATAATGCCTAGCCTGTAGATGAGAAAAGATTGGTATTGGCAGCTCAGAGAATTTGTGCCTCATCTCCTCGTAAGACAGGATACATTTTTCCTTTTTGTGCAATAACTTGTCTATTGAATCGATTTCCATGTATGGACTGTTATTTTGAAAATTGTTTTTCTTTGAGGGACAGATAAGGGGATATATGAGATGTGTGCCTGTCACGATGCAGTCTACCACATGCCTTCCATGCAGTGAATATCATGGGGTTATTTCTAATGGCTTCTGGTAGTTCTGTATATGGGAGGTGGAGGATGTTCTACAGTTGTGCCGGGTCAGACATCTTTTGTTCTAACGTTAGATTTGTGTAGTTTGACTGGGAGTATATCCAGTCTTGGATGATGTGGACCTGTGACACAAGGTTATAGTCCTTTATATGGTGTATATTGATTCCTCCATTAGATTTGTGTTTTTGTAATACTTTAAAAGCAATGTGTGGCAGTTTTGCACCCTATATGAAATTTCTATAAGTAATTTTTTTTTTTTTCATCTTTTGGTTTTAAGAGTATGGGTAGGAAGTGAAGGAGGTATAAAAATGAGGGAACTCCACCGTTTTAAGAGGTTAGCTCTTCCCAAAAATGATAGTGAGAAATTTCTCCAATAGCTTAAAATAGTCTGGAGGGGTGTCTAGTGATGTGTACTCCCAGATATTGTATAGAGTTTTTTTCCTATCGAAATGGGTTTTAGGTCATCCACAGAAGCCTTGTTGGTCCTTTGAGTAGAAATGTTTCACTTTTGTTTATGTTTAGAGCGTAGCCTGAGAGTCGGCCAATATTCTCTATTTGTCATACTAGCGGTGTCAATATATCCTTTGTGTTACTAATCATCAAAAGTACATCATCAGTGAATGCCTCTACTTTTATTTTTAGCTCAGCATATCAGATGCCTGTTCAAACTGGCGCAGATGTTGATTGGTGAAAGTAGACATACCTGACGGGCCCACCCAGAACAAGTCAGTTGTTGGTGTGTTAAGTCTGTTGATGGTAAAGCAGGGTCTTTTATCTCCAAGGGTATTAAAAGACACTTCCTCTTCTCAGAGGAAGATTGCACTGACTGGAAAGCCATACCCTCGGTGGCAAAAGTAGCCAAGCGGATGTCTCTATCTTTTGAGGACGCCACACAGCTAAAGCATCCAATGGACCGGAAAGCAGAGAGCCTCCTAAGGAAAACATGGGAGGTGGCCTCAAGCCTGCTCAGACCTAGTGTGGCAGCCACCTATGTATCCAGAATGCTCAATGTCTGGCTTAGTCAGCTGGTAATGCACATAAAAAATAAAACCCCACCAGAGCAAATTTTAGACTCATTACCGGTCCTAAAAATGGCAACTAGCTTCCTAGTGAGTGGACGCTTCTGCTGAAACAGACTGTCTGCCCGCATGGCAGCTCTATCTAACTCCAGCCACAATGTTTTATGGCAAAAGTATGCAAAAATAAGTTGTGCTCCTTACCCTTTTACGGTCAATTCTTGTTCTGGCAGGACTTACATGCAGTTCTGGAGAAAGCCACAGGTAAAAAGGGTTTTCCAGAAGAAAGACTGCAAAGGAAAACCGAGGAGTATAGAGGCAAGGGGAAGATGGGCACCTGCAGCTACCCAAAGGGAGATTGAGGAAGAAGTTTCCGATTTTAACCCCAATCCAGGGGAACCTCATAAATCGAAACCATGACACCATTCCACTTGGGGTGAGATTACAGGCCTTTTCGGAGGGAGGGGAACACAACTCTGCGAGAACACCTGGATCCCCAAAATTTTAAAAGAAGGATATCAGATAAAGTTTTTTTTCTCACCCCAAACAGATCTTCCTGATAACCTCAGGTGCAAAATCCCAATTGCACCTTCTAGGAATTTTTGTAGTTATGAATAGTAACTCCAGTTCCCTTGGCCGAGCAGAATACGGGTCATTATTCCTGTTTATTTCTCACAAAAAAACATGTGTCAAAAACCGCATGCTTATAAATCTAAAGCCACAAAACACCTGAATAAGATACTGGAGGTACAAAATGGAGACAATAAACTCCATAGTAAAATTGATAAAAAGGGGGCAATTATGGCATCAATAGATTTAAAAGATGACTGCTTCCATGCGCCAATTCGTTCCATTTCCCAGAGGTTCCTGAGGTTTGTGTCTCCCATGGGAGGGAAGGTACGCCACTACCAACTTACATGGCTACCGTTCGGGATATCCTCACCCCCACCCCCCCATTCCCCGTATCTTCACAAAGATCGTGTAGGAGCTGACAGCCAATCTAAGGCAGAGGTCAATCCTAATAATCCCTTATGTGGACAACATCTTAGTGGTAGCTGAAACCAGAGAATTCTTGATTGCCCACCTAAAAACAACCATCCAGCTTTTGCAACATGTAGGCTGGGTGATCAACTGGGAGAAATCGTACACCATCCCCAGCCATAGAAAATACTTTCTAGGAATTATGCTGGATTCCGTGAAACAGCACTCCTTCCTCCCGACAAACAAGTTGCATTGCCTACAATTTCAAATCAGGGATTTAGTGAGGCAGGGGGTCTGTTCCATACGATCAACTATGTCCCTCCCAGGGAAACTAACCTCTTGCATCCCAGCAGTAGCCTGGACCCAGTCCCACACAAGGAAACAATCCTCATAGTCTGTGACAAAAACAATCCATCTTAGACAGAAAAATGATGATAGGGAATGTGTTGAAAAACATGTTAGTGGCTATCTGCGGTAAACCGTTAAAAGGGAGTACATTGGCTACAAGCCGTGATAGTGCAAATCATGACAGATGCCAGTGTCCAGGGCTGGGGGGCCCAGATAGGGAAACTAAAATCAGCAGCCAATCATTGAGCTTCAGGGAACTGTATGCTGTCTGGGAAGCCCTGCAGAGATCGGGAGACATATCTAAAGTAGCAGTAGCCTACATCCGACACCTGGGAGAAACAAGACATCCCTCCCTACAAAGGTCCTGACAAGCAAATGGGGAACACCATAAAATAGATCTGTTCGCTTCCAGAAAGAACCACAAAGTGGAGAGGTTCTTTTCCCTCAACCCAAGGCACCAACCAGTAGCAGTAGATGCACTAGTGCTAAACTGGGGCCAGGGGTTAGCCTACACTTTCTTTCCAATTGCCCTAATTGCCAGGATACTGCAAAAATGTTTAAGACAAAAATGCACCCTAGTATTAGTGGCGCCCTTCTGGCCCAAAAGAAGCTGGTTTGGCCTAATAAAAAGCCTGAGCTTGCAGGAGCTTGTGCACCTACTGACTCGTTGGATCTTCGGACCCGGGTCACTTGACATACCCGAACTTAGCCAGCCTCCATCTCTTAGCATGGATACTGAAAAGGTCATGCTGATGAATAGGGGCTTCTCAGAGAAGGTGATGCAAACACTTCTATCCAGTAGAAAAGAAATAACTAATAAGACCTACCTCAAGATATGTAAGAAATTTGCATCATGGTGAGGAAGGATGGCCTAGACATGGCCTCTCTCCCAGCATGGGACAGGTAGCAGCACTTAGCTTGTTCTACGATACCAAATTATCCAAGAACAGATTGATTGCTTGGCTCCTGAAGGCAGCAGATAAGTCGAAACTTAGAATCCTTAACCTTTTTTCCTTTTGGAATTTGAACTGGGTTCTCAGAGCCATAAGCTTGCCTCTGTTTGAGCCTGTAAATTCTATTCCCATCAGAGCCTTGACCCTAAAGATGACATTTTTAGTAGCCATCACTTCGGCACAGAGGGCAAGCAAGCTTCAGGCCCTATCAATCCACAAACCATTTTGTAGTTCCACCAAAAGTAAAATCATCTTTAAACTGAACCCCACATTCATATCCAAGGTAGCATCGTCCTACCATAGATCCCAAGACATATTAATCCCCTCTTTTTGTAACAACCCAAAAAACAATCAAGAGCAGAAGTTCAACTGCCTCGACTTCCAGAGAGCCATGCTACAGTACTTCAGTTCCACAAGTCAGTGAAGACTGGACAGGAATCTGTTGGTCCAGTTTATTGACCATAATATGGGGAAGAATGCAGCCAAAACCTCCATCGCTACATGGATCTGCCTAGCCATCACGGAAGCCTATGCAATACTAGATAAAACAGTCCCAGAGGACCTTAAAGCACACTCTACTATGGCAATGTTCACTTCATGGACAAAACAGACCTCCACTTCCATAGAACAAATATGTAAGATAGCGTTGTGGAAGAATGTGCACACTTTTATTAAACACTATAGGTTAGATATTCGGGCAGAAGAGGATTTGACTAGAGATGAGCGAACTTACTCGTCTGAGCTTGATACTCGTTCGAGTATTAGCGTGTTCGAGATGCTCGTTACTCGAGACGAGTACCACGCGATGTTCGAGTTACTTTCACTTTCATCTCTGAGACGTTAGCGCGCTTTTCCGGCCAATAGAAAGACAGGGAAGGCATTACAACTTCCCCCTGCGACGTTCAAGCCCTATACCACCCCCCTGCAGTGAGTGGCTGGCGAGATCAGGTGTCACCCGAGTATATAAATCGGCCCCTCCCGCGGCTCACCACAGATGCATTCTGACAGAGATCAGGGAAAGTGCTGCTGGTGCCGGAGCTGCTATAGGGAGAGCGTTAGGAGTTATTTTAGGCTTCAAGAACCCCAACGGTCCTTCTTAGGGCCACATCTAACCGTGTGCAGTAGTGTGGAGGCTGCTTTTTGCAGTGTTGCACTTTTTTTTTTTTTTGTATATCGGCCGTGCAGAGCATTGCGTCCTGCAGTAATTTTACATTGTCCAGCGCCAGTAGTGGTGAGGCAGGGACAGAAGACATATTTAGTGTAAATGGGCAGTGGACCTTTCCAAAAACATTTGGGAAAAAAAATCTATTTGGGCTGCCTGTGACTGTCCTCAGTGTACTGGGTCTCTGCTGGGGGTAGTTGTCCTAATTCATACGCAGCCAGCTAAGTGTTACAGCAGGCTTGCGCAAAATTCTTTTCTGCCTCTGTGTTGCCTCTTACATCACCGCTGTATTCCTGTCCACAAGTGTACTGGGTCTCTGCTGGGGGTAGTTGTCCTAATTCATACGCAGCCAGCTAAGTGTTACAGCAGGCTTGCGCAAAATTCTTTTCTGCCTCTGTGTTGCCTCTTACATCACCGCTGTATTCCTGTCCACAAGTGTACTGGGTCTCTGCTGGGGGTAGTTGTCCTAATTCATACGCAGCCAGCTAAGTGTTACAGCAGGCTTGCGCAAAATTATTTCCTGGCTCTGCTGTCCGTTCCGTAAGCGAAGTCAGCCTCCACCCACAGGCCAATAAGCGGCACATTGAATTACAGTGTTCTGTTTCTGCACTACTGGTAATACACCATGCTGAGGAGTAGGGGTAGGCCTAGAGGACGTGGACGCGGGCGAGGACGCGGAGGCCCAAGTCAGGGTGTGGGCACAGGCCGAGCTCCTGATCCAGGTGTATCGCAGCCGACTGCTGCGGGATTAGGAGAGAGGCACGTTTCTGGCGTCCCCACATTCATCTCACAATTAATGGGTCCACGCGGTAGACATTTATTAGAAAATGAGCAGTGTGAGCAGGTCCTGTCGTGGATGGCAGAAAGTGCATCCAGCAATCTATCGAACACCCAGAGTTCTGCGCCGTCCACTGCTGCAACTCTGAATCCTCTGGCTGCTACTCCTCCTTCCTCCCAGCCTCCTCACTCCATTACAATGACACATTCTGAGGAGCAGGCAGACTCCCAGGAACTGTTCTCAGGCCCCTGCCCAGAATAGGCAGCAAGGGTTCCGAATCCTCTCCCACCGGAGGAGTTTGTCGTGACCGATGCCCAACCTTTTGAAAGTTCCCGGGGTCTGAGGGATGAGGCTGGGGACTTCCGGCAACTGTCTCAAGACCTTTCAGTGGGTGAGGAGGACGATGACGATGAGACACAGTTGTCTATCAGTGAGGTAGTAGTAAGGGCAGTAAGTCCGAGGGAGGAGCGCACAGAGGATTCGGAGGAAGAGCAGCAGGACGATGAGGTGACTGACCCCACCTGGTTTGCTACGCCTACTGAGGACAGGTCTTCAGAGGGGGAGGCAAGGGCAGCAGCAGGGCAGGTTGCAAGAGGCAGTGCGGTGTCCAGGGGTAGAGGCAGGGCCAGACCGAATAATCCACCAACTGTTTCCCAAAGCGTCCCCTCGCGCCATGCCACCCTGCAGAGGCCGAGGTGCTCAAGGGTCTGGCAGTTTTTCACTGAGAGTGCAGACGACCGACGAACAGTGGTGTGCAACCTGTGTCGCGCCAAGATCAGCCGGAGAGCCACCACCACCAGCCTCACCACCACCAGCATGCGCAGACATATGATGGCCAAGCACCCCACAAGGTGGGACGAAGGCCGTTCACCGCCTCCGGTTTGCACCGCTGCCTCTCCCCCTGTGCCCCAACCTGCCACTGAGATCCAACCCCCCTCTCAGGGCACAGGCACTACCGTCTCCTGGCCTGCACCCACACCCTCACCTCCGCTGTCCTCGGCCCCATCCACCTATGTCTGTCAGCGCACCGTCCAGCCGTCGCTAGCACAAGTGTTGGAGCGCAAGCGCAAGTACGCTGCCACGCACCCGCACGCTCAAGCGTTAAACGTGCACATAGCCAAATTTATCAGCCTGGAGATGCTGCCGTATAGGCTTTTGGAAACGGAGGCTTTCAAAAGTATGATGGCGGCGGCGGCCCCGCGCTACTCAGTTCCCAGTCGCCACTACTTTTCCCGATGTGCCGTCCCAGCTCTGCACGACCACATCTCCCGCAACATTGTACGCGCCCTCACCAACGCGGTTACTGCCAAGGTCCACTTAACAACAGACACGTGGACAAGCACAGGCGGGCAGGGCCACTATATCTCCCTGACGGCACATTGGGTGAATTTAGTGGAGGCTGGGACAGAGTCAGAGCCTGGGACCGCTCACGTCCTACCCACCCCCAGAATTGCGGGCCCCAGCTCGGTGGTGGTATCTGCGGTGGTGTATGCTTCCTCCACTAAACCACCCTCCCCCTCCTCCGCAACCTCTGTCTCGCAATCAAGATGTGTCAGCAGCAGCACGTCGGCAGCAGTCGGTGTCGCGCGGCGTGGCAGCACAGCGGTGGGCAAGCGTCAGCAGGCCGTGCTGAAACTACTCAGCTTAGGAGATAAGAGGCACACGGCCCATGAACTGCTGCAGGGTCTGACAGAGCAGACCGACCGCTGGCTTGCGCCGCTGAGCCTCCAACCGGGCATGGTCGTGTGTAACAACGGCCGTAACCTGGTGGCGGCTCTGCAGCTCGGCAGCCTCACGCATGTGCCATGCCTGGCCCACGTCTTTAATTTGGTGGTTCAGCGCTTTCTGAAAAGCTACCCACGCTTGTCAGACCTGCTCGGAAAGGTGCGCCGGCTCTGCGCACATTTCCGCAAGTCCCACACGGACGCTGCCACCCTGCGCACCCTGCAACATCGGTTTCATCTGCCAGTGCACCGACTGCTGTGCGACGTGCCCACACGGTGGAACTCTATGCTCCACATGTTGGCCAGGCTCTATGAGCAGCGTAGAGCTATAGTGGAATATCAACTCCAACATGGGCGGCGCAGTGGGAGTCAGCCTCCTCAATTCTTTACAGAAGAGTGGGCCTGGTTGGCAGACATCTGCCAGGTCCTTGGAAACTTTGAGGAGTCTACCCAGATGGTGAGCGGCGATGCTGCAATCATTAGCGTCACCATTCCTCTGCTATGCCTCTTGAGAAGTTCCCTGCAAAGTATAAAGGCAGACGCTTTGCGCTCGGAAACAGAGGCGGGGGAAGACAGTATGTCGCTGGATAGTCAGAGCACCCTCCTGTCTATATCTCAGCGCGTTGAGGAGGAGGAGGAGCATGAGGAGGATGAGGAGGAGGGGGAAGAGACAGCTTGGCCCACTGCTGAGGGTACCCATGCTGCTTGCCTGTCATCCTTTCAGCGTGTATGGCCTGAGGAGGAGGAGGATCCTGAAAGTGATCTTCCTAGTGAGGACAGCCATGTGTTGCGTACAGGTACCCTGGCACACATGGCTGACTTCATGTTAGGATGCCTTTCTCGTGACCCTTGCGTTACACGCATTCTGGCCACTACGGATTACTGGGTGTACACACTGCTCGACCCACGGTATAAGGAGAACCTTTCCACTCTCATACCCGAAGAGGAAAGGGGTTCGAGAGTGATGCTATACCACAGGGCGCTGGTGGACAAACTGATGGTAAACTTCCCATCCGACAGCGCTAGTGGCCGAAGGCGCAGTTCCGAGGGCCAGGTAGCAGGGGAGGCGCAGAGATCAGGCAGCATGTACAGCACAGGCAGGGGAACACTCTCTAAGGCCTTTGACAGCTTTCTGGCTCCCCAGCAAGACTGTGTCACCACTCCCCAGTCAAGGCTGAGTCGGCGGGAGCACTGTAAAAGGATGGTGAGGGAGTACGTAGCCGATCGCACGACCGTCCTCCGTGACGCCTCTGCCCCCTACAACTACTGGGTGTCGAAGCTGGACACGTGGCCTGAACTCGCGCTGTATGCCCTGGAGGTGCTTGCTTGTCCTGCGGCTAGCGTCTTGTCAGAGAGTGTGTTTAGTGTGGCTGGGGGAATCATCACGGATAAGCGTACCCACCTGTCAACCGACAGTGCCGACAGGCTAACACTCATCAAGATGAACAAAGCCTGGATTTCCCCAGACTTCTCTTCTCCACCAGCGGACAGCAGCGATACCTAAGCAATACGTAGGCTGCACCCGCGGATGGAAGCATCGTTCTCTATCACCATCAAAAACGGGGACCTTTTAGCTTCATCAATCTGTGTATAATATTTATCCTCCTCCTCCTGAAACCTCACGTAATCACGTCGAACGGGCAATTTTTCTTAGGCCCAGAAGGCTCAGTCATATAATTTTTGTAAACAATTTTTATACGTTTCAATGCTCATTAAAGCGTTGAAACTTTCACCTGAACCAATGTTTATTTTAACTGGGCTGCCTCCAGGCCTAGTTACCAATTAAGCCACATTAACCAAAGCAATTAATGGGTTTCACCTGCCCTCTTGGTTGGGCATGGGCAATTTTTCTGACATACATTAGTACTGTTGGTACACCAATTTTTTGGGGCCCTCACCTACAGTGTAATCCAATTAATTTTTTGCCCACCTGCATTAAAGCTGACGTTACATCAGCTGTGTTGGGTACTGCAATGGGATATATTTATGTACCGCCGGTGGGTTCCAGGGAGCCACCCATGCTGTGGGTCCACAGGGAGTTGTAACTGCATGTGTCTACTTCTAAAGAACCCCAGTCTGACTGGGGCATGCAGTGTGGGCCGAAGCCCACCTGCATTTAATCGGACGTAACCTCAGCTGTGGGCACTGCAATGGGATACATTTATGTACAGCCGGTGGGTTCCAGAGAGCCACCCATGCTGTGAGTGCACACGGAATTCCCATTGCGGAGTTGTACCTGCCTGTGACTATCTATAAAAAAACGCGGTCTGACAGGGGCATGCAGACACCTTGACAGAATGAATAGTGTGTGGCATATAGGTTCCCCATTGCTATGCCCACGTGTGCAGCTCCTGATGGCGGTGGCACAGGATTATATTTCTCTTTGCTTCTGTACAGCATTGTGGGCTATCGCCCCGCCCCTTTTAAAGAGGGTCACTGCCTAGCCGTGCCAACCCTCTGCAGTGTGTTCCTGCGGTTCCTCCTCATGGCAGACACAGGGTGGTGTGGCATGAGGGCAGCTGAAGGCTGCGCAGGGACACTTTGGTGTGCGCTGTGGACACTGGGTCGTGCGGGGGGGGGGGGGGTTGGGCAGCATGTAACCCAGGAGAAGTGGCAGCGGAGTGTCATGCAGGCAGTGATTGTGCTTTGTTGGAGGTACTGTGGTGCTTAGCTAAGGTATGCATTGCTAATGAGGGCTTTTCAGAAGTAAAAGTTGTTGGGAGGGGGGGCCCACTCTTGCCGCTATTGTGGCTTAATAGTGGGACCTGGGAACTTGAGATGCAGCCTAACATGTAGCCCCTCGCCTGCCCTATCCGTTGCTGTGTCGTTCCCATCACTTTCTTGAATTGCCCAGATTTTCACACAAGGAAACCTTAGCGAGCATCGGCCAAATACAAAAATGCTCGGGTCGCCCATTGACTTCAATGGGGTTCGTTACTCGAAACGAACCCTCGAGCATTGCGAAAAGTTCGTCCCGAGTAACGAGCACCCGAGCATTTTGGTGCTCGCTCATCTCTCTTAAATATCATTCTGTTAGTCGCTGCCCACTGTGCAAGCTTTTCTAAATCTTTTTGAGCCCTCTCTCTCTTCCCTAGTGTTGGCTATACCTCTTAGCATTATGTCGTCAGCAAATTTAATCAGTTTCCCATCAATTTTCTCCACTTGGATGTGCAGCCATTTATGACCACTCTTTGAGTACGATCACTCAGCCAGTTGTAAATCCACCTAACAGTTGCCTTGTCAATCCCAAATTTGGTTATTTTTTAAATAAGTACGGTATGAGATACTTTGTCAAATGCTTTACTAAGGTCAAGATAAACTACCGTATATTCCGGCGTATAAGACGAACTTTTAACACTAAAAAATCTGCTCTGCAGTCAGGGGTCGTCTTATACGCTGGGTATACAGTTGTCCAAAAAAAAAAGAATACTCACCTCCTGCGGCGCTGCTGTAGGCTGTCTCTCCCCCGTGCACGCCGGCAGAGCATTGGTTTCTGCAAGTGGGGCTTGAAATCCCTGCCTCCAGAAAGCTAATGCCCTGATTGGCTAACTCAGGCAGAGTCAGCCAATGAAAGCTGGTGCTTCGGTAGCCAATCACAGCCATTCAATGATGTCTTTTTGTTGCTGTACATGGTAGGATAAAATAGCTGTGGGATGCTTGCTATGGCAAGCTTAAGGCACCCTCAGGCTTGGGAGCTCATATAGAAGCGTGGTCACTCTGCCCATGCCACGCCCCCCACAATGGGCAGAATTAATACAACATCCTGTCATAGACGTCACCGGTCAAACGCCTATTTTTGGCACTTGCTTTGTGAATGCTCCCATATTGAACATTTTTCGGAAGAAGTCCTTACTTTCTTATCTGCACTTCTGCCAGTCCCTCTGGTTCTAGATCCAAAAGTAGCACTATTTGGATTACTAAATGAGAAGGTGTGGACTCTTCATGATAAGATATTTATTAAAGAGGCACTGTTCCTAGCAAGCAAAACGGTGGCTATGAGATGGATGGCAATGAGATCGCCCTATGTCTCATATTGGAGGAGATTGGTCAATACAAGAATTCCCTATGAAAAGGTGGTCTATCCGCATAGAGGATGTCCTGATAAATTTGAAAAAGTCTGGGACTTATGAATAAACTCGCACTCTAGCATATAAACTGAATAAATATAGTAAAAAGGAATGAGGAGGCAAATAAATACGCAACGAGCCAAGCATATTAAATGTATTTTTTTCCTCAACTGTTTATTGTTTATAAAAAAAAAAAAAAAGTTGAATTGATAAAGTTCTGATATAAGACAAAGAACAAATGTGAGAAACATATGTATACCGAAATGTATGTAATATTTGTCTTGTAACCTGCTAATAAAACGAAGTTTTAAAAAAGCCCAAAGAAATGACCCCCCAAACCCATGCATCTGGGATGTCAGTGAGCCCCAACCCTGGACAAACTGGGTGAGGGCTGCCCGTCATGCGGAGGATTGAATACAGGACATGTTACGTCTGTCTCCTGGAATCTGTGGTACTACTGATGATCTGCAGCTTTCCTGCTCAGGTATTGGGGATTGTGCTGACTGTGTGTCAGGTACAGTCAGGTCAGTACACATAAAAGCTGTCTTCCCAGGTGTGAGTGTTGTCAGCTTTCTCTGTTCTCATTCTGTCTCTGTTTGTGGTGTGAGCAGGTTCTATGTGTGGTGGCTGCAAGAAAGGTTTGTGTTTGGTTGGTTATGTCCCTGGACTCCTGGTTAGTGTAGGGACTAGCGGAATAGCAAAGAACCGTGAAGTGGCCCACTAGCTTCCATATTTTGATCAAAATGTCAACTAATACCTGGCATTTATAGCATTAACATCTGCTACTAGCATTTGCATTTTACTGCTGTATGGTGTGATTATGGCATTGTGTGTCTTCTTACAGTGTCCAGTGTCGGTGGTGGCATGTCTTTGTGTCCTATCAAGGGTGCATGAGTTCCTAGGAGCAGTAAGGGCCTAGTTCCAAAGACCGCTGGGCTGCCCTTTATTGGGGTGATGTCTCCACTCAGGTAGGTCTGTGTCACTAAGCCTAGTAGAAGATAGGGCCCTGGGTCATGTTTGTGTGGGCCCAGTGCTCGGTTGCCCACATGAATGTAACAGGGCAACTTTGAGTGCTGTGTTTGTGGGTGTCAGGAGGGTTTGGGCTTAAAAGAGGGCCTTTGCTTTCGATGTTACAATGCTCTTTTACTATCCGATGTCCGGGGACTGGGGTGGCGAGAGGAATGAAACTGAGATCTTTACCTCTGTGTAGCTGTCGCACACCTGAGTCTGTTCTGTGGTAGGTGGGAACTTTTTCTATCGGTGTCATCAGAGATGATCTTGCCCAGTCTGGAGCTGAAAATCTTTGTGCCAACAAAGGGAGGGTTTGTCAGAGACCTTTTAGAGGTGGCATCTGCATCCCAGGATTTAAGCAAGAAAGTGCAGCATGTGGCTACAGAAGCTGCCGAAGCGTGAGCCAAGTGCTTGACCATATCCAGAAAAGCATCACAGATAAACCTCCCTGCCTGGGCTATCTGATGCGCCATATCCGCCAACTCTTCAGGTGAAGAACTGGAAAGGACACCTTTGCGTGGGTTGCTTGGCCCATTCAGCAATGGACGTACTGTCCCAGGTAGAGGCAAAGACTGGCTTGAAACCCAAACCCACTGCTTCAAGGGTAGTTTTGGCTAGGGATTCAATCTTCCTGTCAATCACATCTTGTAAAGATGAAGCATCTACCATAGAAAGAGCGGTATGTTTCGTCAACTGGGACACTAATGGATCCAATACTGGTGAAGCCGAACATCCTCTCACTAATTCCTCAGGAAAGGGATACATAAGGTCTAAGGGCTTCATCATAGTAAAGCACTTGTCGGGAAAATTTCATTCCCTAGTCAACACATCATCAAAGTCTTCATGAGGAGGCAAAAACTTCAGGAGACGTCTTGGACATTTGAAAGAAAAAGCCACTGCAGATGTAGTCTGTGTCTGATCCAATACCTGCAGGCTGTCTATTATGGTGACTATTAGGCTATCCACCATTGAGGAGAGTTTGGAAACCTGCTCCTCGTCCAGATCACAATCAGAGGGAGACTCAGATAATTTGCTCTCTGAGTAACTGTTGTGTTTGGAGTAAAGCTCTAAGCACACTACAAGAGGCGCTGAACAGGAGGATTATGTGGGAGAGCTACATGACTGCCTTAAGTGGGAAGACCTAAACTTTTTCCCTTGTTCACTGGACATATGCTCCAACCTATCCAGAATCACCATGGATGCCGAGTAAGATCTGAAACCGCCAATGATAAGGAGCATGCCCTTTCCGGCTCGGCAATCCAAGAGGGCTGAACGAGGGTGAGCCAGTAGTGGGATCTATGGCCGCCTGCAGCGATGTGATACAACTAGGACAAAGCGGCTCTAGAGGCCCACATGAAAACTTTGTTTTGCGGCAAGAACACATATAAGTATTTCTGGCTGACCCATCTCGAATTTTCCGTTCTGGTGTCAGGCATGGCACTAAAACAGATGCAATGGACTGTGGTGCATTACAACTGCAAGCAAAATTGCAAGAGAGGTTAACGAACAAGGTAGCTGGCCACCAGGCAGAGCTTTCCTGATCTGTGTAGTGGAGCAGAGGAAACTGTAGTTCCGAAGCCGAGAGTGAGCAGATCCATGCATCCTGGTGATTATCTGGGGTAGACCCACAAGTCACAGCATGCAGCGCCCTGGAGAGCAGGAAGTGAAGGAGTGGGCCTGAGAGAGGAAGCAGGCCGAGACTGGTGAAGGCTAGTACTCACACAGTGCACACTGGGCTATGATACAAAAAGAGGCAAGAAGCCTTCTCCCAGTATATCACTGCTAGTGCCACCCACATGGGATTGGCATAGTAGGCCTGAAGCTGGGACCTAGATTATGAAACTTGCCAGTGTCCTGCCGACACAACAATACTCCAACGCACCCTCCTGCACCAGAAGTAAATGCGGCGTGGGCATGAAGTACAGAAAGCCGAAAAACTGCCGGCAGCCTCCAGCACATTGACTGTTATGTAAGGAGTTAACAATAGCGATTGGTGTTCTCACCCATCCCTGCTGTAGGATTCGCCCTTTCAGGTGAATCATATTGCATATTTTTCCACATACACAAGGGACTTTAATTGGTCCCACAGATAAAAATCCAAAGGCATTAAGGTTGGCGGCCATTCTACTGGACCTGTATACCTAATGCAGTGCCCAGGGAATTGCACATTCAGCCATCTGTGTGCAGCCACAGCAAAGTTTAGAGTTGTAGCATCCTGTTGAAAGTAATGTGGGAAGTCAGTGTTCTCATTGAGCACGGTTAAAAATATGGTATCCTGTAACATCTGGAAGTCTCATCATTAAAGGGGTTGTCCCGCGCCGAAACGGGTTTTTTTTTTTTTAACCCCCCCCCCCGTTCGGCGCGAGACAACCCCGATGCAGGGGTTAAAAAAACAAACCGCTCAGCGCTTACCTGAATCCCGGCGGTCCGGCGTCTTCATACTTACCTGCTGAAGATGGCCGCCGGGGTCTGCTTCCTCCGTGGACCGCAGCTCTTCTGTGCGGTCCATTGCCGATTCCAGCCTCCTGATTGGCTGGAATCGGCACGTGACGGGGCGGAGCTACACGGAGCCGGCATTCTGCACGAGCGGCTCCATTGAAGAGAGCAGAAGACCCGGACTGCGCAGGCGCGGCTAATTTGGCCATCGGAGGGCGAAAATTAGTCGGCTCCATGGGAACGAGGACGCTAGCAACGGAGCAGGTAAGTAAAAAACTTTTTATAACTTCTGTATGGCTCATAATTAATGCACAATGTACATTACAAAGTGCATTAATATGGCCATACAGAAGTGTATAGACCCACTTGCTGCCGCGGGACAACCCCTTTAAGTGATCTGTCATTGAAAAAAAGCCACGGATGTTAGACACAATTTACCAACTGAGCCCTCTCTTAAAGGGGTTGTCCCGCACCGAAACGGGTTTTTTTTTTCTTCAACCCCCCCCCCCCCCCGTTCGGCGCGAGACAACCCCGATGCAGGGACTTAAAAAAAAAACAGCACAGCGCTTACCTGAATCCCCGCGCTCCGGTGACTTCTTACTTACCGGTTGAAGATGGCCGCCGGGATCCTCTCCCTCCGTGGACCGCAGCTCTTCTGTGCGGTCCATTGCCGATTCCAGCCTCCTGATTGGCTGGAATCGGCACGTGACGGGGCGGAGCTACACGGAGCCCCATTGAGAAGATAAGAAGACCCGGACTGCGCAAGCGCGTCTAATTTGGCCATTAGACGGCGAAAATTAGACGGTAACCATGGAGACGAGGACGCTAGCAACGGAGCAGGTAAGTGAAAAACTTTTTATAACTTCTGTATGGCTCATAATTAATGCACAATGTACATTACAAAGTGCATTATTATGGCCATACAGAAGTGTATAGACCCACTTGCTGCCGCAGGACAACCCCTTTAATTCTAGATGAGTAAAGATAGGGCAATATTGACATATCGTATGCCCCGCTTCCCATTTAAAAAACCTGAGCTGAATTGAATATGGAAGAGTTCAAAATAGATGCCGAAAAAGGCCCCTACACCAAAAAATGCAGGTCTCACACCATTGGAACATCCATTAGCATCATCACCAGCTGTAAGGAGGTGCATGTTATTACGTCCGCTCGACACATTGAAGCCGCAGTACGGATGCAAGATTGTGCCCATTTAAAACTGCAAACACTCGCACAGCATTTGCACTGACAAACTACACCTCTCCAGGAAAGATGGAAGAACCCCTGTGCCTTACTAATTGGGGTAAGTGGGGAACCCCTGCCTAAAAGCGGGGTGATTGTCCCAATAAAGACAGTCCCATTGTCTTCATCTGGGACCTGGCTATCTCTGATTAGGAACTTGGAGACATGCACTAAACACAGGACATAACACTGTTCACACACTCTGAACACAACAGTTTACACCTCATGTCTGGCCACTTGCACAGACATACAAAACACGTTGCTATTCAAACCAACGTACCAGGTTGTGCATACAACATAGACCGGGAACCCCGCCCAGAACTCACATGCATAAAGATGGTAAACTATAGCTAGTCCAAGTGTCCTCACTACATGGGGAAAGAGAGTCAGCCACCATGCTGAGATACAGGGAACAGTGTCAGGCATCACCCACCTGACACACACATCAGACATCTTGAGGCCGCACCTGCCCAGGGATAGGGAGAAACCTGCAGGCGCCTGCACCTGCATGGTCACCGTACCACACACTACTCCATGCACGCATGCCAGAACACAAGGAGGGGAGAGACAGCAGGTGTCCAGACTGTCTTCAGGGAAGGAGACACTACAGACAAGCATGCATAACACCAGCTCTTAGTGGGATTAACACAGAGTAAAGCACTAAAATGACCAACATCAACTACTAAGAGATGCTGGTTTTTATATGCAGCAGACAAGAGGGGATTGGCTGGCGGAGAATACCACACCCAGCCAGCTCAATTAACCCTTACCTGTGAAGCTGTGCTCATGGAAACCTGTTGAACCACAGATCCCAGACGTACAACCTTAACACATGTGAAGGGTTACCATGGTCAAACGGCTGCAAAAACGGCCCCAATATTACAGTAGTGAATGCATAGAGGTGCCTGCAATGGAGCTTGGAGCATCCTTTTATAAATAAGTGGAAGCAAGTGTTGTGGACAGCTGACTTACAGTACACCATCTTCCAATTGGATGGCCGCAGCTGAGAATGATAGTTGCCTGGATAGCAGTTTCTAAGTGACTGCATTGTCCCAACAGTGATGTTCTGTTATGTGTGTGCATTGCTGCTTGGAAAGACTAAAGCTATTAGTTATAGTGAAGTCCACCGTCAATGGCAATAGAGATATTCTGAACAAAATAGTATAACCTACCCTGTGACAGCTCTTTGTCTCCACCAACATGACTAGGCACCATGTCATAGAGCATGCAGCTTTAAGGCTTGAGGAGCAGAACATCTGTAAACTTCATTAGCCAGCTCAAAGTCTAGAACTCAATCCAGTCGAGCACCTTTGGGATGAACTAGAACGCAATAGCCATACACACCCAACATGTCCTACATCACCAGCTGAAGCTCTCTTTGAGGAATGTAGGTAAATACCTCCACACATCTATGTGAATTTTGGTGGAAAGCATGCCTATGAAGGTCAATGCAGTCATTCAGGTGAAAGACCAACATCCTATTGAAAAATTTGAATAAAATGGAATTTCATCACCTTCTGTGTGTGTCCATTAGCACTAAGCTGCTCTATTGACCCCTGCTTGGCTGAGAGCTTTCCTGACAAAGTTTTGTTTACTTCACCTCTTGCCCTGCTCTGGGTGGTTTTGGGAGCCAGCTGGTAACAGTAGCTGAGTGGGTCAAGCCCCTGATCAATGGAACCTTTTTGATCGGGCAGATGTTCACTTCTACCCAGCAGCAACTGTGTTATATTACCTCCACTTAAAATTGGTCTCTACATGTCTTATTAAAATTGATTCATAATCCCATGTAATCTAAGACATGCATTTCGTATGATGTTTCCATATTTTTGTCCACCCACCGTAGCTAACTCACTGCATTTGAATTCTTTAAAGTCATCAGTTGCATAGTAGCCAAAGGACACAGAACTTGTTAATTGTGGGGAAGTAATTCCAGCACTCAATAAGGAAACAACAAAAAAAAAAAACACAACTTTAATAAACTTAAGAAATATTAAAAGCCATCCAGCTGAGAATTGAATGTTTCGAATGAAGCACGTGGCTAATGTGAGCAATTTTTACTTTATGTTGAGGAATATGTGATTTTTTTTTTGGGGGGGGGGGTAAAACATTTCCCACATGTTAGACATGAAAATGTTTCTTTGATATAACATTTGAGATAATCCACATACAGATTTGTTGCAGAAATTTCTGTGACTGACAAATCAGTTCTATTCATGTAAATGGGGCTCTTTTGGTGACAAGCATATGGCTATCGTACAGCTCTGTTTGGGTGAAATGGTTATCTACTCCTAGAATGGGACATTCACCCTAAGCTATCTTTTGCATTCAAAACATGAAACGGGTCTCTCCAGTTTATGACTCCACTAAAGGCTCATTTAGATGGGATGAATGTCGGGCAAACGATGCCAGACACTCGTCCCCGCACATATTTGCTTTTGTGCTGCTGCACAGGAGCTTGTATTGCTGGCTCACAGCGGGGCGGCTGGAGGAGATTTCTCTCCTCACTCTCCGCCGCTCTTTCCATTGACTTAACATAGCGGCTGTTCAGTACTGAACGGCTGCTATTTACACTGAACGATGATAGTACAGTGTAAATAGCAGCTGTTCCGTATTGAACGGCCGCTATCTTAAGTCAATGGAGAGGGGCGGGGGAAAGCATGGAGTGAAATCTCCTGCAGCCGCCCGCCCCCCCCCTTGCTGGCCAATCTGTGAGTGAGCCAACAATACTAGCTCCCATGCAACAGCACAGGAGCAAGTGTAAGCGGGAACGAGTGTCGGGCATCGTTTGCCCGACATTTATCACGTATAAACGGGCCTTCATGTTTCACAAGATCTGATTTCTGAGAACAAAATTTCCCATAGTCTGGCCATGAAAATGGCTTTTCCCTTGTGTTAGCTCATTGATGGTCCTGAACAGTTGATTAAAAACTATATTCTCACACTATTAATTGGAAAAGGACTTCTGCCCTGTATGAGTTTTTAAATGTAGCGTAAGACCTAATTTCTGATAAAAACTTTTTCCACATTCAGGACATGAAAATGGTTTCACCCCTGTGTGAATTCTCTGATGTACAAGAAGATTTGCTTTAAGGCTGAAATGATTCCCACATTCTGAACAGAAGAATGGCTTCTCCCCTGTGTGAGTTCTCCTATGGTCAGCAAGATTTGATTTCCGTGTAAAACATTTCCCACATTCTGGGCATAAAAATGGCTTCTCTCCCGTGTGAATTCTTTGATGTTCAACAAGAGTTGATTTAAGGCCATAAGATTTCCCACATTCTGAACATGGAAATGGCTTTTCCCCTGTGTGAGTTTTTTGATGTTCAATAAGATTTGATTTCCGAATAAACAGTTTCCCACATTCTGAACATGAAAATGGCTTCTCTCCTGTATGAATTCTTTGATGTTCAATAAGAGTTGATTTTTCACTAAAATATTTCCCACATTCTGAACAAGAAAAAGACTTCTCCCCTGTGTGAGTTCTTTGATGTCTAACAATATCCGATTTATGGGAAAAACATTTGCCACATTGTGTGCAGGAAAATGGTTTCTCCCCTGTGTGGATTTTTTGATGTTTGAGAACATCCGATTTGTTAGTAAAACATTTACCACATTCTCTGCATGGAAATGGTTTCTCCCCTGTGTGAGTTCTCTGGTGTGTAACAAGAGTTGATTTCTGAGTAAAACATTTGCCACATGCCAAACATGGAAACGGTTTTGCCCCTGTGTGAATTCTCTGATGTTTAACAATATCTGATTTGTGGGAAAAACATTTCCCACATTCTGAACATGAAAATGGTTTCTCTCCTGTGTGAATTCTCTGATGTCTAATAATATCTGATTTATGAGTATAACATTTACCACAATCTGGGCATGAAAATGGTTTCTCTCCTGTGTGTATTCTCTGATGATGTTTGACTACCTGTGATTTGTTAGTAAAACATTTCCCACATTCTAGGCATGAAAATGGCTTCTCACCTGTATGAATTCTCTGATGCGCAACAAGTGCCGATTTCTGAGTAAAAGATTTGCTACATGCAGAACATGAAAATGGTTTTTCCCCGGTGTGAATTCTCTGATGTTTAACAATATCTGATTTATGAGAAAAACACTTCCCACATTCTGAACATGGAAACGGCTTCTCCCCTGTGTGAACTGTCCGATGTATAACAAGATGCGATTTCTGGGTAAAGCATTTGCCACATTCTGAACATGAAAACGGCTTCTCCCCTGTGTGGATTCTCTGATGTCTAATGAGATATAATTTCCAAGCGAAACATTTGCCACATTCCGAACATGAAAATAGCTTCTCTCTTTTGTGAGCTTTGAGATGTTCTCCACTTCTGTGACTTTTCTTCTGCTCATCAGTGGGTGATGAATCAGAACATGGGACCTCTATAAGAGGATCAGATGATGGATCTTTGCTGTGAAGGGCAGAGGGGATGATGGCAGGTTCTTCATACGTATCTTGTGTGATACAACAATCCTCTGCTTTACAATCTGCAGATATCAGACGTCCCTCTGAGCTGCTCGTGTCGTCATCTGCTAAGAATGAAGCCAATTTTACTATTTTTGATTGAATTAAGCATGTAAAGTATATTCATAGAAATTGCAAGCCATGTCCAGCGATTCAATTATTAAGTAGAATTCATCAGTTCTCTTGCTGTTTTATACATTTCTTCATAAGCACCAGTAGATCGTGATGTTCGACCACCAGGCGGTTCTCTTGCTGTCTCACTTCTGTGGTGAAGCCTCCATCTCTATAGGTTCATGTAGTAATGTTTTTTTTTTCTCCCATGTTTGATATCCCACTTTTTTCTATTCTATTTTTCATTGCTCCACTATACAGGGTGTCTCATAATTGTGAAAACACTCAGAAAGAAAATGGTTTGACAAATGGTGATGCAGTTTTGCATAATAGCTGCCGGCGAAGGGAGAAACCAAGATAACGGCCATTTTGAATGCCACCATCTTGAATTCAACTACTTTTTCCAATGGGAAGGTAAGTACATGATATATCAGACTATTTCCCAAGAAAAAAACGATGATGTGCTTTATCTTCACATAACTTTATTCGTTCCCATGTTGATACAGTGATTTTTCTTCATTGCAGATAGTGTGAATGATGGCTTTAGCTCAAGTGGAAAGTGTTAAGATCCTCCTTTGTCAGGTCAACAAAGCACACGTGTGATCACCGCAGATTTCAACCAATGCCACCCAACCAGATCTTGTCCACAGTGCAGTGGACAAACGTCTTTTCATATTACGAGAAACAACTTCTTTCGCCGGTAAACTAAAATCTGGATGACCAAAAACTGTTACTGATGAATGAGGCCAGAAGAGCGGTTGGTGTACTTCATTTACCAGACATAAAGACAATGTCAGCTAGAGATGAGCGAGTATACTCGCTAAGGCACATTACTCGAGCGAGTAGTGCCTTAGCCGAGTATCTCCCATAAAGATTCGGGGGCTGGGCGGGTGACAGGTGAGTTGCGGCGGGGAGCAGGGGGGAGAGAGGGAGAGAGAGATCTCCCCTCCATTCCTCCCCGCTCTCCCGCGCCGCTCCCCGCCGGCCCCCGAATCTTTAGAGACGAGCGGGGAGATACTCAGCTAAGGCGCTACTCGCTCGAGTAATGTGCCTTAGCGAGTATACTCGCTCATCTCTAATGTTAGCATGTTCTACTTGAGATAGCACCATCATTCGCATTGCCTCTAATGAAGCTAAATCACTGTGTTAACATGAGAACGAATAAAGTTATGTAAAAATGAAGCCCATCATGGTTTTTCTGGTGAATTCTCCTCCAGTCTGATATATCACACACCTACATTACAATTGGAAAAATTATAAAGTTTAATCCAAGATGGCGGCATTCAAAATGACTTTGATGTTGATGGCATGGTCTAATAGGTTTCCCCCTTCCACCACAGCTTGTAGGCAAAATTGCATCATCGTCTGCAAAACCCTTTTATTCCATATGACTATTTCCATACTTTTGGGACTTCCTGTATATTCCACTATATCTATATATTCCACTATTCACTCTACATGCAACTACTCATTATTCATTATACATTGAAATACACAGAGAACATGCCTACATGTTTGTGTAGAACAAGAGCAGTATATGTATGTAATCTTTGACGTCCGGGTTGGCCATGGCCTGTGACTGCTATGTTTAGAGCTATTGCATTGTAATACATAAGTACTGCACTGTATTATCAGTGCGATCATAGTATTGCAGGTTCAAGTCAGGGACATAAAAAAAAAAAATTGCTACAAAAAAACTTCCCTTTTTTTGTGCACTTTCCTCTTTCTTTAAAAAAAATGTAAAATATTTTTAAACAACCATGTTTGGATTTGGCACATCCACAATGACCGGTACAATAAATTGAATGTACTTTTTGACCTGCGTAGCAAATACTGTAAAAAAATAAAATAAATAAATAAAATCGAAAAACATATTGTGCAAAACAAGTATCGTTGTAATCATACCGACCCAGAGAAAAATAGTGATCACGTCCTTTAACACTGTAAAAACAATTGATGGCAGAACTAATGAGATTTTTCTCCCTGCCCTCCAAAAATATGACTAAAAGTTATGCAATACATTCCATGCCCCATTAAGAATGTGCCAATAAAAACTACAGTGCGACATGCAAAAAACAAGCCCTCATATGGTCATGTATGAAGAGGTCAGTGCTTTGGAGCCAGTTTATCACATGCCGTTTCTATTTTATTAACAACCAAAACTACAGGGTGGACCATGGAAAATTAGCCTGGCACTAGAGATGAGCGAGCATACTCGCTAAGGCTAACTACTCAAGCGAGTAGTAGTGCTTAGCGGGGGGGCGGCCAGCGGCGGGGAGGAACAGATAGGAGATCTCTCCCTCCCTCTCTCCCCCCCCGCTCCCCCCTGCTCACTGCCGCAACTCACCTGTCACCCGTGCTGGCAGCCGAATCTTTAGAGACAAGAGGGAGGATACTCGGCTAAGGCACTGCTCGCTTGAGTGGTTAGCCTTGGCGAGTATACTCGCCCATCTCTACCTGGCGCCCAATTCTTATGAAAGCTTTCTAAAATAAAATCTGTCTATGTTGCCCATAGCAACTAGCAGTATAAGAAATAAAAACTGTGCTGTGATTGGTTACTATGGGCAATAAAGACAGATTTTCTTTTAGACAGCTTTCATAAGAATGTGATCCCAGGCCTCATTTCTGTGGCCCACCAGAAGTTCTATAGGATATAAGGGGTCTCTGAGAACGGAAGAGACCGTGATATAAAAAGTTCCATCAAGGAGACATTTTTACATTTATACTTATACTACTTTTATATGCCTTTTTTGTGCAAGTATAGTACTAAGCAGTCACCCCTCTCAATATAAGGAAGGGACCTGCTTATATGCAGGTAACCCACCCTGAGAAGGGTGAACCTGGCCACTGGCTGACTCTACGTTGGATAGGAAAAAAACATAGCAAACTAGACTAAACGATAATAAACACTGTACTTAGCTTTGAGAAGAATCAGGCAAACAGGTCATTCAGCTCCAAGTTCTGACTTCACCCAAAGCCATGGAAAGACTAACATTAAACAGCTCTGAGCTAAGCACCAGGCCAGGCTAAATAGACCTGACAAATTACCCACAGATGAGGTCAAGCATGTCTCACCTAATACCACTCCCACCAAAGCCAGAAGATAGGGAAACACGTACAAAACATGTACCAGACTATTTAGAAAGGAAGCAAACCAAGAACTGCTGCAACAGCTGTCTTCATATAAGATTTGTATCAGTAACATGTAGTGTGCCTTTGAATGCTGGGGGATCCCAAGGTGCAAGTGCGGTTCACCTTTGAGGTGAAGGGCAGCCCACTGGATTGAAATATAGCATTATTAGGTTGTAAGTCGCGTGTAGCACTATACATACTATGTGGCCTGACACACTGTATATGCTTTTTGTGTGAGTATAGTACAAACAGCCACTCCACTCAATATAGGGAAGGTGTGTAAGTGGTTGTTCATCAGTATCTTGCGCCAGTGCAATTGCTCCTCCGTATAGCACTATGGCTGTCTGCATATGGATGGATGTGATGTTTTTACCTGCCCTCTTGTATTAGTACATTGATAAGTATATGGCCGCTTTCAGAGATTTCACATTTATACTAAGAATCAATCGTATCAACTAATCAAAGTATTTTCCCAATCAGTACAACGAGAGAGGCAGAATGCTGGGAAATACTTTATCCTTTCTCAAATCACAGTTGATCAATTTTACATTCACCTCATGAAACTGCTTTACCAGAACTTTCCTTCTACATAACCGTTTGCCATTTACAGAATTAGATTGATAGAACCCAGACATCCTCTAAGAATTCAGGAACTGATGGCCATAACTTTTCTGCTACTGCATTTTGTTATCTAGGTCTATGTCTCCACCTATTGTATTCTGTTATCTGGGTCTATGTCTCCACATTCTGTATTCTGGTATCTGGGTCTATGTCTCCACCTATTGTATTCTGTTATCTGGGTCTATGTCTCCACATTCTGTATTCTGGTATCTGGGTCTATGTCTCCACATTCTGTATTCTGTTATCTGGGTCTATGTCTCCACATTCTGTATTCCGTTATCTGGGTCTATGTCTCCACATTCTGTATTCTGTTATCTGGGTCTATGTCCCCACATTCTGTATTCTGTTATCTGGGTCTATGTCCCCACATTCTGTATTCCGTTATCTGGGTCTATGTCTCCACATTCTGTATTCTGTTATCTGGGTCTATGTCTCCACCTACTATATTCTGTTATCTGGGTCTATGTCTCCACATTCTGTATTCTGTTATCTGTGTCTGTCTCCACATTCTGTATTCTGTTATCTGGGTCTATGTCTCCACATTCTGTATTCTGTTATCTGTGTCTGTCTCCACATTCTGTATTCCGTTATCTGGGTCTATGTCTCCACATTCTGTATTCTGTTATCTGGGTCTATGTCCCCACATTCTGTATTCTGTTATCTGGGTCTATGTCCCCACATTCTGTATTCCGTTATCTGGGTCTATGTCTCCACATTCTGTATTCTGTTATCTGGGTCTATGTCTCCACCTACTGTATTCTGTTATCTGGGTCTATGTCTCCACCTACTATATTCTGTTATCTGGGTCTATGTCTCCACAATCTGTATTCTGTTATCTGGGTCTATGTCTCCACCTACTGAATTCTGTTATCTGGGTCTATGTCTCCACATTCTGTATTCCGTTATCTGGGTCTATGTCTCCACATTCTGTATTCTGTTATCTGGGTCTATGTCTCCACATTCTGTTATCTGGGTCTATGTCTCCACATTCTGTATTCTGTTATCTGGGTCTATGTCTCCACATTCTGTATTCTGTTATCTGGGTCTATGTCTCCACATTCTGTATTCTGTTATCTGGGTCTATATCTCCACATTCTGTATTCTGTTATCTGGATCTATGTCTCCACCTACTGTATTCTGTTATCTGGGTCTATGTCTCCACATTCTGTATTCTGTTATCTGAGTCTATGTCTCCACGTTCTGTTATCTGGGTCTATGTCCCCACATTCTGTATTCTGTTATCTGGGTCTATGTCTCCACCTACTATATTCTGTTATCTGGGTCTATGTCTCCACAATCTGTATTCTGTTATCTGGGTCTATGTCTCCACATTCTGTATTCTGTTATCTGGGTCTATGTCTCCACCTACTATATTCTGTTATCTGGGTCTATGTCTCCACCTACTGAATTCTGTTATCTGGGTCTATGTCGCCACATTCTGTATTCTGTTATCTGGGTCTATGTCTCCACATTCTGTATTCTGTTATCTGGGTCTATGTCTCCACCTACTGAATTCTGTTATCTGGGTCTATGTCTCCACATTCTGTATTCTGTTATCTGGGTCTATGTCTCCACATTCTGTATTCCGTTATCTGGGTCTATGTCTCCACATTCTGTATTCTGCTATCTGGGTCTATGTCTCCACATTCTGTATTCTGTTATCTGGGTCTATGTCTCCACATTCTGTATTCTGTTATCTGGGTCTATGTCTCCACATTCTGTATTCTGTTATCTGGATCTATGTCTCCACCTACTGTATTCTGTTATCTGGGTCTATGTCTCCACATTCTGTATTCTGTTATCTGGGTCTATGTCTCCACATTCTGTATTCTGTTATCTGGGTCTATGTCTCCACATTCTGTATTCTGTTATCTGGGTCTATGTCTCCACATTCTGTATTCTGTTACCTGGGTCGATGTCTCCACATTCTGTTACCTGGGTCTATGTCTCCACATTCTGTATTCTGTTATCTGGATCTATGTCTCCACCTACTGTATTCTGTTATCTGGGTCTATGTCTCCACATTCTGTATTCTGTTATCTGGGTCTATGTCTCCACATTCTGTATTCTGTTACCTGGGTCGATGTCTCCACATTCTGTGTTCTGTTATCTGGGTCTATGTCTCCACATTCTGTTACCTGGGTCTATGTCTCCACATTCTGTATTCTGTTATCTGGATCTATGTCTCCACATTCTGTTATCTGGGTCTATGTCTCCACATTCTGTTATCTGGGTCTATGTCTCCATGTTCTGTATTCTGTTATCTGGGTCTGTCTCCACATTCTGTTATCTGGATCTATGTCTCCACATTCTGTATTCTGTTATCTTGGTCTATGTCTCCACCTACTGTATTCTGTTATCTGGGTCTATGTCTCCACATTCTGTTATCTGGGTCTATGTCTCCACATTCTGTTATCTGGGTCTATGTCTCCATGTTCTGTATTCTGTTATCTGGGTCTGTCTCCACATTCTGTTATCTGGATCTATGTCTCCACATTCTGTATTCTGTTATCTGGGTCTATGTCTCCACATTCTGCATTCTGTTATCTGGGTCTATGTCTCCACATTCTGCATTCTGTTATCTGGGTCTATGTCTCCACATTCTGTATTCTGTTATCTGGGTCTATGTCTCCACATTCTGCATTCTGTTATCTGGGTCTATGTCTCCACGTTCTGTATTCTGTTATCTGGATCTATGTCTCCACGTTCTGTATTCTGTTATCTGGGTCTATGTCTCCACGTTCTGTATTCTGTTATCTGGGTCTATGTCTCCACATTCTGTATTCTGTTATCTGGGTCTATGTCTCCACATTCTGCATTCTGTTATCTGGGTCTATGTCTCCACATTCTGCATTCTGTTATCTGGGTCTATGTCTCCACGTTCTGTATTCTGTTATCTGGATCTATGTCTCCACATTCTGTATTCTGTTATCTGGGTCTATGTCTCCACATTCTGTATTCTGTTATCTGGGTCTATGTCTCCACGTTCTGTATTCTGTTATCTGGATCTATGTCTCCACGTTCTGTATTCTGTTATCTGGATCTATGTCTCCACATTCTGTATTCTGTTATCTGGATCTATGTCTCCACGTTCTGTATTCTGTTATCCGGGTCTATGTCTCCACCTACTGTATTCTGTTATCTGGGTCTATGTCCCCACATTCTGTATTCTGTTATCTTGGTCTATGTCCCCACATTCTGTATTCTGTTATCTGGGTCTATGTCTCCACGTTCTGTATTCTGTTATCTGGGTCTATGTCTCCACGTTCTGTATTCTGTTATCTGGATCTATGTCTCCACATTCTGCATTCTGTTATCTGGGTCTATGTCTCCACATTCTGTATTCTGTTATCTGGGTCTATATCCCCACATTCTGTATTCTGTTATCTAGGTCTATGTCTCCACATTCTGTATTCTGTTATCTGGGTCTATGTCTCCACATTCTGTATTCCGTTATCTGGGTCTATGTCTCCACATTCTGTATTCTGTTATCTGGGTCTATGTCTCCACGTTCTGTATTCTGTTATCTGGATCTATGTCTCCACATTCTGTATTCTGTTATCTGGATCTATGTCTCCACGTTCTGTATTCTGTTATCTGGGTCTATGTCTCCACGATCTGTATTCTGTTACCTATGTCTCCACGATCTGTATTCTGTTATCTGGGTCTATGTCTCCATGATCTGTATTTTGTGTTGCCACACCCTTTATTCTGCTAGTACAAAGTAAATGGATATTCCTTACTCCTCAATGAAGTTAATTCAGCACTGTGGGGGTTAATCCCAGCTGCAAACTAATTAGCCATTACCCTTCTATTTAACTGGACACTCCTTCTTGCCTGAGCTTTGGTGTTGCTTGTTTTCTGTTCCCAGCTAGATATTCTCATCTTGATCTACCGTGTAGCGACCCTTGGACCTGTTCACTGGACTTGCCTGAACTCTGCCTGCCTTGAGCCTTGGAATTGTGACCTGGACTTGCTTGAACTCTGTCTGCCTCGACCCTCAGACCTGTGACCCGCATTTTATTTATATAGTGCCTGCTCTTACATAAGGTAAGAGCTCTGCGCTTTGGCCTGTCTTGTGGTGCGTTGCACCAGTGTCGACGACTCTCGTGGGTCAGCCGCCAAGTACACTGGGACTATCTCAGAAGGTAGTGGGCTGTTTGGTTCACCACAGCAGGGTCCAGGGGTTAAAGGGTGAACCACTGGGGAACTATCAGGATAACACCCTCAAGGATTGCCCAACATCATCACCAAAACCATATCACGTCATCAATATTTATCTTGTACTTTCGCTGAAGGGAGGAACATCCAGCGGAAACTGACAGATCACAGAGCTTATAAATCTACATAAAATATCTGCAACCGGTGACGAGGAGAATCTGTGACTCCTCTCTGCTGTATTTAGCGGTTACTACTCACCTGGGCGGTTACCTGTAGGAATCTCCTCTTTACACCGCTGATCGCCCCTCACATTGGTCTCTGCAGTATTAATATTGGTCAGATCTTCATCCTGATACAAAAGCTGTGAGACAAATATTGTAAAAGTCAGCAGACGGTTGGAGAAGTCGTGTGGAAGGTTTTACATGACTACAAACAATCATTAATCATCATGATTACCAAAAATGACCTGACAGGAGTAGTTATCTGAGCCACATAGCTGCAGGTCTAGAAGCTGGACATATATATTACATGGCGGGTCAATGACCCCTCAGGAACCTCATACACATGTATATCTGGCATGGCTAGACACGCTGCACGTTGTCTCAGTGGAGGAGATCAGCGTCTACCAGACACATCCGCTGTTTGTCTCGGGGGACATAAAGGAGCAGATAGATATAAATCCAACCTGTTGGCTCCTTATTCCCACCAGCAGTCTCCACCGCCAGAAAACTGGGAGAAGATCCAGACAACATGTAATGTCTCTGGTCAGCGGTAATCCTGCCATCTCCACCGGCCTCATCACAGAAGTAGAAGACATCTAATAAGACTGAAGACAAGAGCTTCACAGCCTACAGATCAGAGGGACATCTCCATCTACCTGATGGTCCTGTGGAAGAAGAGGACGGGGACATCTCTCTGGTGGGCTTCTCTTACTGGATGGAACTGGAGGAAACACAGACAGACACTGAAGTCATTCTTTACATACAGATAATAAAGTCCCCGTGTATTTAGTCCTGTCTATTACCTGGTGATGGGAGCTGCTGGTGGGTCTCCATCATGGCGTCCTTGTACAGATCCTTGTGTCCTTCTAAATACTCCCACTCCTCCATGGAGAAATAGACAGCGACATCCTGACACCTTATAGGAACCTGACAACACAATATACAGTCATTACCCAGAAGCCTCCAGTGCAGTTACTGTATAATGTCCCAGCATTCCCTGCAGCATCACCTCTCCAGTCAGCAGCTCAATCATCCTGTTGGTAAGTTCTAGAATCTTCTGTACATTGATGTCCTCATGTATCAGAGGGTGAGGTGGGGGCCCCATGATTGGGCTCAGGGGTCTTCCCCATCCATCACACACAGGGGCCGGACAGCCATCACTAGAGGTCTTCTTTACTACTGTGTAATCCTGTATATGGATTATTATGGGAGACATTAATAAATATCACTGCAGACATTTCCAGAGTCCATCACCTCCCCAGTGACATCATCTGTTATTACCATAGATAAGAATGATGTAATGTGACATCATCAGAATCTCTCACCTCTCCAGTAAGCTGGAAGAGAATCTCTAGGGTGAGATTTAAGATACTCTCCTCCATCTTGTTTCTCTCCTTCTCCATGATTGATCATATATTGCAGCAACCTAAATAGAAAGATGAGACTGTAAAAGCCACACACAACGCCAAATAAAAATATATAATTTCTGGAGATAATGAGGGGATCTCTTTGAGGATACAATAAAGTGCAGATTTGTTTATTCTCTTTCCTTGTATGAATGCGAATATGAGGTGAATAACTTGTCAGGTCAGTTCCTGCATGTTTGAAGCTGATGGATATTCGCAAAACGTCTAGAGGTAATCACTGGCTGCAATGATGCCATGGCCTGTGATAGCTATTGTGTGCGATAATGCATTGCAGTGCAGATCAGAGCTTTTCTGGATCCACTCCCTTTCATGAACATAAAAAATGGAAAACAATAAAATAAATATAAACAGTAAAAAAAATGTTAAAGTTATAAAAAAAACATTTTTTTGCCCTCTTCATATAACCCCTCCCCCCACATATTATTATCTGTAATGGCCTGTACAATAAGTTGAACACTGTTTATCTTGCACAGAAAAAAATGTAAAAAAAGAAACCATTAAATCGGAGCCAAAATGCTGATTTTGTTCACTTTACTTCCCAAAAAATGCAATAAATGTGATCAAACAAGCAGTATGTATCCCAAAGTAGTTGCAATAAAAACTACTGTTCACCATGCAAAACAACAAGCTTTTCTATAGATCCATTCAAGAAAAAGTAAAAAAGTTCTGGAACTTTGAATGCGGCGATGCAAAAATACAAGAATTTAAAAAAGTGGTTTCATTGTGTAAAAGCCTAAAATAATAAATATTTAATTTTGACATCCACAAAATCGTACCTTCCCGCAGTAAAACATTTTCATGTCATTTAGGGTGCATTCACACGACCGTATATCGGCTGGGTTTTCACGCCCAGCCGATATACGGCGTCTCTCTCTGCAGGGGGAGGAGGCTGGAAGAGCCAGGAGCAGGAACTGAGCTCCCGCCCCCTCTCATTGAAAATAGTGCAGAGGGGTGGAGAGGAGGCAGAGAGGGGGCGGGAGCTCAGTTCCTGCTCCTGGCTCTTCCATCCTCCTCCCCCTGCACAGAGAGACGCCGTATATCGGCTGGGTGTGAAAACCCAGCCAATATACGGTCGTGTGAATGCACCCTTATGCTACATGATTACCATGTAGCTGTTAGCTTGTGCTCCTGGGACCTGTAGTACTTTGGGTTTCCAAGAGCACACTTTCACAGGTGTCGCATGTTTGGACTGGCTGGGTATGGAGTTCTCTAGCCATCCAATCACCACAGGTCTGTTGCATATAAATACCAGCCCCTCTGGCTAGAGGGGGCTGGTTTCCTCATTCCCCCTTGTCTTTGCATTCATGTGTGTTTGTTGTGTAGGTGTGAACAGCGATGTGTTCTGCGTCTGTGCAGATGGTCGGACATGTGTGTGAACAGCCCTGTTTCGTGTGGTATGGATTCCCTTGTGTTTTGGTGTGAACTGTGTCCTGTTCTGCTTAGATCGTTTTCCATCTAGGGCGAGACAGTTTCCAGCGTGGAGCCATCCCTATTTTGATGATTTGAGGATTCATGGGGTAAGTTATCTTGTGAGAGTAGGGACCCATGAGACAAGGACCCTTGTCGTGGGCTCGTGCCCTTAAGTGTCTTGGCCAAAATATGAACGAGCCTTTTTCTGCTCTCTTCGTCCATTGGTAGGCGGACGCTAGGATCTCGTTTGTCTGTTCCTGCGCCTATCCACCAGTGTAGCAAGCTTACACGTCCGTCCGGACTGCTCAGGTACCAAATCTCCACTGGGTTTTGTTAGCAGTCCAGGACGGACGTAACAGTAGCACAATTCCCCAAAAATCATTGCGTCCTTATGCCCAAAATAGGCCACGTCACTAAGGGGATAAAGTGGTTTTACAAAGAAAACAAGTTATACCCTTCCCTGATACCTTGCTGATTTGTTGGGGTCCGACCGCTGAGATTTCCAGGATTGGTGGAATTGGTTTTTGGCATGTCTCAGTGAAGGCAATGGAGGTCACACATAGATGCTGCTCCTTTGTTCATTTCGGTGAGACTGTAGGAAATAACCAAGCTCTCAAATCAGCGATCTCCGCTGGTCCTAATGAAACGACTGGAGCAACATGTGCAAATACAATCCAATTCATACAGGGATAATCCAGAGTTTCCATTCTAGGGATCACTGGGGGAGGGGAAGCAGTCAAACCCCCTCTGATCGGGGAGATATCATTCCATTTCAGGGATCCTATTTCAATGTGTTCATAATCTCATGCGCTCTTCTAGAAGAGGTTTATTTCCACACTGCTCCATTCTCCAGATACCGCAGAGATTGATTCCTCTGGTTGTCAGGGAAACGGACCATTTCTTCTGAGGAAAGACATAACAAAGGAGGCCGGCACTTGCGTACTTCTTTCATCTGGATCTGGTGGCCGGGATCTCGGGAACATACGCTCAGTGGCTTTCGGCCCGATCACCAATTACTGTTGTGCTCCATACAAGAACGGGTCTGTTTCCCTGGCAACCAGCAGTAAACAACCAGAGGAAGCAATCTCTGTAAACGAAGCATCTTGGAGATAACGATCTTATGGGGGAGCACATTGTTCTGCGATTTCAGACACATTGAAGTAGGGTTCCTACCATCACAGGGAGTAAGTTTACGTCCTGGGTGTGCACAGTGTATATGGAGCGTCCTGGGTGTGCACAGTGTATATGGAGCGTCCTGGGCGTGCACAGTGTATATGGAGCGTCCTGGGCGTGCACAGTGTATATGGAGCGTCCTGGGCGTGCACAGTGTATATGGAGCGTCCTGGGCGTGCACAGTGTATATGGAGCCTCCTGGGTGTGCACAGTGTATATGGAGCGTCCTGGGCGTGCACAGTGTATATGGAGCCTCCTGGGTGTGCACAGTGTATATGGAGCGTCCTGGGCGTGCACAGTGTATATGGAGCGTCCTGGGCGTGCACAGTGTATATGGAGCCTCCTGGGTGTGCACAGTGTATATGGAGCGGGCACGGGATGGATCCTGCCCCATGTGACGTGGATACCGGCTCGTCAGGTTAGCAGATGCCTGTGTAACACTAATCATGGCGGGTGCCCTCTAAATGCCGCTGTGAAGTCTAGCACACAAAGGCATATATATGGTGTCGGGCCACGTGATACATGTAGTGCACCATGCAGGCTTACAACTCATTCGTGATGTCATAGCGGGCTGCCTGCACCTCACAGCTGAACCCCACCAGCACCCTGAGCTCCCCCAACGTTCAATGCCACACTGCAAGCTACTGATAAAGACCAAGGATTGGTTCATAGCTTGGCCAAAGCTGGCAGCAGAGGGCCCCCCCAACAGTGACACAAGGGTCAGAGGGGCTCCAGTGGTGCCAACCTCCGGTCAACCATCCAGAACTCGACAACCCCTTTATAATCCCTCCCCAAGTGGTCCTGAAAGAGTTAATTCTCCCCTCCCCCAAAGGTCCTGACATAAGGGGAGAAACAGACCTTTACCTGCAGGGACAGACAGCAGCTGTGTGCTTCCAGGACCTGTGATGATGTCACTGTCATGTGATCAGTCATGTGCATGGGAGGAGTCGGGGATCACATGACCAGGCTGATCAGCGTCCACAGGACTCTGCTGCTCTGCTTGTTATTCCTGCTGGATGAGCTGAAGGCATCAGGATGGATGGAGTAGAGCTGTGTGTGTGTGTGATGTGTGGGGGATCAGGATGGATGGAGTAGAGCTGTGTGTGTGATGTGTGGGGATCAGGATGGATGGAGTAGAGCTGTGTGTGTGATGTGTGGGGATCAGGATGGATGGAGCAGAGCTGTGTGTGTGATGTGTGGGGGATCAGGATGGATGGAGTAGAGCTGTGTGTGTGATGTGTGGGGATCAGGATGGATGGAGTAGAGCTGTGTGTGTGATGTGTGTGGGGGATCAGGATGGATGGAGTAGAGCTGTGTGTGTGATGTGTGGGGGATCAGGATGGATGGAGTAGAGCTGTGTGTGTGATGTGTGGGGGATCAGGATGGATGGAGTAGAGCTGAGTGTGTGATGTGTGGGATCAGGATGGATGGAGTAGAGCTGTGTGTGTGATGTGTGGGGATCAGGATGGGTGGAGTAGAGCTGTGTATGTGATGTGTGGGGGATCAGGATGGATGGAGTAGAGTTCTGTGTGTGATGTGTGGGATCAGGATGGATGGAGTAGAGCTGTGTGTGTGATGTGTGGGGATCATGATGGATGGAGTAGAGCTGTGTGTGTGATGTGTGGGGATCAGGATGGATGGAGTAGAGCTGTGTGTGTGATGTGTGGGGATCAGGATGGATGGAGTAGAGCTGTGTGTGTGATGTGTGGGGGATCAGGATGGATGGAGTAGAGCTGTGTGTGTGATGTGTGGGGGATCAGGATGGATGGAGTAGAGCTGTGTGTGTGATGTGTGGGGGATCAGGATGGATGCAGTAGAGCTGTGTGTGATGTGTGGGGGATCAGGATGGATGGAGTAGAGCTGTGTATGATGTGTGGGGATCAGGATGGATGGAGTAGAGCTGTGTGTGATGTGTGGGGATCAGGATGGATGGAGTAGAGCTGTGTGTGTGATGTGTGGGGGATCAGGATGGATGGAGTAGAGCTGTGTGTGTGATGTGTGGGGATCTGGATGGATGGAGTAGAGCTGTGTGTGATGTGTGGGGATCAGGATGGATGGAATAGAGCTGTGTGTAATATGTGTGGGGATCAGGATGGATGGAGTAGAGCTGTGTGTGATATGTGTGGGGATCAGGATGGATGGAGTAGAGCTGTGTGTGTGATGTGTGGGGATCAGGATGGATAGAGTAGAGCTGTGTGTGTGTGATGTGTGGGGATCAGAATGGATGGAGTAGAGCTGTGTGTGTGTGATGTGTGGGGATCAGGATGGATGGAGTAGAGCTGTGTGTGTGTGATGTGTGGGGATCAGAATGGATGGAGTAGAGCTGTGTGTGTGTGATGTGTGGGGATCAGAATGGATGGAGTAGAGCTGTGTGTGTGTGATGTGTGGGGATCAGAATGGATGGAGTAGAGCTGTGTGTGTGTGATGTGTGGGGATCAGGATGGATAGAGTAGAGCTGTGTGTGTGTGATGTGTGGGGATCAGAATGGATGGAGTAGAGCTGTGTGTGTGTGATGTGTGGGGATCAGGATGGATAGAGTAGAGCTGTGTGTGTGTGATGTGTGGGGATCAGAATGGATGGAGTAGAGCTGTGTGTGTGTGATGTGTGGGGATCAGGATGGATGGAGTAGAGCTGTGTGTGTGTGATGTGTGGGGATCAGAATGGATGGAGTAGAGCTGTGTGTGTGTGATGTGTGGGGATCAGAATGGATGGAGTAGAGCTGTGTGTGTGATGTGTGGGGATCAGAATGGATGGAGTAGAGCTGTGTGTGTGATGTGTGGGGATCAGGATGGATGGAGTAGAGCTATATGTGATGTGTGGGGATCAGGATGGATGGAGTAGAGCTATATGTGATGTGTGGGGATCAGGATGGATGGAGTAGAGCTATATGTGATGTGTGGGGATCAGGATGGATGGAGTGGAGCTGTGTGTGTGATGTGTGGGGATCAGGATGGATGGAGTGGAGCTGTGTGTGTGATGTGTGGGGATCAGAATGGATGGAGTAGAGCTGTGTGTGTGTGATGTGTGGGGGATCAGGATGGATGGAGTAGAGCTGTGTGATGTGTGGGGGATCAGGATAGATGGACTAGAGCTGTATGTGATGTGTGGGGGTCAGGCTGGGTGGAGTAGAGCTGTGTGTGTGATGTGTGTGGGGATCAGGATGGATGGAGTAGAGCTGTGTGTGTGATGTGTGTGAGGATCAGGATGGATGGAGTAGAGCTGTGTGTGTGATGTGTGTGGGGATCAGGATGGATGGACTAGAGCTGTGTGTGTGATGTGTGGGGGATCAGGATGGATGGAGTAGAGCTGTGTGTGTGATGTGTGGGGGATCAGGATGGATGGAGTAGAGCTGTGTGTGTGATGTGTGGGGGATCAGGATGGATGGAGTAGAGCTGTGTGTGTGATGTGTGTGGGGGGGGGGGGACGGGTGGAGTAGAGCTGTGTGTGTGATGTGTGGGGATCAGGATGGAGGGAGTAGAGCTGTGTGTGTGATGTGTGGGGGATCAGGATGGATGGAGTAGAGCTGTGTGTGATGTGTGGGGGATCATTATGGATGGAGTAGAGCTGTGTGGGGGATGAGGATGGATGGAGTAGAGCTGTGTGTGATGTGTGGGGGATCATTATGGATGGAGTAGAGCTGTGTGTGATGTGTGGGGGATCATTATGGATGGAGTAGAGCTGTGTGTGATGTGTGGGGGATCATTATGGATGGAGTAGAGCTGTGTGTGATGTGTGGGGGATCATTATGGATGGAGTAGAGCTGTGTGTGATGTGTGGGGGATCAGGATGGATGGAGTAGAGCTGTGTGTGATGTGTGGGGGATCAGGATGGATGGAGTAGAGCTGTGTGTGTGATGTGTGGGGGATCATGATGGATGTAGGAGAGCTGTGTGTGTGATGATCAGGATGGATGGAGTAGAGCTGTGTGTGCGATGTGTGGGGATCAGGATGGATGGAGTAGAGCTGTGTGTGCGATGTGTGGGGGTCAGGCTGGGTGGAGTAGAGCTGTGTGTGTGATGTGTGGGGATCAGGATGGATGGAGTAGAGCTGTGTGTGTGATGTGTGGGGGATCAGGATGGATGAAGTAGAGCTGTGTGTGTGATGTGTGTGGGGACGGGTGGAGTAGAGCTGTGTGTGTGATGTGTGGGGATCAGAATGGATGGAGTAGAGCTGTGTGTGTGTGATGTGTGGGGGATCAGGATGGATGGAGTAGAGCTGTGTGTGCGATGTGTGGGGGTCAGGCTGGGTGGAGTAGAGCTGTGTGTGTGATGTGTGTGGGGATCAGGATGGATGGAGTAGAGCTGTGTGTGTGATGTGTGTGGGGATCAGGATGGATGGAGTAGAGCTGTGTGTGTGATGTGTGAGGATCAGGATGGATGGAGTAGAGCTGTGTGTGTGATGTGTGTGGGGATCAGGATGGAGGGAGTAGAGCTGTGTGTGTGATGTGTGTGGGGGGGGACGGGTGGAGTAGAGCTGTGTGTGTGATGTGTGGGGATCAGGATGGAGGGAGTAGAGCTGTGTGTGTGATGTGTGGGGGATCATTATGGATGGAGTAGAGCTGTGTGTGATGTGTGGGGGATCAGGATGGATGGAGTAGAGCTGTGTGTATGATGTGTGGGGATCAGAATGGATGGAGTAGAGCTGTGTGTGTGTGATGTGTGGGGGATCAGGATGGATGGAGTAGAGCTGTGTGTGCGATGTTTGGGGGTCAGGCTGGGTGGAGTAGAGCTGTGTGTGTGATGTGTGTGGGGATCAGGATGGATGGAGTAGAGCTGTGTGTGTGATGTGTGTGGGGATCAGGATGGATGGAGTAGAGCTGTGTGTGTGATGTGTGAGGATCAGGATGGATGGAGTAGAGCTGTGTGTGTGATGTGTGTGGGGATCAGGATGGAGGGAGTAGAGCTGTGTGTGTGATGTGTGGGGGATCAGGATGGATGGAGTAGAGCTGTGTGTGTGATGTGTGGGGGATCAGGATGGATGGAGTAGAGCTGTGTGTGTGATGTGTGTGTGGGGGGACGGGTGGAGTAGAGCTGTGTGTGTGATGTGTGGGGATCAGGATGGAGGGAGTAGAGCTGTGTGTGTGATGTGTGGGGGATCATTATGGATGGAGTAGAGCTGTGTGTGATGTGTGGGGGACCATTATGGATGGAGTAGAGCTGTGTGTGATGTGTGGGGGATCATTATGGATGGAGTAGAGCTGTGTGTGATGTGTGGGGGATCAGGATGGATGGAGTAGAGCTGTGTGTGTGATGTGTGGGGGATCAGGGTGGATGGAGTAGAGCTGTGTGTGTGATGTGTGGGGATCAGCATGGATGGAATAGAGCTGTGTGTGATGTGTGGGGGATCATGATGGATGTAGGAGAGCTGTGTGTGTGATGTGTGGTGATCAGGATGGATGGAGTAGAGCTGTGTGTGTGATGTGTGTGGGGATCAGGATGGATGGAGTAGAGCTGTGTGTGTGATGTGTGAGGATCAGGATGGATGGAGTAGAGCTGTGTGTGTGATGTGTGTGGGGATCAGGATGGAGGGAGTAGAGCTGTGTGTGTGATGTGTGGGGGATCAGGATGGATGGAGTAGAGCTGTGTGTGTGATGTGTGGGGGATCAGGATGGATGGAGTAGAGCTGTGTGTGTGATGTGTGTGTGGGGGGGGGACGGGTGGAGTAGAGCTGTGTGTGTGATGTGTGGGGATCAGGATGGAGGGAGTAGAGCTGTGTGTGTGATGTGTGGGGGATCATTATGGATGGAGTAGAGCTGTGTGTGATGTGTGGGGGATCAGGATGGATGGAGTAGAGCTGTGTGTATGATGTGTGGGGATCAGAATGGATGGAGTAGAGCTGTGTGTGTGTGATGTGTGGGGGATCAGGATGGATGGAGTAGAGCTGTGTGTGCGATGTTTGGGGGTCAGGCTGGGTGGAGTAGAGCTGTGTGTGTGATGTGTGTGGGGATCAGGATGGATGGAGTAGAGCTGTGTGTGTGATGTGTGTGGGGATCAGGATGGATGGAGTAGAGCTGTGTGTGTGATGTGTGAGGATCAGGATGGATGGAGTAGAGCTGTGTGTGTGATGTGTGTGGGGATCAGGATGGAGGGAGTAGAGCTGTGTGTGTGATGTGTGGGGGATCAGGATGGATGGAGTAGAGCTGTGTGTGTGATGTGTGGGGTATCAGGATGGATGGAGTAGAGCTGTGTGTGTGATGTGTGTGTGGGGGGACGGGTGGAGTAGAGCTGTGTGTGTGATGTGTGGGGATCAGGATGGATGGAGTAGAGCTGTGTGTGTGATGTGTGGGGGATCAGGATGGATGGAGTAGAGCTGTGTGTGTGATGTGTGTGTGGGGGGGGGACGGGTGGAGTAGAGCTGTGTGTGTGATGTGTGGGGATCAGGATGGAGGGAGTAGAGCTGTGTGTGTGATGTGTGGGGGATCATTATGGATGGAGTAGAGCTGTGTGTGATGTGTGGGGGACCATTATGGATGGAGTAGAGCTGTGTGTGATGTGTGGGGGATCATTATGGATGGAGTAGAGCTGTGTGTGATGTGTGGGGGATCAGGATGGATGGAGTAGAGCTGTGTGTGTGATGTGTGGGGGATCAGGGTGGATGGAGTAGAGCTGTGTGTGTGATGTGTGGGGATCAGCATGGATGGAATAGAGCTGTGTGTGATGTGTGGGGGATCATGATGGATGTAGGAGAGCTGTGTGTGTGATGTGTGGTGATCAGGATGGATGGAGTAGAGCTGTGTGTGTGATGTGTGGGGATCAGGATGGATGGAGTAGAGCTGTGTGTGCGATGTGTGGGGGTCAGGCTGGGTGGAGTAGAGCTGTGTGTGTGATGTGTGGGGGGACGGGGACGGGTGGAGTAGAGTTGTGTACGTCACAGGACGGGAAATATGAAAACATAAAACAAACACAGAAAATGGCCATATACTTACTGACTAAGGAGGGCAGATAGATGCATCCTCTCAGCATGTAGGCAGCAAACTACCAAATGAGGGAGCTAATTACGCCTGTGAGGGACACTTATGAAACAGCCACTCACACAGCCTCTTAATATAGAGGGGGGTGGCTGCTTGGTCTATAATCCCACACAGAGTGGATACAAAGTGGCAGACCTTCTGATATAGGTAGTTCACCATGCAGATCAGCAACCTAATAATGAGGCCATAATAGTTCGGTGGGTTGCCCTGCACCTTAAAAAGTGAACCACATTGGTACTGCCACCCTGAGTTCCCCCTGGCGTTTTAAAGCCACACTGCATGTGAATAATAGATAATAAATGCAAGGCATTAGTTGGATTTTGGCCAAGATACATCAGCCCACTAACCGTTAGTTTAATAAGTTAAATAAAGTAAAGTAAAACGCCAGAAATGCACTTTTTTCGTCACGCTCTTGCTAAGAAAAAAAAACTGATAAAAAGCGATCAAAAAGACATTTGTATTTAAAAATGGTACAGATGGAAACTACTGGACGTACAGCACAAATAAGCCCTTGCACAGCTATGTTGACAGAAAAAAAAAAGTTGCTGTGCGCAGATGGAGACAGAAAATAATTTTAAAAAACTAAATATCTCTAAAAATTATATAAGTTGTACAGCAAAAAAAAAACTAGGAAAATTAGCTTGTATCTCTTTTTTTTTTTGCCTACCGTTGGATCAACATGGGGGGGGGGTGAGTAGTAGGGTGAACTAGATGGACATATGTCTTTTTTCAGCCTTACACACCCTGTTACCATGACACATGTAGTTAAGTTAAGGTGGAAGAGGCAGTCCCTTCCAAAATCCCTTGCTTCACTCATTAGGAGAGCTGTAAAATAAAATAATATGGGAAGGGAAGCAAAGAGTAGGTAAAAACATACAGCTAATTAATATATTTGAGTACCTTGCTATTAGAAATGGAAAGAAAGAGCAAAGACAAAACATTCTGAAGGCAAGTAGAGGAGCAAGAGACACCGATCACAAACTAAAATGTTTTTACACAAATGCACAGAGCATGGGAAACAAACAAGGAGAATTGGAGCTCCTAACACAGGAAGAGAAATATGATGTCATAGTCATCATGGAAACCTGGTGGGATGATACACATGATTGGAACACAAGGCTTGAAGGATACAACTTATTTATAAGAAACAGACCAAAAAAAGGGGAGGAGGTATTGTTTTGTATGTTAGGAAAACATTCATCTCTACCGAGAGTCAAGCTTCAGCACATGGGAGTTCTGTAGAAACTGTTTGGGTAAGAACACAAGGAGAGAACAACAGAAAGGACACCATTGTAGGCAATTACTATAGGCCGTCTGGACAAGCAGAAGATATGGATGAACTCTTTCTACATCGGATGGCCAAGCTCTCACAGAAGAATGATATTTATGATTATGGGAGATTTTACCGATCTAGACATTTGTTGGGAATCTCTTTCGGATAAAAGAAATAGATCGTACAAATTCTTACCAGCGCTTGCTGACAACTTTATCTTCCAAAAGGTAGAAGAGAAAACAAGGGGATCTGCTATCTTGGACCTAATTCTTACCAACAGGGAGGGAATGGTTGAGGGAGTAAGGGTGGCTGGGATTTTAGGAGGCAGTGATCATGCTATCCTTGAATTTTGGATAAAAAGCGGAGGAAGACCTGAGAAAACTCAGACCTCAAGGTTGGATTTCAGAAAGGTAGATTTTAATGGACTCAGAAAGAAGGTAGGAAGAATCCAATGGCTGGATGTTCTTAAGGACAGAAATGTCCAAGAAGGTTGGGAAATATTGTGAAATGAGATTCTCAAAGCGCAATCCTTAAGAATCCCTAAAAGAAGAAAGAATGGAAAGCATTTAAAGAGACCCGGATGGATGAACGCAGAACTTCCACAGATCTTAAAAACGAAGAAAAATATGTTTATCAAATGGAAAGAGGGGGGAATATCTAAAGGAGAATATAATGCGGTCTGCAGAAACGGTAGTGCAAGTGTCAGAAAAACTAAACCTAATAATGAAGTGAGGCTTGCAACAGAGGCCAAAAGCAATAAAAAGGATTTGGGGGGGGGGGGGGGGGGGGATGTCAAAACCAAAAGAAAAGTCAAAGATGCTATTGGATGCTTACAAGATGAAAATGGTGAATTGGTTAAGAATGTTTTCTCTCAGAAAGTAGATGGAACATCAACGGAGGCGGAGCTTCGATGACGACGCGCAGACCAGCTCTCCGGCGCGCGCGGCCCCATTCACCAGGCAGAAGACCGCACAGCACAAGCGCGTCTAAAAACGCCAGAAGACAGCGAAATTAGACGGAGCCATGGAGACGTGGACGCTAGCAACGGAGCAGGTAAGTGAATAACTTCTGTATGGCTCATATTTAATGCACGATGTATATTACAAAGTGCATTAATATGGCCATACAGAAGTGTATAACCCCACTTGCTGCCGCGAGACAACCTCTTTAAATGAATTCAAGTCTCAAGGTCCAGATGAATTACATCCTAGGATACTAAAGGAAGCAGCGGAGGTAATTGCTGATCCACTCGCCATAATCTTTGAAAAATCCTGGAGAACAGAAGAAGTCCCAGCAGATTGGAAAAAGGCAAATATTGTCCCTATCTTAAAAAAAGGGAAGAAGGTTGATCCACGAAACTACAGGCCTGTGAGCCTGACTTCTATACTGGGAAAGATCTTTGAACAAATTATTAAACAGCATTTATGCCAATACTTGGATAAAAAAGAGTCATTATCAAGCGCATGGAGGGGCTTAGACTTACGGACGATGTGGCAGGGTCTGAGGGCTTCTACCACACGTGGGCTGTTGGACAGATTTCCGGAATACCCTAACATTCACCAGATGGCTTCAAGATGGCACTTGTCAGTAAATTGATCAGATACTATAGAGGCAGCTGCCCAAGACTAACTACCAGGATTCCCCCACCCCCTCCCACTTTCTTTTTCCTGACCCACTCTTTCCCTATATGTGTGATTTTATATGATATAGTTTGTTATTGGCTAGAATATAACATTCCTAATCAGGGCCTATAACTCTAGTAAAGCCTATTCGCTAAAGCCCTATAAAGTCCTTGATACTCTCAATTGTATTGTATATGATGTTAACAGAAAACTATTAAAAATTTACTGAATGAAAAATGGAGTAAATTAACCAGAGCCAGCATGGGTTTGTAACAAATAAGTCATGCCAGACTAATCTAATTTCCTTCTATGACAGAATTCTGGAAATGTGGTGGATATAGTATATCTTGACTTTAGTAAAGCATTTGACAAAGTATCTCATACCATACTTATTGAAAAAATGACCAAATATGGGATTGACAAGGCAACTGTTAGGTGGATTCACAACTGGCCGAGTGATCGGACTCAAAGAGTGGTTATAAATGGCTGCACATCCAAGTGGAAGAATGTATCAACTGGGGTACCACAAGGCTCTGTCCTAGGCCTAGTGTTCAACATTTTTATAAATGATCTGGAGGAGGGAATTGATGAGAAACTGATCAAATTTGCTGATGACACAAAGCTATGAGAAATAGCTAACACTAGGGAAGAGAGAGTGAAACGATCTAGAATAGCTTGAACAGCAGGCGGCGACTAACAGAATGGTATTTAACAAGGAGAAATTCGAAGTCCTACATCTGGGCAAGAAAAATGAAAATAGCACATACAGAATGGGAGGAATTGGGCTAAGCAGCAGCACATGTGAAAAAGACTTGGGTATACTAATAGATCATAGACTGAACATGAGTCAACAATGTGATACAGCAGCCAAAAAGGCAAACACAATTCTGGGATGTATTAAGAGAAGCATAGAGTCTAGATACGTGTGGTAATTATCCCCCTCTACTCTTCCTTAGTCAGACCTCATCTGGAATACTGTGTCCAGTTCTGGGCACCCCACTTTAGAAAAGACATAGACAAACTGGAGCAAGTTCAGAGAAGAGTTACCAAGATGGTGAGCGGTCTGCAAATCATGTCCTATGAGGAACGGGTAAAGGATCTGGGAATGTTTAGCTTGCAAAAAAAGAGGCTGAGAGGAGACTTAATAGCTGTCTACAAATATCTGAAGGGCTGTCACAGTGCAGAGGGATCAGCCCTATTCTCATCTGTACAAGGAAAGAATAGAAGCAATGGGATGAAACTGAAAGGGAGGAGACACAGATTAGATATTAGACCATGAGGTTGATGAATGACTGGAACAGGTTACCATGGGAGGTGGTGAGTTCTCCTTCAATGGAAGTGTTCAAACAAAAGCTGGACAAATATCTGTCTGGGATGATTTAGTAAATCTTGCACTGAGCAGTGGGTTGGACCCGATGACCCTGGGGGTCCCTTCCAACTCTACCATTCTATGATTCTATGTATACAATGTAGCAGAGTGGTGTATATAATGTGTACGGTGTAGTAGAGCTGTGTATATAATGTGTACGGTGTAGTAGAGCCGTGTATATAATGTGTACGGTGTAGTAGAGCTGTGTATATAATGTGTACGGTGTAGCAGAGCTGTGTATATAATGTGTACGGTGTAGCAGAGCTGTGTATATAATGTGTACGGTGTAGCAGAGCTGTGTATATAATGTGTACAGGGTAGTAGAGCTGTGTATATAATGTATACGGTGTAGTAGAGCTGTGTATATAATGTATACGGTGTAGTAGAGCTGTGTATACAATGTGTACGGTGTAGCGGAGCTGTGTATATAATGTGTACGGTGTAGCGGAGCTGTGTATATAATGTGTACGGTGTAGCAGAGCCGTGTATATAATGTGTACGGTGTAGTAGAGCTGTGTATACAATGTACACGGTGTAGCGGAGCTGTGTATAAAATGTACGGAGTAGCAGAGCTGTGTATATAATGTGTACGGTGTAGTAGAGCTGTGTATATAATGTGTACGGTGTAGTAGAGCTGTGTATATAATGTATACGGTGTAGCAGAGCTGTGTATATAATGTGTACGGTGTAGCAGAGCTGTGTATATAATGTGTACGGTGTAGCAGAGCTGTGTATATAATGTGTACGGTGTAGCAGAGCTGTGTATATAATGTGTACGGTGTAGCAGAGCTGTGTATATAATGTGTACGGTGTAGCAGAGCTGTGTATATAATGTGTACGGTGTAGCAGAGCTGTGTATATAATGTGTACGGTGTAGCAGAGCTGTGTATATAATGTGTACGGTGTAGCAGAGCTGTGTATATAATGTGTACGGTGTAGCAGAGCTGTGTATATAATGTATACGGTGTAGCAGAGCTGTGTATATAATGTGTACGGTGTAGCGGAGCTGTGGATATAATGTATACGGTGTAGCGGAGCTGTATATATAATGTGTACGGTGTAGCAGAGCTGTGTATATAATGTGTACGGTGTAGCGGAGCTGTGTATATAATGTGTACGGTGTAGCGGAGCTGTGTATATAATGTGTACGGTGTAGCAGAGCTGTGTATATAATGTGTACGGTGTGGTAGAGCTGTGTATATAATGTATACGGTGTAGTAGAGCTGTGTATATAATGTGTACGGTGTAGCAGAGCCGTGTATATAATGTGTACGGTGTAGCGGAGCTGTGTATATAATGTGTACGATGTAGTAGAGCTGTGTATATAATGTATACGGTGTAGTAGAGCTGTGTATATAATGTGTACGGTGTAGCAGAGCTGTGTATATAATGTGTACGGTGTAGTAGAGCTGTGTATATAATGTGTACGGTATAGCAGAGCTGTGTATATAATGTGTACGGTATAGCAGAGCTGTGTATATAATGTGTACGGTATAGCAGAGCTGTGTATACAATGTACACGGTGTGGCGGAGCTGTGTATATAACGGGGACGGTGTAGAGCTGTATGTGTAATGTATACTGGGTAGTCAAGCTGTGTGTTCTGTGTAGAAACTCCTCCCAGCCTGGAGCCTGGCTCCTCCCACACAGGTGACTGATCACATGATGGTGACATCGTCACAGGTCCTGGAAGCTGCTTTGGGCTCTGCAGGTGGAGGTAAATGTATTATTATTAGCCCTTCACTACCTCTGTGAGATAAGCTCCCATAGGCACCATATGATTCTATTGCAGGGCGGACAATATGGTGACAGATGGAGCCTCTTCCTCCTTTATATACCATATGGTAGAGCGGTACATACTATTATGGGGCAGGGGGGAGCGGTACATACTATTATGGGGCAGGGTGGAGTGGTACATACTATTATAGGGCAGGGTGGAGTGGTACATACTATTATGGGGCAGGGTGGAGGGGTGCATACTATTATGGGGCAGGGTGGAGCGGTACATACTATTATGGGGCAGGGTGGAGTGGTACATACTATTATGGGGCAGGGTGGAGCGGTACACACTATTATGGGGCAGGGTGGAGCGGTACACACTATTATGGGGCAGGGTGGAGCGGTACATACTATTATGGGGCAGGGTGGAGCGGTACATACTATTATGGGGCAGGATGGAGCGGTACATACTATTATGGTGCAGGGGGGAGCGGTACATACTATTATGGGGCAGGGTGGAGTGGTACATACTATTATGGGGCAGGGTGGAGCGGTACATACTATTATGGGGCAGGGTGGAGCGGTACATACTATTATGGGGCAGGGTGGAGCGGTACATACTATTATGGGGCAGGGTGGAGCGGTACATACTATTATGGGGCAGGATGGAGCGGTACATACTATTATGGGGCAGGGTGGAGCGGTACATAGGATTATGGGGCAGGGTGGAGTGGTGCATACTGTTATGGCGCAGGGTGGAGCGGTACATACTATTATGGGGCAGGGTGGAGCGGTACATACTATTATGGGGCAGGGTGGAGCGGTACATACTATTATGGGGCAGGGTGGAGCGGTACATACTATTATGGGGCAGGGTGGGGAGGTACATACTATTATGGGGCAGGGTGGGGAGGTACATACTATTATGGGGCAGGGTGGAGCGGTACATACTATTATGGGGCAGGGTAGAGCGGTACATACTATTATGGTGCAGGGGGGAGCGGTACATACTATTATGCGGCAGGGTGGAGCAGTACATACTATTATGGGGCAGGGTGGAGGGGTGCATACTATTATGCGGCAGGCTGGAGTGGTACATACTATAATGGTGCAGGGTGGAGCAGTACATACTATTATGGTGCAGGGTGGAGCGGTACATACTATTATGGTGCAGGGTGGAGCGGTACATACTATTATGGGGCAGGGTGGAGGGGTACATACTATTATGGGGCAGGGTGGAGGGGTACATACTATTATTGGGCAGGGTGGAGCGGTACATACTATTATGGAGCAGGGTGGAGCGGTACATACTATTATGGGGCAGGGTGGAGCGGTACATACTATTATGGGGCAGGGTGGAGCGGTACATACTATTATGGGGCAGGGTGGAGCGGTACATACTATTATGGGGCAGGGTGGAGCGGTACATACTATTATGGGGCGGGGTGGAGCGGTACATACTATTATGGGGCAGGGTGGAGCGGTACATACTATTATGGGGCAGGGTGGAGCGGTACATACTATTATGGGGCAGGGTGGAGCGGTACATACTATTATGGGGCAGGGTGGAGCGGTACATACTATTATGGGGCGGGGTGGAGCGGTACATACTATTATGGGGCAGGGTGGAGCGGTACATACTATTATGGGGCAGGGTGGAGTTGTACATACTATTATGGGGCAGGGTGGAGGGGTACATGCTATTATGGGGCAGGGTGGAACGGTATAATAATAATAATCTTTGTATAGCGCCAACATATTCCGCAGCGCTTACATAGACGGGAAATACAGAAAGACAAAAGTACAAACAATACAGAACCACGGTTACATAGTAATCAGTTGATGGAAACAATAGGGGTGCGGGTCCTGCTCCAACGAGCTTACATACTACAAGTAGTGGGGTGATACAGAAGGTAAAGGGCTGGAGATGTGCAGGTATGGTGAGGTGGAGAGTGAGGGATGCTATACACATAGACAATGGTCAGACATTTAGCCATGTGACGGCAGAAACAGTATGACTGCAGGAGCGGTTTATGATGACTAACAGGGATTGCAGTCAGTAGGTCAGGGAGCATGTTATCAGGCAGCATATAGAGGGGTTTGTTTAGGGAATTCGGTATGCCTCCCTTAAGAGGTGCGTTTTTAGAGCACGCCTGAAGTTCTGCGAGTCCTGGATTGCCCGGGTAGCCTTTGGTAGTGCGTTCCAGAGGACCAGTGCTGCTCTGGAGAAGTCTTGGAGGTGGGAATGAGAAGTTCGAGTTAGAGGGGTGTGCAGTCTAGTTTCGTTTGCCGAGCGGAGAGCCCGGGCTGGGTGATGGATTGAGATGAGGGAGGCGATATAGGGGGGCGCTGCACTGTGGGGGGCTTTGTGGATGAAGGGGGCGAGTTTAAATTGAATTCTGTATTTAACGGGCAGCCAGTGCAGTGACCGGCACAGGGCAGAGGCGTCCGAGTAGCGGCTGGACAGGAAGATGAGCCTGGCTGCCGCATTCAGGATGGATTGGAGAGGGTAGAGTCTGGTGTAGGGGAGGCCGATCAGCAACGAGTTGCAATAATCGAGGCGGGAGTGGATGAGGGCAACAATAAGTGTTTTTAACGTGTCCACAATTAGAAAAGAGCGGATTCTTGCGATGTTCTTGAGGTGCAGCTGACATGTTCGGGCCAGAGATTGGATGTAGGGGGTAAATGAGAGATCGGAGTCGAATATGACCCCAAGGCAGCGGGCGTGCTGTCTGGGAGTTATGGTGGCGCCACACACTGAGATGGAGATGTCAGGATGAGGTTGGTTAGTGGAAGGAGGAAACACCAGTAAGTCAGTTTTAGAGAGGTTTAGTTTTAGGTATAGAGAGGACATAGTGTTAGCGACAGCGGACAGATAGTTGGTGATGTTTTGGAGGAAAGGTGCAGAGATGTCACGGGAAAAGGTGTATAGCTGGGTGTCGTCAGCATACAGGTGGTATTGGAGGCCAAATCTCCTGATGGTTTGTCCAACAGGGGCTGTGTAGATAGAGAAAAGGAGTGGGCCGAGGACCAAGCCCTGGGGGACCCCAACAGCAAGTGGAAAAGAAGGAGAGGTAGAGCCCGCAAAGGAGACGCTGAAAGAGCGGTCAGATAGGAGGAGAACCAGGAGAGAGCAGTGTCCTTTAGGCCTATGGAGCGAAGCATACTGAGGAGGAGTTTGTGGTCAACAATGTCAAATGCTGCGGAGAGGTCGAGGAGGATCAGTAGGGAGTAATCACCCCTTGATTTGTCTGTCAGTAGGTCGTTTGATACCCTTGTAAGGGCATTTTCTGTCGAGTTTTGGGGTTGGAAGCCAGGCTGTAGGGGGTCGAGGAGAGAGTTCTCTGACAGATAGCTTACAAGGCGGGAGTAAACCAGCCGTTCTAGTAGTTTGGAGATGAAGGGGAGGTTTTAGATGGGTCGGTAGTTGGCAGCATCAGTCGCGTCCAGAGTCGGCTTCTTTAGCAGTGGGGATATGATGGCGTGTTTGAAAGAAGAGGGAAAGATGCCAGAGGTCAGAGAGAGGTTGAATATAGTGGTGAGATGGGAGATGACCACTGGGGAGAGGGATCGGAGGAGGTGTGAGGGGAGGGGGTTGCTAGCGCAGGTGGTGGGGTGAGCAGAGAAGAGCAATTTGGAGACTTCTTCCTCTGTCGTTGGTCTGAGTACAGACAGTGAGCAGGAGCCAGATGCAGTGCTGACAAGACTAGGGTCAGGGCTAGTCTGGGATTGGGAAGTTATTTCCTGACGGATGTCATCTGTTTTCATTTTGAAGTAAGCAGCCAGCTCTTCGGCACTGAGATCCGTCACCGGGGGCTGTGGTTTAGGGCTGAGAAGGGAGTGAAAAGTATCAAAGAGCCGTTTAGGGTTGTGCGATAGTGAGGAGACGAGAGCGGTGAAGTAGACTTGTTTGGCATGATGGAGGGCGAGGTTGTAAGTTCTGAACATGAATTTGTAGTGGAGAAAGTCTGCGGATGTTTGCGACTTCCTCCACAGCCGTTCGGTACATACTATTATGGTGCAAGGTGGAGCGGTACATACTATTATGGGGCAGGGTGGGGCGGTACATACTATTATGGGGCAGGGTGAAGCGGTACATACTATTATGGGGCAGGGTGGAGTGGTACATACTATTATGGGGCGGGTGGAGTGGTACATACTATTATGGGGCGGGGTGGAGGGGTACATACTATTATGGCGCAGGGTGGAGCTGTACATACTATTATGGGGCAGGGTGGAGTGGTACATACTATTATGGGGCGGGGTGGAGCGGTACATACTATTATGGGGCAGGGTGGAGTGGTACATACTATTATGGGGCAGGGGGGAGTGGTACATACTATTATGGCGCAGGGTGGAGCGGTACATACTAATATGGGGCAGAGCTGAGTGGTACATACTATTATGGGGCAGGGTGGAGTGGTACATACTATTATGGAGCAGGGTGGAATGGTACATACTATTATGGGGCAGGGTGGAGCTGTACATACTATTATGGGGCAGGGTGGAGTGGTACATACTATTATGGGGCGGGGTGGAGGGGTACATACTATTATGGGGCAGGGTGGAGTGGTACATACTATTATGGGGCAGGGTGGAGCGGTACATACTATTATGGGGCAGGGTGGAGCGATACATACTATTATGGGGCAGGGTGGAGCGGTACATACTATTATGGGGCAGGGTGGAGTGCTACATACTATTATGGGGCAGGGTGGAGCGGTACATACTATTATGGGGCAGGGTGGAGTGGTACATACTATTATGGGGCAGGGTGGAGTGGTACATACTATTATGGGGCAGGGTGGAGGGGTACATGCTATTATGGGGCAGGGTGGAGTGGTACATACTATTATGGGGCAGGGTGGAGTGGTACATACTATTATGGGGCAGGGTAGTGCGGTACATACTATTATGGGGGGTGGAGCGGTACATACTATTATGGGGCAGGGTGGATTGGTACATACTATTATGGTACAGGGTGGAGGGGTACATACTATTATGGGGCAGGGTGGAGGGCTACATACTATTATGGCGCTGGGTGGAGCGGTAGATACTGTTATGGCACAGGGTCGAGCGGTGCATACTATTATAGGGCAGGGTGGAGCGGTACATACTATTATGGGGCAGGGTGGAGCGGTACATACTATTATGGGGCAGGGTGGAGCGGTACATACTATTATGGGGCAGGGTGGAGCGGTACATACTATTATGGCGCAAGGTAGTGCGGTACATATTATTATGGGGCAGGGTGGAGCGGTACATACTATTATGGCGCAGGGTGGAATAGTACACACTATTATAGGGCAGGGTGGGTCGGTACATATTATTATGGCTCAGGGTGGCGCGGTACATACTAATATGGGGCAGGGTTTAGGGGTACATACTAATATAGGGCAGGGTGGAGTGGTACATACTTTTATGGGGCAGGGGGGAGTGGTACATAATATTATGGGGCAGGGTGGATAGCATCTCAGTTATCTTGAGTTGTTGATGTGTTTTACTTTTCTATAGCTCTCACATTTTATTTTCATTCATGTAACTTCAAGATACAATCTCTTCTATACAACAGAACTCTCCTGATTGGCCCATCAAGGATGAAGGAAGACACAAACAAGATGGTGGAGAGTATATTAAATCTCACCCTAGAGATAATCTTCCAGCTTACTGGAGAGGTGAGAGATTCTGAGGACGTCCTATTACATCATTCTTAATTATAGTAATAACAGATGATGTCACTAGGGAGGGGAGAGATTCTGATGATGTCACATTACATCATTCTTATCTATGGTAAAACAGATGTCTTCACTGGAGAGGTGATGGACTCTGGAAATGTCTGCAGTGATATTTATTACCGTCTCCCCATATACAGGCTTACACAGTAGTGAAAAAGACCTCTAGTGATGGCTGTCGGGCCCCTGTGTGTGATGGATGGGGAAGACTCCTGATCCCCATAACGGGGCCCCCACCTCACCCCCTGATACATGAGGACATCAATGTACAGAAGATTCTAGAACTCACCAACAAGATGATTGAGCTGCTGACTGGAGAGGTGACGCTGCAGGGAATGCTGGGACATTATACAGTAACAGCACTGGAGGCTTCTGGGTGATGACTGTATATTGTGTTGTCAGGTTCCTAAGAGGTGTCAGGATGTTGCTGTCTATTTCTCCATGGAGGAGTGGGAGTATTTAGAAGGACACAAGGATCTGTACAAGGAGGCCATGATGGAGACCCGCCAGCCGCTCACATCACCAGGTAATAGACAGGACTAAATACACGGGGACTTTATTATCTGTATGTAAAGAATGACTTCAGTGTCTGTCTGTGTTTCCTCCAGTTCCATCCAGTAAGAGAAGCTCACCAGAGAGATGTCCCCGTCCTCTTCTTCCACAGGACCATCAGGTAGATGGAGATGTCCCTCTGATCTGTAGAAGGCTGTGAAGTTCTTGTCTTCAGTCTTATTAAATGTCTTCTACTTGTGTGATGAGGCCGGTGGAGATGGCAGGATTACCGCTGACCGGAGACATTACATGTTGTCTGGATCTTCTCCCAGTTTTCAGGCTTTATTAAACACTTTTTGTAAAAGAAAGAAGACAAGTAAATATACAAATGATCAGAGTTGTGAGGTGATTAGGTCTTTCCACCTGAGGTACTAAAAGTGGTTCCCCCCTTGGCCTATAAGAGGCTCTCGGAGGCCCCTTGTGTGCAGTGACCTCTTCTTCCGCTTGTGTAGAGCTTGTTGACCACTAGACATGCCTTTATGATGCAAAATCAAAATGATTTTGCCCCGCTAACAGAGTTTGAGAGGTTGCGCATTATTGGAATGTCAGGAAATGGATGGTCAAATAGATAAATTGCCCGCCACCTGGGTCGTGCTGACCAGACTGTTAGGGAATGTTGGGACAAATAGATGTATGGGGATGCAAACATGGTGGAACCGGGTTGCTTTTAGTGACGAGTCTAGGTTTCGGTTGGTCACCGATTGTAGCCTTGTTTGTGCCTAAAAACATAAGGGGGAGCGCCACAATCCTGCCTTTGTTGAGGAGCAGCACACTACCCCCCTGCTAGTGTGATGGTTTGGTGGCCATCACATATGACAGTCGGTCACTTCTAGTAGTGGTACAAGGGACTGTGACAGCTCAGTGATATGTTCAGAACATCCTGCAGCCACATGTGTTTCCTGTCATGGCAGAGCTTCCAAGAGGCATTTTCCAATAGATCATGCTTTGCTTCACACAGTAACGATGTGACAGGAATGCCTCCACAACATTGCCACACTTCTGTGGCCTGCCCGGTCACCTGATTTATTGCCAATAGAACATGTATATGACCATCTGAAATGCCAACTGCAATGGGCTATGAGTTTTCACAATCTAGAGACTCAGTTACAGCAAATGTGGAGCGATATGCTGGAGAATACCATGCAGAACCTGTATGCCTCCATGCCTGCCCGTATCACATCTTGTATCCAATTTAGAGACGGCCCAACGGGGTACTAGAGCCTCGCTTCAAGGGTTGTTTTTTGCAATAAATTCTCCTTTTGCTCTGATATTGTAATCACTTACTTATATCAGCATTACAGTCACACAGAGAAAGTTTAATTCCATCTGACAACTCCTTCTAGGGGAGGGATTAGTTTTCCACAATGATTGTATGTTTTATATTTGTATCATTGAGCTGCCATCTATTATCTATGTTCAGCTTCTAGACCTGCAGCTACATGGCTCCGATAACTACTCCTGTCAGGGCATTTTGGTCATCATGGTGATCTTTTCTGGTCATGTAAAACCTTCCACACGACTTCTCCAACCGTCTGCTGACTTTTATAATATTTGTCTCACAGGAAATATTCAGGATCAAAGATGAAGGATATCAGAATCATGATGAAGATCTGACTAATATTAATCCTACAGAGACAAATGTGAGGAGCGATCAGCGGTGTAAAGAGGAGATTCCTACAGGTAACCGCCCAGGTGAGTAGTAACCACTAAATACAGCAGAGAGGAGTCACAGATTCTTCTCAGTCAGCGGCTGCAGATATGTTATTTTGTGGTCTGTGGGATTATTGGGGATGACAGATCCTGCAGTCCGGGCCCCGTCCTCCCAGCTGGTTCATCTTGTAAGCCTGTTAGAGGCAGTAGATATATGAGACTGCAGGCCCCCAGTCATCAGGGCACTAGGACTGCTGGCCTGTAGTAATTTGACCATTTTCACTGACCATCAAAACTATATACAAATGATCATTCATGATGGTCGATAGAAGACTGCGCAATGTGATCTGTCAAGTTGGATTTTTTAATCAGCTGTTAGCAAAATCAACATGTAGCATGATCAGACACATACAGCTTATCATCTGTCACTTTGCACAAGACCTCTCGCTGATCTGCCAGTTTAATATCACATGCTGATGGTCGGAGCGTTCATATGAATTATTTGACATACAATTAATTGGATCCATTCTGGCCAATCCTTATCTCGTGTATGACCAATGTAACAACTAGTCACACTTAGTTATAACACCGCTAATCCATCTCATGCTGGCTGGTTACTGCACTGATGAGTTGTGGCTATGATATTTTTGTAGTGCGGTCACCAAGCAAACTGAGACAAGTTAGTTTAAGGGATCGCCATCTACTGGCTGCCTGCAGCTTGGACAACATTTTTGGGCTGACAGATTCCCTTTTAATATCTGACCTGCTGCAGCAGCTTATTCTATATAGGTGCCACAGAAATCACTATAATGAATAGTCAACAGGGCTTGGAAAGAGAGATTATACCACAAGGGAAAGTAGAGCAAGAAGTCACTGAGGCAAAACCCTCTTGAATCGAGAATATAACTTTTCTGAGGAAAATGAAAATCTGCAAACTCCTTATAAAAAAAAAACCTCTCAGAATCACCAAGAACCTGATAATGGAAGGACCTCTCCTACCCTCTTATTTCCTTATTCCTCCCTCTCTTATGCAGCGTTACTGTACTTTTCATCCACTTTCGATGGAACAGCTGATCAGCAGAGCTACCGGTTGTTGGCCCCCACCAATCTGATGTTGATGACCTATCCTGAGGATACTAAAAAGGACTCTTGCAAATCTCTTCTAAACAGGTCATGCACAATCACTAACAGTGAGAAGAACTTCCAACCTCTTCTACACATGCACACTCAGCGTAATATCAATGAGAGCAATTTACTAAGCCAGGCTTTTGCATCGCTGGGTTGACTGATTTCCCCTGGCCTACGGTGCGCTGAATACATGTCGTTCAGTTTCTTTGCCGAATTTTGATGGAGATCACAAAGATTATTGTGGCCAACATGGTGATTCTGAGTAATTGTGGTATTCCCATACCTGGATGACTTCCTCATAAAAGCACCCTTGAGGAATCTATAGAGTCTAATGATCACCATGAAGACACTCATTTCAGAAGGATTGTTAGTAAATTGATGTACTGCCTCGTTCCTTCCGAATGCAATCTGTTTGGGCGATGCTCTTTGACACGTTGACAGTGTTGACATGGCTGCACTCCTCCTGGATTCTCCAGGGCTGCTGCGTCCTCCCAGTCTGCTAACTGGTCTGAACAACAGATGCTAATCTCCTGGGCAGGGGTAGTGTTTCTTCACCTTACAGTTAGGGGTCGCTGGATACCTCAGAAGTCAAGCCTGTCCATCAACATTCTGGAGCTCAGGTCAATCTTTTTCTCCCTCTGCCATTGACAAGTAGCCATTGTGGGGCATCCAGTTCATATCCAAACAGAAGATGGCATGGCTGCGATACACATAAATCACCAGTGAGATCATAAAGGAGGCAGCTTGTGTCCTGTTCTAAGTGGAGCACCACATCCAAGCAATTTCGACAGTCCACATTACGGGGGTAGACAATTGGATCACAGCCTACCTCAGTTGGCAACAAATCAATCCTGTAGATTGGTCTTAAAGGGGTTGTCTCGAGACAACAGTGATTTTTTTTTTTTGCCCAGTCCCCCTTCTTAAGCATACATTACTATGCACCAGTGTAAATGGCTTTTAAAGCAGGTTTCTACTCACAGTTCTTGTGTTTCATCAACTTATAAAACGTTTCCCAAAGATGGCCGCCAGTTCTTTTCCCAAGGATGCACTGCGGTTTTCTCCCATGGTGCACCGCGGGTCTTCTCCCATGGTGCACCATGGGCTCTGTGCGTTCCATTGCCGATTCCAGCCTCCTGATTGGCTGGAATCGGCACACGTGACGGGGCGGAGCTACGCGATGATGTGTAGAAGGGGGCGGAGCCAGAACGCCGCTCGTGCCCGGACGAACCAGAAGAAGAAGACCCTTCTGCGCAAGCGCGTCTAAAAAAGCAAGCAGACAGCGAAATTAGACGGAGCCATGGAGACGAGGACGCCAGCAACGGAGCAGGTAAGTGAATAACTTCTGTATGGATCATATTTAATGCACGATGTACATTACAAAGTGCATTAATATGGCCATACAGAAGTGTATAACCCCACTTGCTGCCGCGAGACAGCCCCTTTAACATCTTGACATCTTCTTGATTTGTTTGCATTAGAGCATGCTGGACATAGACCTCACGGTCTCTTGTCTGAACCACATGATTCCACAGCTCATGTCCATAGCTTGTGACCATTGCTTGCAATAGATGCTCTGAATATAGAACATGTTAATTTCTATTTTCCATGAGCAGATTGCATAATTCCAACCCGCTAATGTGAGCAGAATTGTGTAGTCCAATGCATTTGATTGATCTGCGTATTAGCACGGATCAAATGATGATGAAATCCGCAAATCCTATCTGGTCGTGTGAGAGTGGCATAAGTTTTTAAGGCTGTTGTTTATGCAGATTGTTTTAACCAACTGCAGAAACACAGATTGTAATAAGTTATTTAAAGTTTTCACTTTTACCATCCTATTTTATATTAACTTCAAATAATTAAAATTACTTCTCCTCACTTCTGCCCTCAATGATAAAGGGCATGTAGGTGTCAGGAAATGTGTGAGATGGACACCCCCTAATAGCACTTACAAGAACTTTTATGATTCTCCACTGAGCATTTACTAGAATAGTGGTGACAGGTTCACTGATACACGGACCTATGAAGGTGGAGGCTTCACCACAGATGGCAAAAAACTGCAAAAGAACAACCTGGATCCAAACATCATGGTTTACTGGTCCTCGCTGTGAGGTCTACTGTTGGACTTTGATCTGTTTTTCCACCACTGTCATAGTTGATAAATGCTATTTGACTTGTATTTTGCACTAAAATGTTTATATAGAAATGTTAAACACATTTATATCAACTTTAAAATAGTAAAATCAGCTTCATTCTTGGCAGATGACGGTATCGGGAGCTCAGAGGGACGTCTGATATATGCAGATTGTAAAGCAGAGGATTGTGGTATCCCACAAGATACATATGAAGAACCTGCCAATATCCTAGATATCCTCTCAGCCCTTCACTGTAAAGATGCATCCTCTGTTCCATCACAGACTGATAAGCAGGAAAAAGATCACAAAAGAGAAGAACATCAGAGAAATCACACAGGAGAGAAGCCATTTTCATATTCAGAATGTGGGAAATGTTGTTCTTATAAATCAAGACTTGTCGCACATCAGGGACGTCACACAGGAGAAAAGACATTTTCATGTTCAGAATGTGAGAAATGTTTTAGACAGAAATCACAACTTGTCAGACATCAGAGTAGTCACACAGGAGAGAAACCATTTTCATGTTCAGAATGTGGGAAATGCTTTTCTTATAATTCAAAACTTGTCGCACATCAGAAAATTCACACAGGAGAGAAAGCAATTCCATGCTCAGAATGTAAGAAATGGTTTAGAGATAAATCACAACTTGTCAGACATCAGAGAACTCACACAGGAGAGAAGCCATTTTCATGTTCAGAATGTGGGAAATGTTTTAGACAGAAATCACAACTTGTCAGACATCAGAGAAGTCACACAGGAGAGAAACCATTTTCATGTTCAGAATGTGGGAAATGTTTTAGTCAGAAATCAGAACTTGTCTCACATCAGAGAAATCACACAGGAGAGAAGCCATTTTCATGTTCAGAATGTGGGAAATGTTTTAAACATAAATCACAACTTGTCATACATCAGAGAAATCACACAGGAGAGAAGCCATTTTCATGTTCAGAATGTGGGAAATGTTTTAGACGGAAATCACAACTAGTCCCACATCAGGGAAATCACACAGGAGAGAAGCCATTTTCATGTTCAGAATGTGGGAAATGTTTTATAAATAAAGCACAACTTGTCCTACATCAGAGAATTCACACAGAAGAGAAGCCATTTTCATGCCCAGAATGTGGCAAATGTTTTAGAGATAAAACACACCTTGTTAGACATCAAAGAACTCACACAGGAGAGAAGTCATTTTCATGTTCAGAATGTGGGAAATGCTTTTCTCAGAAATCAACACTTGTCAGACATCAGAGAATTCACACTGGAGAGAAGCCATTTTCATGTCCAGAATGTGGGAAATGCTTTTCTCTTAAATCAAATTTTGTCGCACATCACAGAATTCACACAGGAGAGAAGCCATTTTCATGCCTAGAATGTGGGAAATGTTTTATAGATAAAACACAGCTTCTTAGACATCAAAGAAGTCACACAGGAGAGAAGACATTTTCATGTTCAGAATGTAAAAAATCTTTCACCCGCAATTCAGAATTTCTTAAACATCAAAGAACTCACACAGAGAAGTCGTCACTTGTGTTATTCGCATTTTAATGTAAAAGGCAGAAGAAAAAAAAACCTGTTACAGTCAAAGTAATGTTACATGTTATATGAAAGATAGGGCAAGTACCATAGAGCCTTGAGGGAAAAAATTCTAAAAGCTCTTTTAACAAACAAAAAATAAATTATTTCCCCAAAATGAGACTTTTTTTTTTACACATTGCTTTCCAGTTTTCTATAAAATTGGCTGGGTTTAACGAGATGGGACATATCTCTTGTGACCCGACAGATATATGTCAGTATTGTGTGTAAATTATGGTATATTACAACATAAATGTATACCATCAAGTGCAAATTAGATTTTCCTTGAGCTTGGATTGCTAAAAGATGTGCTTTTTTAAAATTTCATTTTTATTCTGATATTTATAAAACAATCATTTTTTTTTCACTTTTTTATCATTTTTTCCAAGAACCATAATGTTTTTTTATTCTTTCATTGACATGCTTACAGATGGGCTTGTTTCTGCAGGGGTAGATGTACTTATAATGGCGCCACTTTAGGTTAACACTGAACGATCAGCGCTCAGGATTTTATGCAGGATGGACGATGAACTGAACGCTGATCGTTCAGTGTAAATAGCAGCTGTTCAGTACTGAACATCCACTATGTTAGGTGAATGCGGAAAGGCGGTGGAGAGCAAGGAGAGAAATCTCCTGCAGCTGCTCCGCTGTGAAGCAACGATACTCGCTTCTGTGCAAAATCACAAGAGCAGGTACTTGCGCGGGGACCAGTGTTGGGCATTGTTTGCCCGAAATTTGGCCCATTTAAATGGGTCTTAAAACATAATGTACTTTTTTTTTAAAAACTTTTATGGAGGTTTTTTTTTTGGGGGGGGGGAGGTAGGGGGAGCAAAGGGGTGGGCCGAATGAGATTCACTCTAGGGTATAGATGATATGTTATTATTAGAGATGAGCGAGCGTACTCGGAAAAGCACTACTCGCTTGAGTAATGTGCTTTATCCGAGTATCGCTGTTCTCGGGTCTGAAGATTCGGGTGCCGCTGCGGCTGACAGGTGAGTCGCAGCGGGGAGCAGGGGAGAGCGGGCGGGAGAGAAGGAGAGAAAGATCTTACCTCCGTTCCTCCCCGCTCTCCCCTGCAGCTCCCCGCTCCGTAATCCGTAATCTTTAGACCCGAGCACAGCGATACTCGGATAAAGCAAATTACTCGAGCGAGTAGTGCTTATCCGAGTACGCTCACTCATCTCTAGTTATTATGTTTAATTTTTACACCAACAGAGTGGTTTTGAAGTCTTGTTTTTTTGTGGGACAAGTTGTCGTTTCCATTGGTGCCATGTGGCAGATTTGACTTTTTAATCACTTTTTATTATGTTTTTTCAAAGGAAGAGATGACCAAAAACAGCAATTCCTGGTCTTTTTGGTTTCTCTCATTTTTCTTTTTACAGCCTCTCCCGTGTGGTATCAGTAACATGATCATTTTGTTGTTTGGGTCAATAAAATTACAGCAGTAGCAAATTAATATTTTCATTACATTTCCACAGTAAAAACGCTTAGAAAAAAATAGTATTTAGATCAACATATTCCACAATCTGCAAGGTGTATATTAGTCACAGCACGACAGGGTCATGGCATAACGGCTGCAAAGCGGAGGTGGACTGGCAGCATGCCACATTATGGCATTGTTAGGGTCAGATGCCTGTTATCCATTAGGCTTACTTCACATTTGCGAGTCCTATATTGTCCTATTAAATATGGCCTGATATCGCACGCATCAACGTGCGATGTCACCACGGATGAAAGGCATTTCTATGTTAAAACCAACTCGCATCACTTCGGGGAAGTAGCGATAAACCCGCACGGCTAAAAGTGGATCGTTACCAATGGGGATCCCTTGTATTTCACTCGCATGCTTCTATCACACAGTGCGATGCTATGACACCGCCATTGAAAATAATGGGCTATTCGAGGGCACAAAGATAGAACTTGGCGTGGTGCAATGCGATTCAGGAAAAAAAAAATTGCTCATGTGTATGACCCCATTCAAAAAAATAGGGTTCATATTCGTGCGACATTTGTGCGTGCGCTGTTTTCTTGACCGTGTGAAAATGGCCTTAGGGTATTTATGTATTTATCTCCTCTTGGCACAGAATGCTGGTGATACATTTGTTTGCTGGCTGTGCTCAGTGGTTAGGTGGAGGGGTGTTTCTTTTGTGCCTTCTTTTTATGTTGCTCACATACTCCTGTTTGTTTGTCTTTTCTGACCTGCTTTGTCTTCATCTATTCCCTTTAAGGATTCTTGATAGAGAGATTTGGTAGTCTAAGAATACTGATGTCTTCAGGACGCTGTGACTGCAGCTCATTGTGACCTTTTCCTCTAGATTGGTGGTTAAGAGCAAGGTGACTGAGGTTTGAACCATACTTGTAGAGTTCTATGAATCGTGAGGCATTTGATGTTTGTGGGCTATTAACTCCTAAGCATGGGGGAAGTAATTGTAGGAGTGACTGCCGCTGGTTACATTAACAAAAGATAGGGCAGATGGTGTTAGAATATGGCAAGTTTGTGGTTCCATAAAAAAGTATACATGAGAATTTCACATTTATGTCAAGGGTTTGTAAGGTTTTTGGTTTATTACTTTGTTTGTGACGCATTCTATATCTAAAAAGATTTGGAAGGGCCTTCTTCCCCCTGGCGGTGCAGCACTGGGAGTATGTCAGAGGTGCTGGTTCCTCATCTATATCCAGACGTGCACTCTAGAACTAAGATTCAGCAGAAAATGCAGATCCATGTCTTTAAGGCCTGTACATACCTGCTGTTCTACAATCCCTGGAAGTTTCTAGAGGGTCTTGAAGGGTGAGTGTGTAAGATACATATAAGCTAAAGGACACAGGTCACAACTATACAGATTCCATTCCTAATTTGTCCAAGAGATTTATTCCAAGAGCTCTGCTTGTATACCAGCAATTTTCCTGGAACATCAAGATATAATACTGCAGTGGCCTGGAAAAAGGCACTACATCGCGCTGTTTGGTTATGGGGACCGGTAATATAATAACCATCTCTAGGGGTAAATCTGAGTCAGTTTACACAAGGGATGCAGGTAACCTAGCAACCAGTTAGGACATTTTTATCCAGCTGCACAAGATAGAAAAAATGCATAGATACTCAGGTGATGCAGGTAGCCTAGCAAGCAAATAGGTTGTGATTGGCTGCAGACAATCTAGTCAGGTGACAGAGGCAATTAATAGCCGGACAGCGGTCACAGGAGGGGAGAGAGGCAGAATAAGTTTAAGAAATAAGTAAAGAGAGTAAAGAGTAGAGAAGCGCTAGGCCAGAGGGAAAGAAAGTGGGAGGTGCCAGGCAGAGAAAGAGAGAGCGCCAGAAAAAGAAGCGCCCAGCAGGATAAAAGAAAGTGCCAGGCAGGAGAGAGAAGTGGCAGAGAGAGAACAAGCAAGAGAAAGAGAAAAACAGGAGAAAAATCAGAAACCGTGAGTAACTGAGGAGAGTCAGATTTGACAGTGAATAGAAGAAAAATAAAAGAGATGGAAATATGAAGAGAGGGAGATAAAAAAAATATAAATACAAACAATGATAGAGAAAAGAAATCCAGAGTAAGCCCCCCGTATATAAATGTGTTAGACATAGATGTCTACATTGTTGCCATTTGTGTATCATTTATTATACACAGAATGTGAAATGGAAACTCAAGCTGTTACACTTGGAACCCACCTCCCCTTGTTCCTTTCTGTACCCTCTCCAAATAACATAAATATTTAAACAAAAAAGCCCTCTGTAGCAGTCTCAAATTACTGATGAGAGGGGAGGCCATAGGATTATGGAGTCCCCCTTTATGGACTCCCCTCTATGGACTTCCCTAGTAATGTGGAGCAGCTGCAGAGGGGGCTCTATCATTCTATGGACTCCCCTCTCCCCAGTAATGTGATACAGCTGCAGAGGGGGGCTCCATCATTCTATGGACTCTTCTCTCCCCAGTAATGTGGTACAAATGCAGTGGGTGGCTCTATCATTCTATAGCATCATATCTCCTCAGTAATGTGGTACAGCTGCAGAGGGGGGCTGCATTAGTCTATGGACTCCCCTCTCCCCATTAATGTGGACCAGCTGCAGAGGGGGGCTCCATCATTCTATGGACTCCTCTCTTCCCAGTAATGTGGTACAAATGCAGTGGGTGGCTCTATCATTCTATAGAATCCCCTCTCCTCAGTAATGTGATATAGCTGGAGAGAGGGGCTTCATCATTCTATAGCAGTGGTGGCGAACCTATGGCATGCGTGCCAGAGGCGGCAAGCAGAGCCCTCTCTGCTGGCAACCGCCGCCATCGGTCGCTCACCATTTGTGAATACTGGCAGGGGCCGCGGCTCCCCTGCCGGCTTTCACTCAGCACCGCTGATCCCAGCGCACACTTGGTTCCGCGAGAGCAGGGGGAGGAGGCGTCCGGCAGCACACTGACATCACAGTGTGTGCAGGGATACATATTAACTTTTTCTTTCCCACTTCTGCCATAATCAGCAATCAGGTTGCTGGAATTGCTGATTAGGGCAGAAGTGGGGAAGAAAAAGTTAATATGCTGATGGGATTAGTGCCAGCAGCAAGGCCGTGCAGAGGAGGAGTAGAGCTTCCACAAGGAGGAGGGGGTAAGTATATGGGTCTCGGATAAGGGGGGTGGTGGTGTCACTATTACATTGGGGGCCGCTGTGGGGTGTCACTATTACACTGGGGGCCGCTGTGGGGTGTTACTATACTACTGGGGGCCGCTGTGGGGTGCCACTATTACTACTGGGGGCCGCTGTGGGGTGTCACTATTACTCTGGGGGCCACTGTGGGGTGTCAGTATTACACTGGGGGCCATTGTGGGGTGTCACTTTTACACTGGGGGACACTGGGGTGTCACTACTAAGACTGAGGGCTGCTGTGAGGTGTCACTATTACTACTGGGGGCCGCTGTGGAGTGTCACTATTACTACTAGGGAACGCTGTTGGGTGTCACTATCATACTGGGGGCCGCAGTGGAGAGTGTCGCTATTATCTTACTGGCGGCCTCTGTGGGGAGGGTCGCTATTATCATACTGGGGGCCGCTGTGGGGAGGGTCGCTATTATCGTACTTGGGGCCACTGTGGGGAGGGTCGCTATTATCATACTGGGAGCCGCTGTGGGGAGGGTCAATATTATCTTACTGGGGGCCGCTGTGGGGAGGGTTGATATTATCGTACTGGGAGCCGCTGTGGGGAGGGTCACTATTATCTTACTGGGGGCCGCTGTGGGGAGGGTCGCTATTACCGCTGGGGTATGTTTACATGTGGCAGAAATGGGCAGGGCTGTGTAAAAATAGACAACGTGCAGATTTTGACTGCTTTTTGGATGCGGAAATGCTGCAGAATTTTTCACAGAATTTTCCACTGAGGACATTCTGCAGCATTTCCACATCTAAAAAGCTGTCAAAATCTGCACCCTGTTTATTTTGAAGCAGCCCTGTCCTTTTTAGAACGACTGGGGTAAAATCATATGTCATGCTAAGCCCTTGTCCCCTAATGTGTTGGCACTTTACCATAAATATGTGGGTTTTGGGTTGCAGTTTGGCCACTTGGTCTCTAAAAGTTTCGCCATCACTGTTCTATAGCCTCCTAATGTGGTGCAGCTGCAGTTAGGGGCTCCATCATTCTATGGCTTCCCCTTTCCCCAGTAATGTGGTACAGCTGGAGAGGGGGGGGGGGGGGGGCTCCATCATTCTATGGACTCTCCTTTCCTCAATAATGTGAAACAGCTGCAGAGGGGGGGGGGGGGGGGTCTATCATTTTATGGACTCCCCTCTCCTCAGTAATGTGATACAGCTGCAGAGTGGGGTTCCATTATTCTATGGCCTCCTCTCTACTCAATAATGTGATGCAGTTGCAGAGGAGGTTCCGTAATTCTATAGCCTTCTCTCTCACAATTAATGTGGTACAACTACATAGGGGGGCTTCATCATTCTATGGACTCCCCTCTCCCCAGTAATGTGGTAGAGCTGCAGAGTGGGGCTCTATCATTCTATAGCCTCCCCTCTCCTCAGTAATGTGGTACAGATGCAGAGGGGGGGCTCCATCATTCTATGGACTCTCCTTTCCTCAATAATGTGGAACAGCTGCAGAGGGGGGCTCCATCATTTTATGGGCTCCCCTCTCCTCAGTAATGTGATATAACTGCAGAGAGGGGCTCCATCATTCTATATCCTCCTCTCTCCCCAGTAATGTGTTGCAGCTGCAGTTGGGGGTTCTATCATTCTATTGACTCCCCTCCCATTAGTAATGTGGTACTGATATATGATCTGACTTCTGATGTATAACCAGGGCACATAGGAAATGGACAAAGATTTATTCTGTGTTGACACAAATGTTGAGTCTGGGAGAAAGAAGGTTCTCAAATCTAAAACTGACTTATGACATCACAACAGAACTTTTTATATCCTGGTTCATCTGATTGTTTCATGGCGTAAAGAAACCCGGAAGAGTATATTCACTTTCACTTATGCTAGTCACGTGTAGAAAAGGTGGGAGGGAAATACAGGAAAAGAGAGACACAGTCAGATCAGGGGGACAGCCGAGGATGTCCCTGCATCTACCAGTATCCACCTACACTATGTTCTCAGCTATCTATATGGGTGACGTATTACAGCAAAGTAGGGAGGGAGTAGAGTGAATTCCAACTGCTGCTCCTGGCATTGGGTAACACAGTGAATCTTGGCCGCAACTAGCATTACACAGGAAAAGATTAGATATACAGCAGAGCAGACTGAGAAACATAACAATATATAATATGCTTCAGCCTTTGGGCTGATAACAGAGAAACAATATTTTATAAGTCCTCCTACCACATTTTCCTCCCTTTGATAGCTATCACTAGCTTATAGCCTATCATCCTAATTTAGGGGTCTATACCCCCATAGACTTCAGTATAGCCTGTGTATCCCGTGATCCATCAGTGTCTATCCATGTTTCAGAGGGAGAGTATACTGGATTATAGCATATGATCTGTGAACCTTGTCCACACATGTAGTAAGTGGTCTTATTGTATGTGCAACCCCCTACTTGTCTCCCCTTATCCTGTAGTAAGTGTAATACAATAATGTTCTTGTGATGCGTGTACCCATTCTAGCTTCTTGCATACATTTATCACCATTATTGGCACAAATCCAAATTTCTTGAATAGAGTAATCCCCCCCCAACAAAGTCTTTAGTAGGTTCTTCATTCTTCTTGCAGCTGTAGCTCTCCTAGGTATTTGAGGGAAAAACAATGTCTCTGTGCAAAAACCAGTGTCTTTGTGAAGAAAACACTATATCTATGTGGAAAACACTGTCAGCTGGTGCCTCCTGATATCCAGGAGGGGGAAAGGTCTCAGTCTGGTCCAAGGCACTGGAGGCTTTTAAGGTGAGCTTCAGGGGATCTGTTGGTGGAAATCAGACATGGTCAGTGTAGGCCACTTTGACTCTGGTCGATTCAAGGTCCCATCTCAGCAACTTTAAAGCCCCCCATCCATGGGCGTGATTCCACCAGCAGTAAATCGCCGGCGAATCCTGCTGTCTGAAGAGCCAGTCTGATGAGCAGAGCTATGGGTAGGGCTTGTGGCCATTTTAGGCGAGTCTCCTGACAGAGCTTCCCTAAGGCAAGTTTTAAAGTCCAGTTCATGCGCTCAGCCTTTCTTTGGCTCTGAGGTCTGTGTGCAAGATACAATATTCATCTGATGTAGAGACAGTTGGCTAACTCTTGTATAATCTCTGCAGCAAAGGCTGGTCCGTTGTCTGACCCAATCCGCACCAGTAAGCTGTGTCTTGGAATTATATCTCTCAGCAGTGTTGTGGCCCCTTTGGTTGATTTTCTCAGACCTAGTGGGGTTGGCCACCAACCACTCTGTGTATGTGCAGACAAAGACCAGGAGATACTTCCATCTGTCAGCTGCAGGCATTTGAGTAAAATCCACTAGTACATCTTGGCAGAGAGCTGCTCCATAAGATTGTATCCCAGGAATCTTCAGAGGACCTTGTCTGGGATTATCTTCAGCACAAATGACACATTTTGTTGTGCTCGCCTGGTAAGTCTTGGGATGTACAGCACATCTTGGATTGGATCTTCCATAGTGGTGGACCCATAGTGTGTCTTCACTCACTTTCTTGACCATCTCTGTTGCTGGTGCTGTTGGGACCACACTTTTTCCATTCGAGAGGATGAACCAGCCTTTAGGTGTGTATTTTCCGTCTTCTGTCTTTAGCCATTCCTGTTCCAGGAAAAAGGCTTGTAGTTTGACAGGACTTTCGGCATTTTAGAGAGTGGCAGCTCGCTTGGCATCCGCATCTGCCTCTCTGTTTCCCTGTGCAATGAGTGAGTCTCCCTTCTGTTTCCTTTACAGTGAATGACTCACACCTCTTCTGACTGTTCCAGAATGGGAGGAGCATGCTTCACTTCTTGACCCATTGAAGAGATCAGACACTTTTCTCTTCTCAGGGCCTCATGAACATGGAGTGTGAGGAAGGCATACTTTGAGTCAGTAAAAATATTGACTTTCACCCCAGCTGCCAGCTGTAGGGCTCTGATAAGTGCAAAGGTTCCTTTGGGCAGTGGTTCTGCTTTTGTAGTAGTCTGTGGGGTGAAAACTGCATATCCAGCATAGCGTATGCCTTCATCCATGAAACTACTACCATCTGTGTACTATTCAACATCAGGAACTTCAAGAGTTGTGTCCCGTAGATCAGGATAGCTACTAAAGACTTCATCCATCACCTCACAGCAGTTATGGTCAGGGGTTCCAGTTCTAGTGCGCAACAGGGTTGCTGGATTTAGAGTAGTGCATACTTCCAATATCAGTCTTGGGTTTTCACATAAGAGGCCTTAGTACTTGATCATGCGAGCATTTGTCAGTCATTAGTGACCTTTGGTGTCCGTCAGAGTTAGGAGAGAAGGTGGCACCCGTACAATATGATCTTGACCCAGGGTTAGCTTGTTAGCTTCCGTAACCAAGGCCACTGTTGTTGCCAGTCTTCTCAGGCAGAGGGGCCATTCCAGAGGCGTAACTTGAAGCTTCCGGGCCCCGATGCAAAACTTGTAACAGGGCTCCAAACTATAATGCTTTACTCATAGTACTGGGTGCCCTATATGGAGAAGAGAGGCCTTATGGGCCCCCTAAGGCTCCTGGGCCCGAGTGCAACCGCATCCCCTGCATCCTCTATAGTTACGCCCCTGGGCCATCCCATGGCCACATTATCAAGTTGCTTAACCCCTTAACAACCAGCCCATTGCCTTTTTACGTCCTGCCCAAGTGGGCTTTATACTCTGAGGACTTAAAAACATGTGTCCTGCAGAGAATAAAGCCCCTCGGGCTCTGGACGTGACAACTCCATGCTGTCGGTGCCCGCAGGTAGCCGACAGCATGGAGGGCCACCGACAGCATGGAGCTGTCATCCCGGGCTGCAAGGACTCCCCGCTGGCATTGCGATCGGCGCTATCCAATCGATAGCGCCGATCGCATGAAAGGTTGCTCCTTTCATTTTGGGCCCCATTGTGCATACAGACATAATACTAGGGCCACAGTGGGTATGTTTCTGAGCACAGGACAAACAGGCATATCCATTCTGGGGTGCAAATCCTCATTTTCATGTGTACTATAGAAAAAAGTCCTGTCTTTAAAATGACGGATTTGCAAAAATATGAAATTTTAGTTTTTCTCTTCTTAATTGCATTGACTCCTGAAGAAAAACTGTGGGGTCAAAATACTCATGACACCCCTCAGTGAATGTGTTAAGGGGCGTAGTTTTTAAAATGGGGTCACTTGTGGGGTTATCTATCATTTTGACTCCTATGAGCCTTTCCAATCTTGGCTTGGTGTAGGAAAACAAAGTGTTCCTCAAAATGCTGAAAAGTAATGTTACATTTGTACGTCTCCTAAATGGTTAAAAAAAAAACGAAAGTTTTTCCAATGTGCGCCCAAAATAAAGTAAACGGATGGAAATATATATCTTAGCAAAAATTTCTATATTATTTTTGCACATATTTGAGATATTGCAGTTGGAAATGTGAAAAAATGACGATTTTTTTCAAAATTTTCCCAATTTTGGCGCTTTTAATAAATAAACACAAATTCTATCTGTCTTTTTTTTCCACCTAAATGAAGTACAACATGTGGCGAAAAAACAATGTCAGAATCGCTTGGATATGCAAAACCTTTCTGGTGTTTTTCCATGTTAAAGTGACACATGTCAGATTTGCAAAATTTGCCCTGGTCATTAAGGCACAAACAGGCTTGGTCACTAAGGGGTTAAAGAGATAGGCAACAGATTGATGCTATGATCCCATCATCTGGGTGAGAATGCTGATCGCCAGTCCCTTCTTCTCATGAACATACAGAATAAATGGTTTCTCCAGATTAGGCAAGACCAGTGCGGGTGCTTTTAGGAGAGCCTGTCTGATGCTGTCATAGGCCCTTGTAAGTTCCTGCTTCCAGCAAAAGGGGGCATCTTCACCTCCCTTTGTGACTTCATAAAGGGGTTTGGCCATTTCAGGAAAGGCGGGTATCCATATTCTGCAGAATATAGCAGCTCCAAATAATTCTCTGACTTTTTCCTCTGGTGGTTGCTACAGGGATATTGCAGACGGGCTACTTTCTTCAAACTCCCAGATGTACCTTTCCTTGTGAGATATGAAATCCCAGGTATTTGACAGTTGCTTGACAAATCTGTTGCTTCTTTCTAGAGACTTTGTATCCGGCTTCATAGAGATGACAAAGTACTGTCTTAGTGTTCTGTAGACATCGTTTAGAGGTAGATTCAGTTATGAGGAGGTCATTCACATACTGTAGCAATACGTTGCCTGTCTCGGAAGGGAGATTCTTCTTAGGTCAATAGCAAAAGCTTCTCCAAAGGGTGTGGATGAGTTTTTGAGCCCTCAGGGCAAACAGTACTTTTCTCCTGTTCTTGGGTCTTCCCATTGGAAGGCAAAGATAAGCTGACCATGCTCTGTCAGCCTTGCAGTGAAGAAAAATCATTCAAATTCAGCACAGTAAAGTGAGTTGCTTTTCTAGGTATTAGTTCAAGCAGCATGTACGGGTTGGGCACTGTCTGATGCAAAGTAGCCACAGCTTGATTCACTGCTCTGAGATCCTGGACTGAGTGATACTCTGTAATTCCAGGTTTCTTTACAGGCCGGAGGGGGTGTTTCAGGGGGATTGGCATCTCCTCGGGATACCGTACTTCAGAAACTTTTCCAGATGCAGTGCAATGCCATGGTAGGCAGCAGATGGTAGGTGGTATTGCTTGATGGACACTGGTTGTGCCCCTGGCTTTAGCTGCACTGTGACTGATATTCTTGTTACATATTCAAATGTGTGGAATCACTGTGTCATCCCTCAGAGCCGGAAAACCACCAGGTGGAACTGACAGCTGACCCAGCTGGAACCTGGGCGCTGACTAACCCTGTCATGACTCTAACACCATAACAGGTCATAGCAAGCAGGAACAGAGTCTGAGAGTAGGTAACAGAGAACTGGAAGGCACGCAAGTAGCAAATAGCTACAGCAGACTGGAGATCAGTAGCAACAGAGATCACTGTAAAAGCAGCAGCCAGAAACCATCATACAATTCTGAGCTAGCCCTGGTGGATTATCTTCCATTCATATTCCTAGTAGTTTTATTACTTGGTCCGGAGTGGGACTTGAGTGACTCATCAATGACAGCAAACAATCTCCTTTCCTCCTCTTAAGGCACTGAGAGAGGATATGGGTGGGAGTTGGATTATCTTTTTCAAGTTGTAAAGGCATCTATCCATTCGGTTCAAAGGACACTTGGGCCTGTAGTTTTCTCATCTTGTCATTTCCCAATATTGGTATTGGACAGTCCGGTAGATACAGGAATTGATAAGTGATTTGTCTACCCAACATGCATTGCTGTGGTACAATAAAGTGATGCTTCCCGCCTTGTCCAGTAGCTCCCACAATCTGGGCTGTTCTGCACGAAAGAGGTGCTAGTTGTCGGGTTACAACAAAATATTCAGCTCTGTTATCAACCAAAAAGTTCACAAAATGACTCCATACATTTACTCTGACCATAGGTTCCTAGGGGCCCAATAGATAGGAAAATGGTCACCCTCATTCAGCATTATCTTCATACAACAGAACAATAGGAGCAAAACAAGATGGAGGTTGTGGGGGCAGGCCTGAGTGGACCCTTCTTCCTTTTCCTGCATGAGCAGAGAAAGTGAGGGGGCAGTCTCTACTCCAGTGAGGAAATAGTTGAGGAAGTAAGGATGGCTGGAACCTTAAGAGGCAGCGATCATGCTATCCTTGAATTTTGGATAAAAAGGGGAGGAAGACCTGAGAAGACTCAGACTTCAAGGTTGGATTTCAGAAAGGCAGATTTTAATGCACTCAGAAAGAAGGTAGGAGGAATCCAATGATTGGATGTTATTCAGGACAGAAATGTTCAAGAAGGTTGGGAAATATTGCGAAATGAGATTCTCAAAGCACAATCGTTAACAATCTCTAAAAGAAGAAAGAATTGGAAACATTTAAAGAGACCAGGATGGATGAATACAGAACTTGCACACATGTTAACAACGAAGAAAAATATGTTTATCAAATGGAAAGAGGGGGGGAATATCTAAAGAAGAATATAATGCGGTCTGCAGAAACTGTATGGCAAGTGTCAAAAAAGATAAAGCTAATAATGAATTGAGGCTTGCAACAGGCCAAAAGCAATAAAAAAGGATTTGTGGGGTAGGTCAAAAGCAAAAGAAAAGTCAAAGATGGTATTGGATGCTTACAGGATGAAAATGGTGAATTAGTTAAGAATGATGTTGAGAAGGCCGAACTTTTAAATTCCTATTTTGTATCTGTTTTGTCTCAGAAAATAGATGTAACATCAACTGATCTTCCCTGTGCTATTGGGGGGAATAAAGGAATGCAGGCCATCTATAAGCAAAGATCTGGTGAGGGAACACTTAGCTAACTTAAATGAATTCAAGTCTCAAGGTCCAGATGAATTACATCCTAGGATACTAAAGAAAGGAATGGAAATAATTGCTGAACCACTCACCATAATCTTTGAAAATTCCTGGAGAACAGGAGAAGTCCCAGAAAATTGGAAAAAGCACATACAGACTGAACATAGTCAACAATGTGCTGCAGCAGCAGCCAAAAAGGCAAACGCAATTCTGGGATGCATTAAGAGAAGCATAGAGTCTAGATCACGTGAGGTCATTATCCCCCCTCTACTCCTCCTTAGTCAGACCTCATCTGGAATACTGTGTCCAGTTCTAGACACCCTACTTTAAAAAAGACACAGACAAACTAGAGCAAGTTCAGAGAAGAGTTACCAAGATGGTGAGCGGTGTGCAAATCATGTCGTATGAGGAACGGTTAAAGGATCTGGGAATGTTTAGCTTGCAAAAAAGAAGGCTGAGAGGAGACTTACTAGACATCTACAAATATCTGAAGGCCTGTCACAGTCCAGAGGGAACAGCCCTATTCTCATTTGCACAAGGAAAGACTAGAAGCAATGAGATGAAACTGAAAGGGAGGAGACACAAATAGATATTAGAAAAAACTTTCTGACATTGAGGGTGATCAATGAGTGGAACAGGTTACCATGGTAGGTGGTAAGTTCTCCTTCAATGGAAGTCTTCAAACAAAGGCTGGCCAAGTATCTGTCTAGGATGATTTAGTAAATCCTGCACTGAGCAGGGGGTTAGACCCGATGACCCTGGATGTCCCTTCCAACTCTACCATTCTATGATTCTATTGGCAACTCTCTCAAAATTACATGGACTCAATTTTATAATTAAAAGGTGGTTGTAGGCAATACTTTACTTTTTTCAACGAGTCGGCGAGTTTGTAAGTGCGAAAAGAGCATGCTCTCTTGCTTATGACTATGATGGAGAAACATCAGTATTAGCCAATGGGTTTAAAAAGAGGGGATGCCCTAGAGGTACTATTGATCAAGCTAGGTTTATTGTTGATGGCAAACTTAGAAGCTCTTATCTTTTGGAAGACAACAGCAGGACAGATACCAATAGTTCTGTTGTCTTTTCCACTACGTTTAGTAAGGATTTTTCTGCTGTAACTAGTATTATTCGTAACACCTTGTCTATATTGTTCCAAGAAGATGCTTTAGTGGCTATTCTGAGCTTTGGAGTACATTATGTGGCTAAAAGAGCTTGATAAATAGGCAATGGAGTTTCATCAAATATATGTACCCCTTCCCCCGAAACATTAATTGACTTAGTTGTCATAGCTCCTACCCACGCGGGTGCAGTAGATGCAATCTGTGCCTTCAAATGATAGACAGAAGTATTTTCTACAAATAACAATTCATGTTACAAGATACGATCCTTAATAATTGCAGTACTAGCTATGTTTTTTTATCTCATAGTTTGTATGGACTGTCATCTTTACTCATGGTTTGTACCTCTTGGATTATGCGTGGCTCCCTTGGCTCCTCCATCTTGAGGGTGGCCCTCACTGATTTTATGAGCTCCGCTAAATCTTCCTGGTGAAACAGGTATTTCTTGTAGTCGTCCTCATCCGAGGATTCCTCAGGAGCTGGCTCTTCCAGCTCGAACGAGACTGAACTCTTTTCAGAGTCAGAGTATTTTTCTGGTCTAAACGGCCTCGTGTGGAGCGTGGACCTTGTTGACGGCACTGTTTGCGATGTCAGGGCTGACCGTACCTCTTCCTTGACCAGCTTTCTGACTTCCTCTAGAAAACCATTTGACTCCTCCTTAACTAGCTTGGCTACGCATCCCTTGCATAGTGGCCTATCATACGTGAGAGGTAGCCTTCTTCCGCACATTTTTTAAGTTTTGTTCTGGGAGGGGCGTCCTTCTTATCTCCCTGACAGACAGACAGAGGTATGCGAATAAGCATGCAATATTCTAGGTCAAAACACAATGGACATTTGCATTATTTTTGCCCACGGGCTACTTACAATCCCCGCTGTGGCCGTCGGCTCAGCAATGTCCAGTGCTGGAGTACTCATTAATGATTGGCACTGCAGTCACCTTAGAGCAATAAGCCAGCTATAGAAATGGCTTACCTTAGGCGTCCAGTGATCTCACAGATTCCTATATATGCCTTTGAATTTGGTGCCCCCAGCGCCAGGCTCCGCCCCCTCCTCGCGTCCAAGATGCCGACGGGATGATGTAACCGTGCCGGTCACATCGCGCCGCGCCTCCACCTCGCGCATAAGGGAGCTGGAGAGCGCCGCGCCCGGCCCTATGCCGGAGCATACCAAGGGAGCTCGTGCCCCTGGACAGAGGAGGAAGCCCCCAATTTGAACCCCCCATGGGCCACGATGGGAGGAATCTGGCCTGGGGAACCACCCCATGTGGTGTCCCAGGAGACCATCCTCAGGAAGGGAGGACAGGCTAAAGACCACTGCCCCCCGATCCATGGCAGGTAAATTTCTTCATGCCAGTGTCTCCACCATCACCTCTCCGCGATCCTGCTTCCTGGCAGGACAGAAAGAACACTGCGGAAGGTGGGAGAGCGGGGAGCTTTTAACCTCTTGGTGTGTTCCTGTCCAACCAGGAGAAGGCTATCTCAGGTGGTGCTGTCGTGGAGACGACTGGGAAAAAGAGAAGTCTCTCACTACGGGAGTCTCTTTAACACTATGTGATCATTTGGTGAGTAGCATCAGGTTCTTCACATTCTGAACTAGTACTGAACCTGGTGGGTGTCTCACAGCTGCTTCACGGACATATTCCGACAGAAGAACAAAGAGACGGGATCTGGCACAAAAAGGCCCTTACCTCCGCGTCCTCTGATGAGGGTAACCGGTGAGATGTCCAAGGGGCCGAGGACAGGCTATTAAACAGGGGAACCCAATAATGGATTACCTTAGTCCTTTGTGTCACGCATGTCGCCACCGTTTCATCCTCTGTGGTGAATTCAGTTGTTCGTAATAAAGAGTCCACACACAGGGATTTAACTTTCTAAGCCAAACCGGGAACGGTTGGTGAAGCTCATTTACTTAAAGCAACTTGATTACAATCCAAGAATACACACCAGCAGTAAAACAGTGCAAAACTCAAGATGGTGTGACAGGGAAGTTTCACGGGTGAACAGGAGAAACCACAGTCCTATTATCTGTGGGTCCTGATCCCGGCAACTCTCTTTCTTCTATTTAACTCTCTACCAGTCAACTCTCACATTTAGGGAAAGGTGCGTGGCATGGCAGCTCTTAATTCTCTCACTGTGTCCAAGGGCGACACTGACATCTCCTGGGCGAAGTTGGCTCAGGGTTGACTTTGGTTATCTCTCAGTCTCTTGCATTCTGGGCCACGCAGACTGAAGGCACCTGTGTAAGGTTGGGACATCGAAAACCGTTATATTGAAATATCGATATATTGCTAATGCTTTGGTGATACTTTTCATTGATATTGCTTTGTGCGATATATCGGTAACATCGATAGTTTAAGTGACTCTTTGTCACCAATAAGGTTTGCTCCAGGCAAATCTACTCTCAGAAATAGTGGGGTCTTAGGCCCCTTCTCCACATGCGTTTGTTCATCGCGTTAGATGAGGCTCTGAACGCTTGCGACTAACGTGATGGCTGTGGGCAATACTTTCTAAATGAAAGTATTCCCACATGCAGATGGAGGTCTGCGCTGAACGCATGAAGGTCGCGTCCAGAAAAGGAGACGCCACATGTCGTGCATTCAGCATCTAACACGAGCGCAGTGCCCATAGAAAAGAAAGGAGTCCCATCTAACACAATTACAATTGCATTCGGGGCACTGCGTTCCCGTTACCAGGCTCTGCATTGAAAACCTCTTTCTAGTTGCTACTTCGGTTTCTGCAGAAAGAATGTTTTTAAAAGCTTATGAAATTCTGTCTGCTGGAAGGAGCATTGTGAAGGGAGAGCATGGGAGCAAATTAATATTTCTTGGTTCATTAGATAACGATTATTGGGGCCAATGATAAAACATTTCTCTTCGGGGGGGGGCGTGGCTAGGCATGGAAGAGTGAGGTCGCATGCTCCGGAGCTCCGCCACCACTAAACCTCAGCCTAACAGGAACTACCATCAAAAACAGCCCCACGGATGATGACTAGAGTGGGGAAATGAAGGGCAAGTCAGCCGCAGACCCACGGATCCCCACTGAGCAGATTCCTGCACGGGAAAAGCGCCGGAGGAGGAAGGAGACACCCCGGCATGGCGCTGGGTCTGCAAGTGGAGCTCGCACTGCACCCGCCCGAGAGATCAGAGGCTCCCTCTCCAGCACCACACGCGGGAATGAAGAAACTGCCCGCAATTAAAACCCCAGGACAGCAAGGGGAGCCCGACCAGCTGTGGTACACAGGTGCTCCATTCTCGGGCTCAGCAGGAGCAGTGAAGCACCTCACTACCCTGGCGCCGGGACCACATGAGAAGCCCGTGGGGGATGCAGAGGCTCCGGAGTCAGACGCCGCAAGAGCAGGGAAGCTCCCCCCAACAAGACCCCGAGAAGATCTGAAGAGTTCTCCACACAGCAGGTCTGGGGTGCAGAAGCCTCATCCTCAGGCACCGAGGGAGCACGAAGGTCCCCCCCCCCTCCAACATGGCACTGAGGCAACATGAGGTGCCAGAGACACTCCCAGGAGGGACACCAGAAACGGTCAGTAAGGGGAACGGGGAAAAAGACCCAGGGACACTGCAGGAGCCCCCTACCAACCCTTTATACCACACAGGGCGAAACAGAGCATATGAAGTCTCCAGACAGGGGTACAACAACACCTGAAAAGGCCAGCATAGGTGGTGCTGAGGCAGCCCCCCCATCCAGCTAAATGAGGTCACGATGGCCACAATTAAAGGGGTTGTCCCGCGCCGAAACGGGTTTTTTTTTTTTTCAACCCCCCCCCCCCCGTTCGGCGCGAGACAACCCCGATGCAGGGAAGTAAAGAAAGTTTACCGGAGCGCTTACCTTAATCCCCGCGCTCCGGTGACTTCAATACTTACCGCTGAAGATGGCCGCCGGGATCCTCTGTCTTCGTGGACCGCAGCTCTTCTGTGCGGTCCACTGCCGATTCCAGCCTCCTGATTGGCTGGAATCGGCACGTGACGGGGCGGAGCTACACGGAGCCGCTCTCTGGCACGAGCGGCTCCATAGAAGACTGCTGAAGACCCGGACTGCGCAAGCGCGGCTAATTTGGCCATCGGAGGCCAAAAATTAGTCGGCACCATGGAGACGAGGACGCTAGCAACGGAGCAGGTAAGTAAAAAACTTTTTATAACTTCTGTATGGCTCATAATTAATGCACAATGTATATTACAAAGTGCATTAATATGGCCATGCAGAAGTGTATAGACCCACTTGCTGCCTCGGGACAACCCCTTTAATACAAGGAAAAGAGGGACCCATGAAACCCGCAGACAGGGTCACAACACAAACGCAAAGACCAGCTTATACGGTCTAGAGGCAGTCCCCACCCAATCTATGAAGGACACTTCAACTACAAAAATAGAAGAGCAGGAAGGCACCATGGCCCCCTATACACAATCTCCATCCACTAAAGGGGTTAACGCAGGAGTCAACCATGCTACACTAGGCCCTACCTCTCCACAACTACCTATGACGGTGACTCCTGATAACCTAATGACGCCACCTACAGACGACTCTCAAACACTACAAGCCCTGTGGGTTATGATTCGTGCTTTACCCAAGACAGATCTAGAGATGCAACTGCGGCGTATAGAAGAGAAACATGATAAGGCTATCGCTACAGTTAGTCACTCAGTACAGGCTCTCACAGAACGGGTTACGGCCCTAGAAGAAAACCCTGAGGTCTCGTCTACGGACTTTCAACAGCTCACTCTTGTAGTAGAAAAACAACAGAAACAGCTTAGAGACCTGACCTTTCACCTCGACGATATTGAGAACAGAGGTCGACGTAACAGCCTCCCAGAAGACATACCCCCAGACACGCTACACGAATGTGTAACGGCCATCTTTAACAAATTACTGCAGCGTCCGGAAGACAGAGCAATTGAACTGGACAGGGTTCATAGAGCTCTGGGGGGCAGAACACGGAGCTCTAACTTGCTGAGGGACCTAATCTGCCGAGTGCATTTTTACAGGCAAAAGAAGGAAATCCAACGACTGGCCTGGGAAAGAGATGCAGTCCAATTCAATGGAGCGGAGATCACTATCTTGCCCGATGTGTCCAGACTGACCCTCAACAGCCGGAGGCTGATCCGCCCCCTGCTCGAAGCAGCGCGTAGAGCGGACGCGACGTACAAGTGGGGTCACCCCTTCCACCTGATCCTCCAAAAGCGGGGTCGCATCTACATGGTCAGATCTCCGATGGATCTGGAGGGGGCTTTTAGGTTCCTGGAGGTCCCAGCAGTCCCGGTTCCAGATTGGACTGAGCCCATGGACTCTGCCCCAACAAATCCGTGAGTCAAAGGGTCCCCACGATGCGGTCTCTAACGACACAGGTTCAGAAACAGACTCACACAATCTGAACAGTGAACACGGGACTTAATGTTTTCGTCGCCGAAATTTCTTCAAAAGACGCTCTCGGGTTGAATTAGCCTCTCAGTTGGTGGACTATACCGTGCCATACTCATTCACAGTTTCCCATATAGTTAGTTTTACCACCTGCGGCGGCTCGGAGCTCCCAGGCAGGATTGCAAAGAAAAGTAGTTACTACAAGAAAATAATATTGTTTCTATACTGTTTTATATTTCTAGTTAATAGATTCTGGAGTCCGGAAGTCGCCTCTCCAACCCGGTGCACTTCCACGTTTCCCCTAGTAGGGTATCAGGGGACCGGATTCTGCCCTACGGTTTTGGGGTGACAGGCTCCCTGATTAAAATATAGTTGCTAACCACTAGGTTGCTAGATACTATTGAATATAACTTACAGTACATAGAGGTAAGAAGTTCTACACGGCGCTCAATGGAAAGGACTACAGAGGGAGCCCTGAAGATCGGCAAGTTCTGCTTTATAATAATCTACCTCATGGCATGTTTTTATGTATATCAGGAAAATGTTCTCTGACTTCCCAAACCTCTAATATTGAGGCTCTTCGGAGACGTGTATAGGATGGATTTTTGAAAGTCATAATCCAGTTGTTATTGAATAATTAACTGCAATAAATAAAGAATTTATTTAAAAAAAAACTTCTCTTCATATACCAAATGTTATTTATATGCTTCATCTGTAATTTTTTATCTTCATTTGTAACTTTAAAGGAGATGTCCCGCGCCGAAACGGGTTTTTTTTTTTTTTAAACCCCCCCCCCCGTTCGGCGCGAGACAACCCCGATGCAGGGGTTAAAAAACCCACCCGCACAGCGCTTACCTGAATCCCGGCGGTCCGGCGTCTTCATACTCACCTGCTGAAGATGGCCGCCGGGATCCTCTGTCTTCATGGACCGCAGGGCTTCTGTGCGGTCCATTGCCGATTCCAGCCTCCTGATTGGCTGGAATCGGCACGTGACGGGGCGGAGCTACACGGAGCCCCATAGAGAAGAGGAGAAGACCCGGACTGCGCAAGCGCGGCTAATTTGGCCATCGGAGGGCGAAAATTAGTCGGCACCATGGAGACGAGGACGCCAGCAACGGAGCAGGTAAGTATAAAACTTTTTATAACTTCTGTATGGCTCATAATTAATGCACAATGTACATTACAAAGTGCATTATTATGGCCATGCAGAAGTGTATAGACCCACTTGCTGCCTCGGGACAACCCCTTTAACCCTTTCCAATCCATTAATTTTTTTCTCACCCATTCTCCCCAGCTCCAAATAAATTGGACTTGGGGAGAATGGATGAGAAAAAATACATTTTCCCTGCACCCTCCTGAACTGACAGAGTTCAGGAGGGTGCAGGGAGGGACCTGCTTATCTGTCCAGCGTCTTCCGCATTCTCCTTCTGCCTCCCGGCTCGGGGATCATGTGACCGCTGGGGTCAGGTGGCACCTGGCGGTCACATGATCGCCGGGCCGGGAGGCAGAAGGAGATTGCGCAAGACACCGGTCAGATAAGCAGGTCCTCCCACGGTGCAGGCTCCCGGCTCGGCATTCATGTGACCGCCGGGGGTCAGGTTACACTGGTGGTCACATGATCGCCGGCCGGAATCTCTATGCATTACATAGCGCTTATTAAGCGCTATGTAATGTGTAAATGAGAAGGCAGAAAGGGTTAAAAACTCTTTCTGCCCTCTCCTCGGGGGTCTGATGATCGGGTGCAGATGCACTCCAGCACTGCAGTGTCGGGCCTGTCCCGACATCGGAGCTGTGGAGGAAAATGATGATCTCCGGGCAGGCCCGACATTGGATTGGAAAGGGTTAATATATTTTCATGTTAATAATAGTTAGAAGTTAATAAATTCAACAGTTTAAAGTTTTATAATTTTTTTGGTGATTGTTGCTTTATTAACCCTCGACCTGTTCCATTTTTATACAGCATTTAAAAAAGTCAATATATCGAAATATTAATCGTTTTCCACCGATATTTTACAATTATCGATAGTTTGTTCAGCGATAGTCGATGCTGTCGGCTATCGATATTTTTGTGTCGATGTCCCAACCCTACACCTGTGTGACTGCTTGCAGAATTTCCAACACTCCTCTCTCTTGTAAGCCCAGAACAGAACTGTTTTGCACAAACCTTGCAATCACATATATCCAGCATGGTCAGGTGACCACCAGCTCACAACATAAAATGATACATTTCCAGACAGACATCTCACATACCAGACAGTTAAAGGGGTTGTCCTGCGAAAGCAAGTGGGTCTATACACTTCTGTATGGCCATATTAATGCACTTTGTAATGTACATTGTGCATTAATTATGAGCCATACAGAAGTTATCAAAAGTTTTTCACTTACCTGCTCCGTTGCTAGCGTCCTCGTCTCCATGGTTGCCGTCTAATTTTCGCCGTCTAATGGCCAAATTAGACGCGCTTGCGCAGTCCGGGTCTTCTTCTCTTCTCAATGGGGCTCCGTGTAGCTCCGTGTAGCTCCGCCCCGTCACGTGCCGATTCCAGCCAATCAGGAGGCTGGAATCGGCAATGGACCGCACAGAAGAGCTGCGGTCCACGGAGGTAGAAGATCCCGGCGGCCATCTTCACCGGTAAGTATGAAGTCACCGGAGCGCGGGGATTCAGGTAAGCGCTGTGCGGTGTTCTTTTTTAATACCTGCATCGGGGTTGTCTCGCGCCGAACGGGGGGGGTTGAAAAAAAAACAAAAAACGTTTCGGCGCGGGACAACCCCTTTAACTCTGACATTACAGTGGACAAATGCATACACACTATTATGGAGCGGCCCCATTGTTCTGAGCCTCTATATATACGGGATAGAGCTGTGTGTGTAATATATACGGGTTAGAGCAGTGTGTGTAATGTATACGGGGTAGTAGAGCTGTGTGTGTAATCTATATGGGGTAGTAGAGCCGTGTGTGTAATCTATATGGGGTAGTAGAGCCGTGTGTGTAATGTATATGGGTTACAGCAGTGTGTGTAATGTATACAGGGTAGTAGAGCCGTGTGTGTAATGTATACGGGGTAGTAGAGCCGTGTGTGTAATCTATATGGGGTAGTAGAGCCGTGTGTGTAATGTATACGGGTTACAGCAGTGTGTGTAATGTATACGGGGTAGTAGAGCTGTGTGTGCAATGCATACAGGGTAGTAGAGCAGTGTGTGTAATGTATACGGGTTAGAGCCGTGTGTGTAATGTATACGGGTTAGAGCCGTGTGTGTAATGTATATGGGTTAGAGCCGTGTGTGTAATGTATACGGGGTAGTAGAGCCGTGTGTGTAATGTATACGGGGTAGTAGAGCCGTGTGTGTAATGTATACGGGTTAGAGCAGTGTGTGTAATGTATACAAGGTAGTGGAGCTGTGTGTGTAATGTATATGGGTTAGAGCCGTGTGTGTAATGTATACGGGGTAGTAGAGCCGTGTGTGTAATGTATACGGGGTAGTAGAGCCGTGTGTGTAATGTATACGGGTTAGAGCAGTGTGTGTAATGTATACAAGGTAGTGGAGCTGTGTGTGTAATGTATATGGGGTAGTAGAGCCGTGTGTGTAATGTATATGGGGTAGTAGAGCCGTGTGTGTAATGTATACGGGGTAGTAGAGCCCTGTGTGTGTAATGTATACGGGGTAGTAGAGCCGTGTGTGTAATGTATACCGGGTAGTAGAGCTGTGTGTGTAATGTATACGGGGTAGAGCTGTGTGTGGAATGTATACGGGGTAGAGCCGTGTGTGTAATGTATACGGGGTAGAGCTGTGTGTGGAATGTATACGGGTTAGAGCAGTGTGTGTAATGTATACAAGGTAGTGGAGCTGTGTGTGTAATGTATACGGGGTAGTAGAGCCGTGTGTGTAATGTATAGGGGGTAGTAGAGCTGTGTGTGTAATGTATACGGGGTAGTAGAGCCGTGTGTGTAATGTATAGGGGGTAGTAGAGCCGTGTGTGTAATGTATACAGGGTAGAGCTGTGTGTGTAATGTATACAGGGTAGAGCTGTGTGTGTAATGTATACGGAGTAGTAGAGCTGTGTGTGTAATGTATACGGTGTAGTAGAGCCGTGTGTGTAATGTATACGGTGTAGTAGAGCCGTGTGTGTAATGTATACGGGATAGTAGAGCCGTGTGTGTAATGTATACAAGGTAGTAGAGCCGTGTGTGTAATGTATACGGGATAGAGCTGAGTGTGTAATGTATATGGAGTGGTAGAGCTGTATGTGTAATGTATACGGGGTAGTAGAGCCGTGTGTGTAATGTATACGGGGTAGTAGAGCTGTGTGTGTAATGTATACGGGGTAGTAGAGCCGTGTGAGTAATGTATACGGGGTAGTAGAGCCGTGTGTGTAATGTATACAGGGTAGCAGAGCCGTGTATGTAATGTATACAGGGTAGCAGAGCTGTGTGTGTAATGTATACGGGGTAGTAGAGCCGTGTGTGTAATGTATACGGGGTAGTAGAGCCGTGTGTGTAATGTATACGGGGTAGTAGAGCTCTGTGTGTTTAATGTATACGGGGTAGTAGAGCCGTGTGTAATGTATACGGGGTAGTAGAGCTGTGTGTGTAATGTATACAGGGTAGTAGAGCCGTGTGTGTAATGTATATGGGGTAGTAGAGCTGTGTGTGTAATGTATACGGGGTAGTAGAGCTCTGTGTGTAATGTATACAGGGTAGTAGAGCCGTGTGTGTAATGTATACGGGGTAGTGGAGCTGTGTGTAATGTATACGGGGTAGTAGAGCCGTGTGTGTAATGTATACGGGGTAGTAGAGTCGTGTGTGTAATGTATACAGGGCAGTAGAGCCGTGTGTGTAATGTATACGGGTTAGAGCCGTGTGTGTAATGTATACGGGTTAGAGCAGTGTGTGTAATGTATACAAGGTAGTGGAGCTGTGTGTGTAATATATATGGGGTAGTAGAGCCGTGTGTATAATGTATACGGGGTAGTAGAGCCGTGTGTGTAATGTATACGGGGTAGTAGAGCTGTCTGTAATGTATGTAAACTCCTCCCAGCCTGGAGCCTGACTCCTCCCACACATGAGACTGATCACATGACGATGACATCATCACAGGTCCTTGAAGCTGCTGTGGGCTCTGCAGGTGGAGGTCTGTGTGTCCCTCATGCCAGGTTATTATTAACCCTTCACTCCCTGTGTGAGATCAGACGTCCCGGCTGTGCGGTTACTGATAGAGGCAGCTTTCCTCCTCTTCTCTCCTAGTTCAGTAACTGCGCTGCATTCCTCAGCAGACAGGCGCCATCTAGTGGAGGACAGCGCACACTACAGATATGTACGACCTATACAACACGGCTCCTACTACTACACACTACACTCATGTTCAGGCCTTCCAAAAAAGTGCCTACAAAATCTGTTCTTTAACCCTTCGGGGTCGCAGCCTCGTCTGATACTTAACCCCTTGACAGCCCAGGACATAAATGTTTTCGCAAATAGACATATACTTTAGTTGTATGGAAGGCGCGGTGTCAGAACCTGAGCCCACAGCTTCCGCAGCGAGAGTCGGCTGTGACTGACAGCTGGCTTCCTGCTGCAACATCTGGGATGAGTGAGAACACCGATCCCCACTGTTAGCCCCCTACAGGCTGCAATCAATGTTGATTGAAGCCTGTGAATGGTTTACAGCAGATGGGTGTGGTATTATTGTATCTTGACGCCACCGGAAGCTAGGAGTTTGACAGGAGGAACGCCCCTCTCCCGATAGGATCAAGCATAGAAGGTCCTAGCAGCACAGTGTGCTTTGCTGTTGCTGGCTTAGGGTGAGGGTTTCTTTTCCATTTAGGCTTATATTATCAGCTGTAACAAAAAAAGGGACCCTCACGATAAGCCACCAGGCCCAGTAAAAAGCAATGTTTAGGGTGCCCCTGTGTCTCTCACTGATGCTGCCCACGCTGCTTGCCTGTGATTTCCCCCCGGCCTCAGGGAGGATGAGGGCTGATTGATGACGCCGTATGTGTCTTCCGCTCCGCTGGCTGCCTGCTCCCAGCATCCCGTGGCCTGTCTGCTCCGTAATGGAGGTTCCCCCGCACACACCTACTGGCCATATGCTGGCGCTGACTATGCTGCTGCGGTCCCGTGGTGCACTACAATCCCTGGTGTGCTGCTGCACTGTGCGTCTGCCCATCTGAGACAGTGCCTCCCCCCGTCGCGGTGCCCTCCCTGCTGTGTCCACCATCAGTAAGTTACATGGGCCAGCAGTGGTTCAGCCATATGCCTTTTTAAAAATAGGTTTAATTGCCTTCCAGGACCTTCTGCCTTGGCAGCTGTCTAGCCAATCATGTACAGGGGGCGTCATCCCCTGTCAATCTTGACGCCACCAGGACTTCCTGGTGGCGTCAAGATACAATAATACCAAAGGGTGCTCCCACTGTGATGTCATTGACCCTCTGCCATATGATTGTGGAGCGCCATTGGGTTGGCATGGTAACTAGACACCAGATAAAAGCTCCTGGGTCTGCCGTGGCTTGTGATTGCGAGTGCATTCATAGCACCGCAGGTTCAAGTCCCGACAGGGACATAAGATTTTAAAAACTAACATATTTGTTATCATTGCATCCGTAATGCTCTGGGGCAGGGTGGAGCGGTGCATACTATTATGGGGGGGGGGGGAGTGGTACATACTATTATGGCGCAGGGTGGAGGGGTACATACTATTATGGGGAAGGGTGGAGTGGTACATACTATTATAGCGCAGGGTAGTGCGGTACATACTATTATGGGGCAAGGTGGGGTGGTACATACTATTATGGGGCAGGGTGGGGTGGTACATACTATTATGGGGCAGGGTGGGGTGGTACATACTATTATGGGGCAGTGTGGATCGGTTCATACTATTATGGGGCAGGGTGGAGTGGTACATACTATTATGGTGCATGGTGGAGCGGTACATACTATTATGGTGCGGGGTGGAGCGGTACATACTATTATGGGGCAGGGTGGAGCAGTACATACTATTATGGTGCAGGGTGGAGCGGTACATACTATTATGGCGCAGGGTGGAGTGGTACAAACTATTATGGCGCAGGGTGGAGTGGTACAAACTATTATGGCGCAGGGTGGAGTGGTACATACTATTATGGTGCGGGGTGGAGCAGTACATACTATTATGGCGCAGGGTGGAGGGGTACATACTATTATGGGGCAGGGTAGAGCGGTACACAGTATTATGGGGCAGGGTGGAGCGGTACATACTATTATGGGGCAGGGTGGAGCTGTACATACTATTATGGGGCAGGGTGGAGTGGTACATACTATTATGGGGCAGGGTGGAGGGGTACATACTATTATGGGGCAGGGTGGAGCTGTACATACTATTATGGTGCAGGGTGGAGAGGTACATACTATTATGGTGCAGGGCAGATTGGTACATACTATTATGGGGCAGGGAGGAGGGGTACATACTTTTATGGTGCAGGGTGGAGGAGTACATACTATTATGGGGCAGGGTGGAGCTGTACATACTGTTATGGTGCAGGGTGGAGTGGTACATGCTATTATGGTGCAGGGTGGAGGGGTACATACTATTATGGGGCAGGGTGGAGGGGTACATACTATTATGGGGCAGGGTGGAGCTGTACATACTATTATGGTGCAGGGTGGAGTGGTACATACTATTATGGTGCAGGGTGGAGCGGTACATACTATTATGGGGCAGGGTGGAGTGGTACATAGTATTATGGGGCAGGGTGGAGTGGTACATACTATTATGGGGCAGGGTGGAGTGGTACATACTATTATGGTGCAGGGGGTCAACATGTCAATTTTTTTCCTTTTCACGAGTTATTGATGCATTTTACATTTCTGTCGCTCTCACATTGGCTTATCTTCTTTTCCTTTAGGTCTTTTCAATATAAGATCCTCTTTTGACATTTACTATACAACAGAATTCTCCTGATTGACCCATCAAGGATGAAGGAAGACACGGACAAGATGGTGAAGAGTGTATTAAATGTCACCCTTGAAATACTCTTCCATCTTACTGGAAAGGTGAGAGATTCTGATGATGTCACATTACATCATTCTTACCCATGGTAATAACAGATGATGTCACTGGGGAGGTGAGAGATTCTGATGATGTCACATTACATCAGTCTTATCTATGGTAATAACAGATGATGTCACTGGTGAGGTGAGAGATTCTGATGATGTCACATTACATCATTCTTAACCTATGGTAATAACAGATGATGTCACTGGAGAGATTCTGATGATGTCACATTACATCATTCTTACCCATGGTAATAACATGATATGACAGGAGAGGGAAGAGATTCTGATGATGTCACATTACATCATTCTTACCTATGGTAATAACATGATATGACAGGAGAGGGAAGAGATTCTGATGATGCTGTTAGCGCAATTGGTGCTGCCGGTATGTCGTGGGCATCAAAATTATATGATATTATATAAGTGTAATTATATTTAGCGCAAAGAATCGGAAACATGACTTACTAATGGAGTTCACAGCAAATATTTATTTTGGAGTAGTTGATATATTATTTCCAATAGAAACAACGCCTCACAGTGGGCCAATCACACGAATAGCAAGCTTCTGTGATGACATACGACCAATCATAACTTTTATTTGTATCAACGTATTAGCATATCATTTTAACCTCATAGCATATAATCAGTCATAGTAAATGTTAACATTAACCCATGCACATGCTATTTGTCTGTTCTCAGCAAATATTTCAGCTCAAGGCTCCCATTTCATCTGGCATTTGTTTATGGCTAGAGCCAGTAAGTAGTGTCAGTGTTATGGCTAATCTAAGTGTAAGGCCCCCTGCAGACGAATGGGTTGGATTCCGCATGCAGGATCACGCAGCGAAATCTGACCCTGTGTCCGGCTAGTGACCCCACATACCTCTCTTAATCTGTACTGCGGATGGTCCGGCCAGTGCGCTGGTACACATGCGCAGTACACATTTTGCTGCACTGTCGCTAGGCGATGATGCGGATTCAGCGACCTTTCCGCAATAATGATTGTGGAAAGCCTGCGGGTTGGACTACTACCGTTGACTTCCATGGAAGCCGTCCACATGGAATCTGCCTAATAATAGAGCAAGCTGCGATTTTTCCTCGGCGAGTGGAAAATCATAATTGATTTCCACTTGTGTGCAAGAAAAATCACTTTTCCATCGCATGCTGGTATTTGCTGCGGAATTTTAGTGGCAGATGCCCGCTCCAAAATCCGCAATGCAAATCCACCCGTGTGCAGACGGCCTAACTGGGAGACAGCTTGTTCACCCACACTTATCTTTGTATGTATTATAATGGTCACTGTCTTGGTATTTTGCTCTGAGAATCATGTACTTTGCAAATAATCATGGCTAACATTCTGAGCACACAAAATGGTTACTGTGCCCAGAAGAGGACCTCTCTACCCTAACATTTCCACTCCTTTGTTTGCAAATCGCATTAGTCTGATTCATGCAGATAGTCGGGACAAGTCAGGTCTATTGAATTTGTGGATGCGTGTTGTCTGCATCTCAAAACCCACTCCCACTGTCTATTGTGTCCTGTGGCAAGCTTGGGTCACTCACCTGCGGATCGCCGACCTCTCGGACAGGAAATAGGCACAACACGTGTAGACAGATACTCTGGACACAGGATTTTTTTTCAAATTTGGCGCCTGCCAGTTTTATTCCACATCAACCAACTTGTACAGGATACCATTATCTAGGGTTCACAAACTCGTAGAGTCCCCGTCACTAACCCCACCCAGGGTGTCAAGAGGGCGTCCTCCCCTTTCAGACCTCGTCCACACTGGATCTCAGGCTCCAAGTTCCTGACATGGATTCATGGCGCCTCTATCTGGTCCACACTGGATCTCAGGCTTGCAGCCCTTCTAGCTTTACTAAGCTGTCACTTCCCCTGAGTATGGCAGGAACTGATCTATTTATTTTACTTCCTGCCACACCCACAGTAAACCGGAAGAAAGCATTAACCGTTTCTGCAGTCCAGAATGCCTGTCTCTAGCCCTCTGTAGGTCACTCTGTACATTAAACTCCTACAGTGGCAATGGTATTATGTTGAGATTGAGAGTGTACTATACTAGCATTTAATTTCTTTTTCAATTACCACCAAAATTTTTGTCTATGTCAGAGTTCAAGGCAGGTGATAGTTCCCCCAGACAATAAGCTGTTATACAGGGCGGTAAGGTCCTAAATATTTTACTCCAGTCTACTTTCCGGAGTCTAGGGTCGGGTCTAGCATATAAATTCAAAGTATATATGCTCTTCTTGCCTCTGTAATGTGTCCTAGTTTGTCCCTTTGGCACAGGTCGATCACTAAGTCTGTCAAATTCTAGGTCGCCTCTAGCAGTTATTTGCAAGTCAAGAGAGCATACAAACAGGGGACATCTGTAGATATTAAGACTTTAAGTAACTATCAGATGACATATCCCTCTTTTGGGTTCTTGGACACGATTTATTAGCAAAAAAGGCTAGTGCCATCCAACTCACCCAGATATTGAAATGTTCCACTCGGGGAAAGACAGATAGTGTAGGTGTAAGGAAGCTTCTTACCATATTTTGGGGGCTTGTTATAATCTATCAGTCCTGCAATAGAATCCTCAGCAAGGTCTGGAAAAGGAGGAAAAGTTACCATGTTGGGCTCCCATTTTTGTTAGCGCAATTATATTGTGGGTATCCAAATTATATATGTAATTATATCGAGCTTGAAGAATCAGACACGTAAACCCCCTAATGGGTTCACAAGCAAATTCTCGTCTATGTTTGTTGTTAAGTAGTTGATATATTATTTCGAATAGAAACAACGCCCTACAGCTGGCCAATCGCAAGAATAGTACGCTTCTGTGATACGGTAACACACAACCAATCATAACTTGTATTTGTATCAATGCATTAGCATATTCTAATAGTGTTTTAGCATATACCTAGAGATGAGCGGGGACCAAAATGCTTGGGTGCTCAGTACTCGAGTCGTGCTTTTCGTAATACTCGAGAGCTGGTTTCGAGTAATGAACCATATTGAAGTCAATGGATGAGTCGAGCATTATTCAAGCTGACCGATGCTCCGCATAGGTGATGACTTGTGAAACACCGGAAAACCTCAAAAAGTCATGGAAACACCACAGAAAGAAATAGGGAACGGCAGGGGCAGCATGCATGGGTGCATCTGAGGCTCCCAGGTTGCACTATAAAGCCAAATAGGGGGCAAGAACCTAGCGGTCACCCTCCTAACAATTTACTTGGGCATAAAGTGGACTCGGATGCTAGTACAGCTGTGAACGTCTCATTAAATCAGTTACGCTTGCTTTCATCACTACAAAGATGGGATGAACTGACAACAAGTTCCACAGGCCAAGCCTGGCACAGTTGCCCCCCCAGGACCTTGGCCTCCTACCTACACCCTCAGCAATCGTGGTCATAAAGCAGACTCGGATGCTAGTACAGCTGTGAACGTCTCATTAAATCAGTTGTGCTTCTTTTGATTGGTCAAAACCAGTGTCTCAGATAACTGTGGTAACACAACAGCAAATACATGTCGACCAGCGCTGATCCCCAGACCCCAAGCAGGAGGAAGAGGTGGCATAATAAGCCCGAGAAACCGTGACCGAGGTAGGACCCACAATACTGTGTGGGAAGCATGTGAGCGGCCCAGGATCAGGGTTGGTCCCAGCTTCCACCTGGTTGACCCAAGGTGTCGTGAGTTACATAGCTACGGGAAATCTATGTGTCCCCACACAATTCATTTGGTGTATGTGTCAAATAGTTGAACACCACAATGGGAAACCTTTGTGCACCCATAGCACAGGTGAACCCATGAAACCAAAAGAAGGTATTACACATGAAGAAATGACAGTGCCCAAACATGGCAGAGTTTCACGTCGGCCAGGACCTCGGTCTCGACCCACTCTTCTGCCCAAGTTATTCTGTGTATTTGTGCCAGACAGCTGAACACCGCTATGTGAAACCTTTGTGCACCCACAGTATAGGCGGACCCGTGAAACATATCTGTGGCAAGAGTATAGGCAGACCCCTGAAACATTTATGTAGCAAGAGTATAGGCGAACACCTCAAACCTTTCAGTAGAAGTGTATAGGCGGACCCCTGTAACATTTATGTAGCAAGAGTATAGGCAAACCCATCAAACCTTTCAGTAGCAAGTGTATAGGCGGACCCCTCAAACCTTTGTGTAGCAAGTGTATAGGCGGACCCCTCAAACCTTTGTGTAGCAAGTGTATAGGTGGACCCCTCAAACCTTTCAGTAGCAAGTGTATAGGCGGACCCCTGTAACATTTCTGTAGCAAGAGTATAGGCAGACCCCTGAAACATTTCTGTAGCAAAAGTATAGGCGGACCCCTCAAACCTTTCAGTAGCAAGGGTATAGGTGGACCCCTCAAACCTTTTAGTAGCAAGTGTATAGACGGACCACTGTAACATTTCTGTAGCAAGAGTATAGGCGGACCCCTGTAACATTTCTGTAGCAAGAGTATGAAGAACCCCTCAAACCTTTCATTAGCAAGTGTATAGGTGGAACCCTGTAACATTTATGTAGCAAGAGTATAGGCAAACCCATCAAACATTTCAGTAGCAAGTGTATAGGCGAACCCCTGAAACATTTATGTAGCAAGAGTATAGGTGCACCCCTCAAACCTTTCAATAGCAAGTGTATAGGCGGACCCCTCAAACCTTTCAATAGCAAGTGTATAGGCGGACCCCTCAAACCTTTCAGTAGCAAGTGTATAGGTGGAACCCTGTAACATTTATGTAACAAGAGTATAGGCAAACCCCTCAAACATTTCAGTAGCAAGTGTATAGGCGAACCCCTGTAACATTTATGTAGCAAGAGTATAGGCGAACCCCTCAAACCTTTTAGTAGAAGTGCATAGGCGGACCCCTGTAACATTTATGTAGCAAGAGTATAGGCGAACCCCTCAAACCTTTTAGTAGAAGTGTATAGGCGGACCCCTGTAACATTTATGTAGCAAGAGTATAGGCAAACCCCTCAAACATTTCAGTAGCAAGTGTATAGGCGAACCCCTGTAACATTTATGTAGCAAGAGTATAGGCGAACCCCTCAAACCTTTTAGTAGAAGTGTATAGGCGGACCCCTGTAACATTTATGTAGCAAGAGTATAGGCAAACCCCTCAAACCTTTGAGTAGCAAGTGTATAGGTGGACCCCTCAAACCTTTCAGTAGCAAGTGTATATACGGACCACTGTAACATTTCTGTAGCAAGAGTATAGGCGGACCCCTGAAACATTTCTGTAGCAAGAGTATAGGCGAATCCCGTGAAACATTTCTGTAGCAAGAGTATAGGCGAAACCCTTAAACCTTTCAGTAGCAAGTGTATAGGCGGACCCCTCAAGCCTTTCAGTAGCAAGTGTATAGGCGGACCCCTGTAACATTTCTGTAGCAAGAGTATAGGCGAACCCCTCAAACCTTTCAGTAGCAAGTGTACAGGTGGACCCCTCAAACCTTTCAGTAGCAAGTGTATAGGTGGACCCCTGTAACATTTCTGTAGCAAGAGTATGACGAACCCCTTAAACCTTTCATTAGCAAGTGTATAGGTGGAACCCTGTAACATTTATGTAGCAAGAGTATACGCGAACCCCTCAAACATTTCAGTAGCAAGTGTTTAGGCGAACCCCTAAAACATTTATGTAGCAAGAATATAGGCGAACCCCTCAAACCTTTCTGTAGCAAGTGTATAGGCGGACCCTGGTAACATTTCTGTAGCAAGAGTATAAGCGGACTCCTCAAACCTTTCAGTAGCAAGTGTATAGGTGGAACCCTGTAACATTTCTGTAGCAAGAGTATAGGTGGACCCCTCAAACCTGCCACAAAACTGGCAAAGGCCTTGGAGAGTGTTCCCCTGCCTACGCTGGACATGCTGCCTGATCCCCGCACCTCCCCTGCTAGTTGGCTCACTGAACTGCGTCTTCTGCCGTTAGCGCTGTCACATTGGAACTTCAGCATCACTTTTTCCACCAGGGCCCTGTGGTACTGCATCACTCTCGTACCCCTTTCCTTTTCGGGAATGAATGTGGAAAGGTTTTCCTTATACCGTGGGTCGAGATGGGTGTACACTCAGTAATCCGTGTTGGCCAGAATGCATCTAACGCATGGGTCATGGGAAAGGCAGCCTAACATGAAGTCAGCCATGTGTGCCAGAGTGCCAGTACGCACATCGCTGTCCTCAGTAGGAGGATGCTCCTCCTCCTCTTCAGCCCTTCCCCCTCCTCCTCCTCCAAAACGCGCTGAGATATAGACGTGAAGGTGGTCTGGCTATCAAGCGACATACTGTCATCCCCCGTCTCCTGCTCTAACCACAAAGTGTCGGCCCTTATGCTTAGCAGCGAAGTTCTTAGTAGGCAAAGCAGCGGGAAGGTAACGCTAATGATGGCCGCATTGCCGCTCACCATTTTGGTAGACTCCCCAAAGTTTCCAAGGACCTGGCAGATGTCTGCCATCCATGCCCACTCCTCTGTAAAGAACTGCGGAGGCTGACCAACACTGCGCCGCCCATGTTGCAACTGGTACTCCACAATTGCTCTACGCTGCTCATACAGACTTGCTATCATGTGCAGCATAGAATTCCATCACGTGGGCACGTCGCACAGCAGTCGGTGCTCTGGCAGCTGAAACCGATGTTGCAGTGTCCTGAGGGTGGCAGCATCCGTGGTGGACTTGCGGAAATGTGCGCAGACGCAGCGCACCTTGCCGAGCAGGTCAGACAAGTTAAGTGGACCTTCCCATTAACTGCGTTGGTGAGGGCACGGTTAATGTTGCAGGAGATGTGCTGGTGTAGGGCGGGGATGGCACACCGGGAAAAACAGTGGCGACTGGGGACAGAGTACTGTGGGACTGCCGCCACCATCATGTTTCTAAAAGCCTCCATCTCCACAAGGCTGTACGGCAGCATCTCCAGGCTAATTCATTTGGCAATATGCGCATTTAAAGCTTAAGTATGTGGGTGGGTGGCGGCGCATTTCTGCTTTTGCTCCAATGCTTGTGTTAGCGACAGCTGAACCCTGTGCTGAGAGACATTGCTGGATGGAGTGGAGGACTGTGGAGGTGAGGGTGTGGGTGCAGGCCGGGACGTGCTCGTGCCTGCGTCCTGGAAGGGGGATTGGATCTGTGTGCCAGGTTGTGGCACAGGGGAAGAGGCCGGGGGGATTGGACCCGGAGGAGGTGAATGACCTTCGTCCCACCTTGTGTGATACTTGGCCATCATACGCCTGCGCATGCTGGTGGTGGTGAGGCTGGTAGTGGTGGCTCCCTGGCTGATCTTGTTGTGGCACAGGTTGTACACCACTGTTCGTCGGTCATCCGTGCTCTCACTAAAAAACATCCACACCATTGAGCACCTAGCCCTCTGCACAGAGGCTTGCCGCGAGTGGGTGCTGTGGGAAACAGTTACAGGATTTTTGCTCAGGCCCTGCCTCTCCCCCTGGCCACCCCACTGCCTCTTCCAACCTGTCCTGCTGCTGCACTTGCCTCCCCCTTTGAAGCCCTGTCTTCAGTTGGCTTAGCAAGCCAGGTGGGGTCAGTCACCTAATCATCCAGCAGCTCTTCCTCTGAATCCTCTGTGCGCTCCTCCTCTTATTGCCCTTAATACTACCTCAACGACAGAAAACTGTGTCTCATCATCCTCATTGGCAAAAAGCTCTTGAGACAGTTGCCGCAAGTCCCCTGCCTTATCACCCAGACTCTGGGAACTTTCCAAATGTTGAGCATCGGTGACGACAAACTCAGCAGGTGAGAGAGGAACCATTTTTTCCCACTCAGGGCAGGGACCCGAGAACAGTTCCTGGGAGTCTGCCTGCTCAGAATCTGTCATTTTCCTGGAGTGACGAGGCTCGGAGGATGGAAGAGCAGCCAGAGGATTCAGAGGTGCAGTGCCTAGGCTGGGAGTAGTGGACTGCGTAGAAGACTGGGGGGTCGATTCATTGCTGGACGCGTTTTCTGCCATCCATGACAGGACCTGCTCACACTGCTCTGCTTGTAATACATGTCTACCATGTGGACCCGCAAATTGTGATATGAATCTGGGGACCATATGGACTTGGCGCTCTCCTCATCCCTCAATAGCCGGCTGTGTTTCACCCCGCCCAGGACCTTGGCCTGTGCCCACACCCTCACTTAGATGACCGCGGCGACGTCCTCGACCCTTACCTCTACTCCTCATCATGCGGGATTAAGGATAGAGCAGGGCCCAAATGAATTACCCCACCGTATAGCGCTGAGAACTGTGGCTAATTCACTGCACACAGAGACTTGTAGATAGTGGAGGCTCTATGCTGTGACTGGAAAAAATGAAACCGCTGTCTTGCACTGATACCTAGGGGTAATTTACCACTCACAGAAACTTGTAGATAAAAGAGGCTGTATGGAGTGGGAGAAAACTCTAAAGCCAGTGGATAGTGCTGGTAACTGCGGCTACCTCAACTCCCCCCCCCCCTCCCCCCAAGGAAAGGGTATTGGGCGACGCTCTGCACAGGGGCAGAAAGCTATACAGCCAGTGGATAGTGCGAATAACCGCGGCTACTTCACTGCACCCGAGGAAAGGGTATTACGCTCTGCACAGGAGCAGAAAGCTATAAAGCCAGTGGATAGTGCGAATAACCGCGGCTACTTCACTGCACCCGAGGAAAGGGTATTGTGAGACGCTCTGCACAGGGGCAGAAAGCTGTAAAGCCAGTGGATAGTGTGAATAACTGCGGCTACTTCAACACATCCAAGGACAGGGTATTGTGAGACGCTCTGTACAGGAGCATAAAGCTATACAGCCAGTGGATAGTGCTGGTAACTGCGGCTACCTCAACCCTCCAAAGGAAAGGGTATTGTGCGACGCTCTGCACAGAGGCAGAAAACTATATAGCCAGTGGACAGTGCGAATAGCTGTGGCTACTTCACCGCACCCAAGGAAAGGGTATTGTGAGACACTCTGCACAGGAGCAGAAAGCTATAAAGCCAGTGGATAGTGCGAATAACCGCGGCTACTTCACTGCACCAGAGGAAAGGGTATTGTGAGATGCTCTGCACAGGGGCAGAAAGCTGTAAAGCTAGTGGATAGTGCGAATAACTGCGACTACTTCACCGCACCCAAGGACAGGATATTGTGAGATGCTCTGTACAGGGGCATAAAGGTATACAGCCAGTGGATAGTGCTGGTAACTGCGGCTATCTCAACCCCCCTCCCCCCCCACAAGGAAAGGGAATTGTGCGAGTCTCTGCACAGGGGCAGGAAACTATACAGCCAGTGGACAGTGCTAATAACTGCGGCTACTTCACCCAACACAGAAAATGGTATCTGTGAAATGCCTTTCTGCAGTGGGCCAGGCAATATTTGCGTTCTATTTAGCGATGCGACCTGTGCCTATTGCACTGCACACATAGAATGGTATAGCTGAAATGATCTGCAGTGGCACAGGAAATATTAGAGTACTGTTTAGCATTGAGACCTGTGCCTAATGCACTGCACACACAGAACAGTATAGCTGCAATGGCCTGCACAGGCCTAGATGCTTAAAAAAAATGGTGCACTACTGCTCCCAGCCAGCCACAACAGTAATGCACACAATAAGGAGTAGCCCTAAGAAGGACCTTGGGGTTCTTGAAGAGAGGATCCTACTCTTACACTTTCCCTATATCAGCATCAGCACTTTCCCTAACCTCTGCCAGCATGCATCTGAGGCGAGCCACTCGGTGGTCACCTGATCCCGCTAGCCACTCACTGCTGTAGATGTGCACAGGGCTGGCACTGCACAGCAGGAAGTGGTAATGCCTTCCCCCATGTTTATTGGTTAGAAAATGGCACTAAACATGCGGGAAAGGGAAATGAAATTGACTCGAGTACCGCGTGGTGTTCGTCTCGAGTAACGAACATCTCGAGTACCCTAATGCTCGAACGAGTGTGCTCGCTCATCTCTATATATAAAGACGAAAGCCCTCACTGACTCATTCACTGACTCACTGACTGACTGACTCACTCACTGACTCGCCAAAAGTTCTCCAACTTCCCAATGTCGTAGAAACATGAAATTTGCCACAAGCATAGATTATCTCCAAAATAGGAAAAGCTAATGGGTCCCAACTCGATTATTCAATTCTAGCGCAAAAGAATTGGCGTCAAAATTTTGCGTACGGAATCTAAATCTCTCACTTCCCAATGTCATAGAAACTTAAAATTTGGCACGCGCATTGATTATGTCATAAAAAGGAAAAGTTAATGGGTCCCAACTCGATTATTTAATTCTATGCGCAAAAGAATTAGCGTCCAAATTTTACGTACGGAATGTAATTTTCTCACTTTCCGGTGTTATAGAAACGTGAAATTTGGCACGAGCATTGATTATGTCATAAATAGGAAAAGTACATAGGTCCCAACTCGATTATTCAATTCTAGCGCAAAATAATTGGCGTCGAAATTTTACGTGCGGAATGTAATTTTTTCACTTTCCGGTGTCATAAAAACGTGAAATTTGGCACGAGCATTGATTATGTCATAAATAGGAAAAGCTAATGGGTCCCAACTCGATTATTCAATTCTATGCGCAAAAGAATTAGCGTCCAAATTTTACGTGCGGAATGTAATTTCTTCACTTTCCGGTGTCATAGAAACAGGAAATTTGGCACGAGCATTGATTATGTCATAAATAGGAAAAACTAATGGGTCCCAACTCCATTATTTAATTCTATGCGCAAAAGAATTAGCGTCCAAATTTTACGTACATAATCTAAATCTCTCACTTCCCAATGTCATAGAAACATGAAATTTGGCACGAGCATTGATTGTGTCATAAATATGAAAAGTTAATGGGTCCCAACTCGATTATTCAATTCTATGCGCAAAAGAATTATCGTCTAATTTTCTCACTTTCCGGTGTCATAGAATCGTGAAATTTGGCACAAGCATTGATTATGTCATGAATAGGAAAAGTTCATAGGTCCCAACTCAATTATTCAATTCTATGCGCAAAAGAATTAGCATCCAAATTTTACGTGCGGAATGTAATTTCTTCACTTTCCGGTGTCATAGAAACAGGAAATTTGGCACGAGCATTGATTATGTCATAAATAGGAAAAGCTAATGGGTCCCAACTCGATTATTTAGTTCTATGCGCAAAAGAAGTAGCGTCAAAATTTTACGTGCGGAATGTAATTTTCTCACTTTCCGGTGTCATAGAAACGTGAAATTTGGCACGAGCATTGATTATGTCACAAATAGGAAAAGCTAATGGGTCCCAACTCCATTATTCAATTCTATGCGCAAAAGAATTAGCGTCCAAATTTTACGTGCGGAATGTAATTTTCTCAGTTTCCGGTGTCATAGAAACGGGAAATTTGGCACGAGCATTGATTATGTCATAAATAGGAAAAGTTAATGGGTCCCAACTCCATTATTCAATTCTATGCGCAAAAGAATTAGCGTCCAAATTTTACGTACATAATCTAAATCTCTCACTTCCCAATGTCATAGAAACATGAAATTTGGCACGAGCATTGATTGTGTCATAAATATGAAAAGTTAATGGGTCCCAACTCGATTATTCAATTCTATGCGCAAAAGAATTATCATCCAAATTTTACGTACGGAATCTAATTTTCTCACTTTCCGGTGTCATAGAATCGTGAAATTTGGCACAAGCATTGATTATGTCATGAATAGGAAACGTTCATAGGTCCCAACTCGATTATTTAATTCTATGCGCAAAAGAATTAGCGTCCAAATTTTACGTGCGGAATGTAATTTTCTCAGTTTCCGGTGTCATAGAAACGGGAAATTTGGCACGAGCATTGATTATGTCATAAATAGGAAAAGTTAATGGGTCCCAACTCCATTATTCAATTCTATGCGCAAAAGAATTAGCGTCCAAATTTTACGTACATAATCTAAATCTTTCACTTCCCAATGTCATAGAAACATGAAATTTGGCACAAGCATTGATTGTGTCATAAATAAGAAAAGCTAATGGGTCCCAACTCGATTATTCAATTCTAAGCGCAAAATAATTAGTGTCCAAATTTTACGTACGGAATCTAATTTTCTCACTTTCCGGTGTCATAGAATCGTGAAATTTGGCACAAGCATTGATTATGTCATGAATAGGAAACGTTCATAGGTCCCAACTCGATTATTCAATTTTATGTGCAAAAGAATTAGCGTCCAAATTTTACGTGCGGAATGTAATTTCTTCACTTTCCGGTGTCATAGAAACAGGAAATTTGGCACGAGCATTGATTATGTCATAAATAGGAAAAGCTAATGGGTCCCAACTCGATTATTCAATTCTATGCGCAAAAGAATTAGCATCCAAATTTTACGTGCGGAATGTAATTTTCTCACTTTCCGGTGTCATAGAAACGGGAAATTTGGCACGAGCATTGATTATGTCATAAATAGGAAAAGTTAATGGGTCCCAACTCCATTATTCAATTCTATGCGCAAAAGAATTAGCGTCCAAATTTTACGTACATAATCTAAATCTTTCACTTCCCAATGTCATAGAAACATGAAATTTGGCACAAGCATTGATTGTGTCATAAATAAGAAAAGCTAATGGGTCCCAACTCGATTATTCAATTCTATGCGCAAAATAATTAGTGTCCAAATTTTATGTACGTAGTCTAATTCTCTCACTTCCTGATGTCATTTTATATAGAGGAAACGTTGCATGGTTGCCTCCATGGGGTGTTTCCTGGGTAACGCAGAGAACTATGCAAAATGGTGAACATATGTTTTTCCTCAGTATCTCTAAAGTAACCACGACTTCATAAGATTTTCCGTGTGAACACCAGATAAACACCAGTACCAAATTAACTCGGGCGAAGCCGGGTATATCAGCTAGTCTCTACATATAACCAATCATAGCAGATATTAACATTAACGCATGCACATGCTAATTGTCTGTTCTCAGCAAATATTTCCGCTCAAGGCTCCTATTTCATCTGGCATTTGTTTATGGCTAGCGCCAATAAATGAGGTTAGTGTTACGGCTAATCTAAATGTTATTGAGAGACAATATGTTCACCCACACTTATTTTTGTACGTCTTGTAAAGGTCAGCATCTTGGTATTTTGTTCTGAGAATTATGTACTTTGCAAACAATCATGGCTCTAACACAGACTGAGCACACAAAATGGCTGCTATACATAGAAGAAGGCTTCTCTACCCCAACTATGTCACATTGCATCCTATTTATCTATGGTAATAACTGATGATGTCACTGATGATGGACTCTGGAAATGTCTGCAGTGATATTTATTACTGTCTCCCCATGTACAGGATTACACAGTAGTGAAGAAGACCTCTAGTGATGGCTGTCAGTCCCCTGTGTGCGATGGATGGGAAAGACCCCTGAGCCCAATCACGGGGCCCCCACCTCACCCCCTGATACATGAGGACATCAATGTACTGAAGATTCTAGAACTCGCCAACAAGATGATTGAGCTGCTGACTGGAGAGGTGATGCTGCAGGGAATGCTGGGAAATTATACAGTAACAGCACTGGAGGCTTCTGGGTAATGACCGTATATTGTGTTGTCAGGTTCCTATAAGGTGTCAGGATGTCGCTGTCTATTTCTCCATGGAGCAGTGGGAGTATTTATAAGGACACAAGGATCTGTACAAGGAGGCCATGATGGAGACCCTCCAGCCGCTCCCATCACCAGGTAATAGACAGGACTAAATACACGGGGACTTTATTATGTATGTAAAGAATGACTTCAGTGTCCGTCTGCGGTTCCTCCAGTTCCACTTCTTGGTCATAGTAACCTCAATCAGGAAGGTCTCCAAATTGGGAGCCCTCTCTTGCCATTTGGCCTTTCTGATCCTTCATCAGATAATCTAATTTTATTGTCACCCTTTGTTCCCTCTCTGTCCCATCCCACGGAGGTGTCACTACAAGAACTGTACGTTATGAGGACCATTTGTCTGTATTTGGCAGCCACATCTTCCTTCAGGAGCTCATACTCTCTTTTTGTCATACTGGACAGTTGATGTACGGGATTTCCAGATTCTATGTCAACCATATGTGGTGAATTCACTCATTTGTAAAGCTAACCAACTGGAAGGTCAAGATAACCCCTTCAGGATTTCAGCACACTTCACTTGTTCAGTGGGTAACTTATGAGCAGTGCAGCACCAGGAATTGACCTGAAAATTCTAATTCTGTTTCCAACCCCAGGGATTGCTGTGGGGCATTCCATAATCCTGTGTCCCCTAATGAAACAACCAAGAAAAGAGGATTTTTGTCTTCCTGTAAAATCCTTTCTCGTAGTTTTCATTGAGGGACACAGCATCCACCCATTTTTCCTCATGTTTCTGGGCCCTTCTCAGTTGTAGCATGTTCTTGGATTTGTTCAGTTCTTTTGTTCTTTGATATTGTTTTATTTCAGCTTTTATGTCTCCTACTGCTGGCATATAGACTAATTAGGTAGGTGCCTGTAGTTTGGGCATGACCTGCATAGAAGGTACCATTTTTTCTTCTTCTTAGTGTCATGCCTACTAGTGGCAGCAGTCTATATCCATGGTCCTGTGTTTCGAATGAATGCTACGAGAAAAGGATTTTATGGTAAGACAAAAATCCTCTTTTTATGTACCTTGAGCTTAGTGATCTACCCAGGACAGGAACCTGAGGATCATGGAGGACAGAGCTGTAAAATATTTTGAGTGCCACTTTTACAGATCCCCTAGAGGCCACATATGATTAATGACCATCACAATTCGTTACTTACAAGGCCATATTAGCACATTAAGTTTTTAGGGATGTTGTTTATGCAAAATTTTTTTTTTACTAATTCCAGAAACACAGATTATAATAAAAAGAAAAACTTAAAATATCTTATTATCGTACTTTGTATTCACTTCTTCTAACTTCAAATAAATATAATTACTTCTCCTGACTTCTACCCTGAATGATAAAGGGCATGTAGGTATCAGGAAGTGTGTGGGATTGACACCAGTTAATAGCACTGACTCACAAGAAACTTTGTGGTTCTTCACTGAGCATTTATAAGAGTGGTGACAGGTTCACTGATACATGGACCTATGAAGATGGAGGCATCACAACAATAGTGAAGAACTGCAAGAGAACAGCCTGGTGACCGAACACTATGATCTGGTAGTCCCCGCTGTGAGATCTGTTTTTCCATCACTATCATAGCTAATAAATGTTATGTGACTTGCAATTTGCACTGAAATGTTTATTTAGAAATGTTATAAAATATCAATATAATTTTTAGGGTTATTTCAATAAAAAAATTGTAAAATCTGTTTTATTCTTGGCAGATGACAGTACTGAGAGCTCAGAGGGACGACTGATATCTGCAGATTGTAAAGCAGAGGAATGTGGTGTTACACAAGATACATGTGAAGAACCTGCCATTATCCCAGATATCCCCTCAGCCCCTCACAGCAAAGATCCATCAACTAATCACCTTATACAGGTCCCATCATCTGATTCATCACAGACTGATAAGCAAAAGAAAAGTCACAGAAGGAGAGAACATCAAAGAACTCACATAGAGAAGAAGCCATATTCATGTTCAGAATGTGGGAAGTATTTTACTTCAAAATCAAATCTTGGTAAACACCAAAAAACTCACACAGGAGAGAAGCCATTTTCTTGCACAGAATGTGGGAAATGTTTTAGCTACAAAGCAGACCTTGTCCTACATCAGAGAAGTCACACAGGGGTGAAGCCATTTTCATGTTCAGAATGTGGCAAGTATTTTACTTCAAAATCAAATCTTGTTCAACACCAAATAAGTCACACCGCAGAGAAGCAATTTTCATGCTCAGAATGTGAAAAGTGTTTTGTATATAAATCATCTTTAGTTATACATCAGAGAAGTCACACAGGGGAGAAGCAATTTTCATGTTCAGAATGCGGTAAATGTTTTTGTACTAAATCGGATCTTGTTGTACATCAACGAATTCACACAGGAGAGAAGCCATTTCCATGTTCAGAATGTGGCAAGTCTTTTTCTTCAAAATCAAATCTTGTTCAACACCAAAAAAATCACACAGGGGAGAAGCCATTTTCATGTTCAGAATGTGGAAAATGTGTTTCTACTAAATTTGAACTTATTTCACATCAAAGAAGTCACACAGGGCATAAGCCATTTTCTTGTTCAGAATGTGGAAAATGTTTCTCTACTAAACCATATCTTGTCACACATCGGAGAATTCACACAGGGGAAAAGCCATTTTCATGTTCAGAATGTGGCAAGTATTTTACTTCAAAATCAAATCTTGTTCAACACCAAAAAAGTCACATAGGGGAGAAACCATTTTCATGTTCAGAATGTGGGAAGTGCCTTACTAGAAAAGCAAGTCTTGTTGAACATCAGAGAACTCACACCGGGGAGAAGCCATTTTTATGTTCAGAATGTGGGAAATCTTTTAACAACAAATCAGATCTTATTAAACATCAGAGAACTCACACAGGGGAGAAGCCATTTTCATGTTCAGAATGTGAGAAATCTTTTACCAACAAATCAGATCTTTGTAAACATCAAAGAACTCACACAGTGCAATAGATATTTTCTTTTAAACATGTCTCCTGCAGCCTGACAGATTTACTATTAATTACACCAAAAATTGACATACAATATAACTAGAGATGAGTGAGCATGCTCGGTAAGTTCAGTTACTCGAGCGAGCCTCGTTCATCTCGAGTCACTGCCTTCTCCTCCGAGTGTGCTTTTTTTTTTTCATCGTTTTCCAAAAGCTATAATGTTTTTCTTTTATTTTCTTCACCATACCTACAGACGGGCTTGTTTTTTTGCAGGGGAGATATATTTATAATGGCACCACTTTAGGGTAAACATGTTGTATTGTTTAACTTTTATAGATTTTTGGGGGGCAGAGTGAATGGGAAAAAAAAACCAAGCGTTATATTTTATTTTTAATGCTTTCACTGCAGAGTATAAGCAACTTGTTAAATTTAATCTATGAATCAATACAATTATAATGATACCAAATTTATACATCTTTCTATGTGTTGCTACCTTTGTACACTTTAATAAAATTGCATTTGCATTGCTGCCATCCCAGACTAATAAGATTTTATATTTTTTCACCAATATAGCTGTTTGAGATGTTGTCTTTTTGTGAGAGGGTGCGTGCACAGGACCCTGAAAAGAGTCAGATTTTTGTGCTGCGCACCAGCTTCAGAGGGGGACAGCTCTGGATTGTGGGAGTGGGTGAGTATTAAAAACACCTCATCCAGCTCCCTGTCACGTTCCCGAATATCGTTGAAGAAGTATTTTTTGGTAGTTTGAGAAATTCTTCTATTGCAGCAGGTGTCTTTTCGTGAGTAAAAAGGAGGGTGGGTTTAATGAACTAAACAAAATTATGGTACGTCATGCTTACTCTCTTCCACCCATCCCTGATTTCTTCAATCAACTTGTGGGGGCATGTTGGTGTTCTAAAATAGACTTGCGACAGGACTTACAATTGCATGTTATTTTGTGAAGGGGATGAGTGGAAGACGACATTCAACACCCTAAAAAGACACTCTGAGTACCTACTGATGTCTGGCTGCATCCACACAGGCTACAAAACGCATGTATGTAAAGCCCATGGTTTCCAATGGGTTCTTTCACATGAGATGTTTTGTAGCCTGAAAGAACCCATTGGAAACTATGGGCTTCACATACATGCTTTTTGTAGCGATCATTTTGTAGCCCGTGTGGATGCAGCCATTATATAATTTAATATGGGTTAACCAATGTGCGGCAGTCTTTCAGTTGATCATTAATATCCTCCAGGAACCTATTGGTCAATTTGCTTTAGTCTTTCTTGATGATATATTAATTTGTTTACTTGATTTGCCTTACCAGAAGACTCATGTTCAACAGGTTCTACAAATTCTCATGGAAAATTCCCTGTTTGCTATGAGGCAAAAACTTTATTCTTAAAATATTTTATTACTCCTCAGGGGTTCAAGATGGATCCTGCTAAGGTACGAGCAATTCTGGACTGGCTTCACCTGGAAAATCTCAAAGCTCTACAATGTTTTCTAGGATTTGCCAATTAATTAGTATAGAAAATGTATTCATGGCTTTTCGAAAATAGTTAAACGTTTTACGGAAGTTACCAAGAAGAAGCCTAATGTGTTGAAATAGAACCCCACTACTAAGGACACATCAAGATTTGAAAAAAAACCTAAAAAATATTGATCCAAATGGTTGTCTTGGAGTAGACGGCACAGAAATTAGTGCAGAGGCAGTGTTGTTGCAGGGCTGGAGTAATCTCTCTTATTTACGCTCTTGTGCTTTCCTTTCTAGGAAACTTTTGCTGTCAGAACAAGACTATTATATTGGCATTAGAGAATTATTAGCTCTAAAATAGACCTTTAACAAGTGGAAACACTTCCTTGAGGTTGCTCAACCTAAAATACCAGTGATTGATGATCATGAAAATTTTCTTTATTTCGAATCCACCAAAAGATTGAACTCCAGACAAACTGGGTGGTCTCTCTTTTTCTTTTTTCCATATTTTAATTTTGTGACTTATTGACCTGTAATTAAGAATGTGAAAGCAAATGCTCCCGCTAGATGTTTTGTTTCTCAGATTCAGTAGAAATAACCTGCTCCTATTTTACCTAAAGGTGTAGTGTTTCATTCTCTTCATTAGATTTGGAATCTCAGATAAGGGAAGCTTAAAATCTTGCTCTCAATGTTCTTCCAAATGGGAAATTATACGGGTTCAGTTACATGGAGAGGCATGATTCCTTTTATTAGACACTCCGGCATTAATAATCCATTTCTACAAGCTTTAGGTGGCCAACTCTTTGCTATAATGTTGAGAAATATGTGGTGGATTATGGTGTTGGTGCTTGGTCCAAGGCTCTTTGGATTCACCCGTTTTTAGAGATAATTACCTCTATCTATGGATTTCATTATGAACTTTCCTTGTTCTGAAGAAAATACTGTAGTTCAGGTAGTAGTTAACTGTTTAAGTAAGTTTCATCTCATCGCTCTACCTAGTCTATAAAGAATTTAGCCAGAGTGTTCATTGCTAATATTGGTACACCAGTAAATATAGTTTCCGATAGAGGGGTTCCATTTGTATCTATTCTTGTTGATGGCACATTATAATTTGAGGTATACAAGATTTTGAATTCTCGATGGTTCATAACTCTTTATAATAAAGCTTGTTTATTGGCGGCATTATAGATTGGAAGAACCTAGATTCCTGTAGCAGATGTTAATGCTACATACTTAGTGAAGATGTTTCATAGTTGTAACTCTTTAAAGCCTAGTCCTAGGGGTACAAATGGGGGTACTGTCACGGCATTGCTGGCGCTGACAAGTTCGGGCACATGCGCTGGTCTCGTGTAACATCACAGTATCAACGTCAAATCACGTAATGTGCTTCCTAGCATATGTGCAGTTGGGGCTGGATACTGAGGAAGAAGCATCTCCCTACTGTTATAGTGATGAGAGGCTAACTGAGCTGTCTATTGTTTCAGTCAGCCTGTTATTGTCTCTCTTAAGGCCCATTTACATGGGATGAATGTTGGGCAGACTATGCCGGAAACTCGTCCCCACACAAACCCCCTGCTATGCTGCTGCACAGGAGCGAGCATAAATGATGGCCGATGAGCTGATCGATGATCCTTCAGTGTAAATAGCAGCCATTCAGTACTGAACAGCTGCTATGTTAAGTGAATGGAGAGATGGAGAGGGGCAGGGGAGAGAGAGGAGAGAAATCTCCTGCCATCCCAGCCCCCTGCTGGCCATGCTGTCAGAGAGCCAGCTATACTCGTTCCTGTGCAGCAGCATGGAAGCGAAGACACACAGGGATGCGTGACAGGCATAGTTTGCCCGACATTCGTCCCGTGTAAATTTTACAGGGTGTCTGGTGGGAGTTGTAGTCCATCACTATTTTACAGCTGGGCCTGTGTGCAGCCTTCCGTATAATTTTTTTCTGGCTGGAGTTTGTATTACAATACCGCTCTCTGCGTGAAAGTGTACGCAAACAATTCCATAATTATTTACACGGGTCTGTGTCTGCAGTGAATTTGAGACGCACAGTGTACGGCCTACACGGCCACTTATAGAGGGAAAGTGTTATACACACTATACAGCCTGTATTCTTTTTTTTTTAAAGCCCCTTTTTAGGGCTACCTCTGACCGTCTGAACTTTACAGGGTGTCTGGTGTGAGTTGTAGTCCATCACTATTGCACAGCTAGGCCTGTTTGCAGCCTTCAGTATAATATTTTTCTGGATGGAGTTTGCATTACAATACCGCTCTCAGCGAGAAACTGTACGCAAACAATTCCATAATTATTTACACCGGTCTGTGTCCGCAGTGAATTTGAGATGCACAGCGTACGGCCAACACAGCCACTTATAGAGGGAAAGTGATATACACACTATACAGCCTGTCTTCTTTTTTCCAAAAAAACAAAAAGCTCCTTTGTTGGGCTACCTTTGACCGTTTAAATTTTACTGGATGTCTGGTGGGAGTTTTAGTCCATCACTATTGCAGTTAGGCCTCTTTGCGGCCTTCCTTACTATTTTTTTCTGCCTGGAGTTTGCCTTGAAATACCGGGGTCTGCCTATACTGCCTATAATAAGTATAGGGGTCTGCCTATACTTCTACTACAGAAATGGTACTGGGGTCTGCCAATACTTCTACTACAGAAATGGTACTGGGGTCTGCCCATACTGCAGCTACAAAAATGTTACAGGGGTCTGCCTATACTGCTGCTACAGGAATGTTACAGGGGTCTGTCTCTACTATGGGTGCACTAAGTCTTCCGATCGCGGTGTTTTACCTATGTGGCACAAAGAATACAGTGACTGACTAGGCCAGAATTGCTGGCCGAGGCCAAGTTGCTTGGCGGGGCGAAACTCTCCCATGGTTGGGCACTCCGATTTCTTCCTGTGTAATACCATCTTTGTGCACTTACAGCATAGGCTAGGCTAAGGAACTCAAAGACTGCCCCTTCCAGTGTTGAGCTATCTGTGTTGGGACACATGGATTTCCCATTGCTATGTAACTCTGAGCACCTTGGGTCACACAAGGTGGAGGCTCGGAACCGAGTCTGACCCTGGGACCACTAACGTGCTTCCCACACAGACTATAGCGGGTCCTGGTAATGGTGTCTTGGCCTTGTAATGCCACCTCCTCCTCCTGCTTGGGGTCAGGGGATCAGCACTGGGCATCATGTATTTTCTCCCGTGTTACCACAGTTATCTGAGACACTGGTTTGGGCCAAAGAAATGGAGCGTTACTGCATTGATGAGACGTTCACAGCTGTACTAGCCCACGATTGCTGAGAGTGTGTGCAGAGGCCTATGTCCTCAGCACAGTGAAAGTCTGCCATGTATGGGCACTGTCATTTCTTCATCTTTATTACTGTCTTTGGGTTCCTTCAGCTCGCCTATGCTGTGAGTGCACAAAGACCTCCCATAGCGGTGATTTACCTGTCTGGCACAAAGTCACTGACTGACTTGGGTAGGGTGCAGAGTGCAGATGGATTTCCCCTTGCGGTGTCGATAGAGCTATCCGACACCTAGACAGAATGAATACTGTGTTGGCACATGGATTTCCCATTGCTATGTCAGTCATGGCACCTTGGGTCTCACAAGGTGTTTGCAGGGACCGAGCCTGGCCAAGGGCCCGCTCACATCCTTCCCACACAGGCTACAGCGGGTTTCTTGGCCTTGTAAGGCCACCTCCTCCTCCTAGTTGGGGTCCGGGGATCAGTACTGGGCATCATATATTTTCTCTCGTGTTACCACAGTTATCTGAGAAACTCATTTGGGCCAAAGGAGAGGAGTATTACTGCATTAATGAGACGTTCACTGCTGTACTAGCATCGGAGTCCGCTTCATGCCCGCGATTGCTGAGGGTGTGGGCCGAGGACAATGTCCCGGGGGAACAGCAACCGCGTCAGGTTGGGCCTGTGGAACGTTTTCCTGGCTAATCCAGTCTTTGGAGCAGTGAAAGAAAATGTAACTGATTCAATGAGACCTTTACAGGTGTACTAGCATCGAAGTCCGCTTCATGCCCAAGTGCTGAGGCTGTGGGCCGAGGATAATGTCCCGGGGGAACTGCAACTGCGCCAGGTTGGACCTGTGGTACTTTTTCCTGGCTAAGGAGCAGTGAAAGAAAACTTAACATTTAATGAGACCTTCACAGGTGTACTAGCATCGAAGTCCGCTTCATGCCTCCGATTGCTGAGGGTGTGGGCTGAGGCCTATGTCCTCGGCGCAGTGAAAGTCTGCCATGTTTGGGCACTCCGATTTCTTTATTGTTCATGTCTTGGGTTGCCTAGGACCCACCTATGCTGTGGGTGCACACAGACTTCCCATTGCTGTGTTTGACCTGTCTGGCACAAAGACACTGACTGACTTGGGTAGGGGGCAGAGTGCAGATGGCTTTCCCCTTGCGGTGTCGATTGAGCTATCCGACACCTAGACAGAATGAATACTGTGTGGGCACATGGATTCCCCATTGCTATGTAACTCGCGGCACCTTGGGTCACGCAAGATGTAGGCTGGGAATGAGCTTGACCCTGGGCCCGCTTACGTGCTTCCCACACTAAGTATTGCTGCATTGTGGAGATGTGTATAAGTGCTGGCACCTGAGTTCCCTTTATGCCCATGTTTGCAGCTCCTGACGGAGGTGGCACAGGGTTGGAATAAAGATCGAACGTCAATTTCTTATGGACTCCATCTCCCCTCCCTCCCCCCCCCCCCCCGTTTAAAGAGGGTCGCTGCCTGGCCCTGCCAACCCTCTGCAGTGTGTGACTCCGGTTCATCCTCATCGCAGACGCACTTGGAAATAGACATGAGGGTAGTGTAGCTATGAAGCGAGCGTGTGGCATGAGAGCAGCTGAAGGCTGCGCAGGGACACTTTTGTGTGTGCTGCAGACGCAGGGTCGTGCGGGGAGTCGGGCAGCATGTAACCCAGGAGAAGAGGCAGCGGTGTGACCCGCAGGCAGTGATTATGCTTGGTTGGAGGTAGTGTGGTGCTTAGCTAAGGTGTCCCTTGCTAATGAGGGTTTGTCCGAAGTAAAAATTGTTGGGGGGGGGGGGCACACTCTTGCCGCTATTGTGGCTTAATAGTGAGACCTGGGAGCCTGAGATGCAGCTCTGCATGCTGCTCCTGCCCTGCCCTGCCCTATCCGTTTCTGAGGCGTTTCCATGACTTTCAGATGTTTTCCAGATTTTCACAAGTGAAAACCTAAGCGGAGCATCGGTCATATACAAAAATGCTCGAGTCGCCCATTGACTTCAATGGGGTTCGTTACTGAAAGCGAGCTCTCGAGCATCGCGGGAAGTTCGACTCGAGCAACGAGCACCCGAGCATTTTGGTGCTCGCTCATCTCTAATCATCTGTAAACTGGTTTATTTGTTCTTTACCATCCACCATATTTACTAAGCAACAGGTCATTTAATCGACTCCTGATGACGTGCTCAAGAAAACAAAATATTTTCTTTTACGTTGTGTCTAGAGCTGAAAGTGGAGTATCTGTCATAATAGCTGGCCCACACTATGAGCTACACCACGGCTGTGTAGCCTCACACCAGCCATCTATTGACTATTGTGTTTCGAGTGCCTTGATTTTAATAATACTAATAAAAGGTACACTTTAGGGAATTTATCTTTTCCTTTTGTTTTGACCCAATTCTGTGATTATATCTCCTCATGGAGTAATTTAAATCCAAATGTAAAATCTGGGGCTCTCCACCACTCACAGTAGTAGCTGGTCGCATATAGTTAATTAAAATGATAGTATTATCAAAAGGTCTCTATATCCTACAACATATCTCGACATTGGTTCTGCGTTGTTTTTTCAGGTCAATGAACTCACTAATGTCGTCCTTCATATGAGAAGCTCTCGCCTGAAGTTAAGAATTTCTACTCTCCAGAGGGTGATGCAAGATGCTGGAGCTGCTCTCCCGGATCTGTTCATGTCCGTTGGTTCACTTATGATTCTGGATAAAATGTGAACCTCTTCCTTAAGGTCCATTTACACAGGACGAATGTCGGGCAAACGATGCCCGACACTCGTCCCTGTGTCTCTACGGTCCTGTGCTTCTGCACGGGAGCTAGCAGAGCTGTCTCACTCACGGAGCAGCCAGCAGGGGGGCGCGGCAGTGCAGGAGATTTCTCTCCTCTTGCTCCCCCCCCCTCTCTATTTACATACCACAGCTGTTTATACTGAGTGATGCGCTTCATCGCTGATCTTTCATACTGCATAAACGATAAGTGATGAGCTGATCGCTCCTCTTGCAGTTTAAACAGCCGCCATTCAGTAGTGGACAGCCGCTGTGTTATGTGAACGGAGAGGGGCGGGAGAGCAAGAGGAGAGAAATCTCCTACACTGCCCCACCCCCCTGCTGGCCGCACCATGAGCAAGACAGCTCTGCTAGCTCCCCTGCAGAAGCACAGGAATGAGGGAAAGTCGGGAAAACCAACCAAAGTCATGGAAACGACACAGAAACGGATAGGGCAGGCGAGGGGCAACATGCAGGGCTGCATCTCAGGTTCCAAGGACCCACTCTTAAGCTCTAATAGCGGCAAGAGTGCCCTCCCCCCTAACAATGCAGGTTGGCTTCGGCCCACACTGCATGCGCTAGTCAGTCTTGTTTTTTTTTTTTAGGACCAGATACGTAGAGCACCGCGATGGGACAACGTAGTACACCCATACTATGCACAGACCCCTGTAATATTCCTGTAGCAAAGGTATAAGCTGACCCCACTAACAGTTATGTTGCAGAAGTCAAGGGAGACCCCAGTAACACTTTAGTAGTAACAGTATAGACGGACCACGGTAACATTTCAGGAGCAGAAGTATAGGCAGACCGAAGTAACATTTCTGTTGCAGAAGTATATACAGACCCCTGTAGCATTACTGTGGCAGATGTATAGGCAGGCAGACCCGAGTTACATTTCTGTAGCAAGAGTATAGGCCAACCCCTGACACATTGGTGTATCATAAGTGTAGGCGAATCCCAGAAAAATTACTGCCTCACTGGAGGCAGCCCTGTTAAAAAAAAAATTGGTTCATGTTGAAGCTTCAGTGCTTTAGTTAGAAACGTAGAAATATTGTTTGAAAAAAGTTATATGAGCCTTTTGGGCCTCAGAAAAATTGGCAGTTCAGCGTGATGACATGATGTTTCAGGAGGAGGAGCAGGAGGACTAATATACACAGATTGACAAAGGTAAATGTCCCTTTTTTCACGGTGATAGAGAACAATGCTTGCATCCACGGTTGCAGCGAAAAGAATCTTTAGGTAACGCTGCTCTCCGCTGGTGGAGAAGAGAAGTCTGGGGAAATCCAGGCTTTGATCATCTTTATGAGTGTAAGCATGTCGGCACTGGCAGTTGACTGGTGGGTATGCTTATCCGTGATGATTCCCCCAGCTGCGCTAAACACCCTCTGTGACAAGACGCTAGCGGCAGGGCAAGCAAGCACCTCCAGGGCATACAGCGCGAGTTCGTGCCACATGTCCAGCTTTGACACCCAGTAGCTGTACGGAGCAGAGTCCTCACGGAGGACGGTGGTACGATCGGCTACGTACTCTCTCACCATCCTTTTAGAGTGCTCCCTCTGACTCAGCCTTGACTGGGGAGGGGTAACACAGTCTTGCTGGGGAGCCAGAAAGCTGTCAAAGGCCTTAGAGAGTGTTCCCCTGCCTGTGTTGTACATGCTGCCTGATCTCTGCGCCGCCCCTGCTACCTAGCCCTCGGAACTGCGCCTTCTGCCACTAGTGCTGTTGGATGGGAAGTTTACCATCAGTTTGTCCGCCAGGGCCCTGTGGTATTGCATCACTCTCGAACCCCTTTCCTCTTCGGGAATGAGAGGGGAAAGGTTCTCCTTATACCGTGGGTCGAGCAGTGTGTACACCCAGTAATCTATAGTGGCCAGAATGCGTCTAAAGCGAGGGTCACAAGAAAGGCATCCTAACATGAAGACAGCCATGTGTGCCAGGGTACCTGTACGCAATACATCACTGTCCTCACTAGGAAGATCACTTTCAGGATCCTCCTCCACAGGCCATTCACGCTGAACAGATGAGAGGCAAACAGCATGGGTACCCTCTGCAGTGGGCCCAGCTGTCTTTTCCCCATCCTCCTCCTCCAAAACGTGCTGAGATATAGACATGAGGGTGCTCTGACTATCCAGCAACATACTGTCTTCCCCCGTCTCCTGTTCCGACCGCAAAGCGTCAGCCTTTATGCTTTGCAGGGAACTTCTCAACAGGCATAGCAGAGGAATGGTGACGCTAATGATTGCAGCATCGCCGCTCACCATGTGGGTAGACTCCTTAAAGTTTCCAAGGACCTGGCAGATATCTGCCTCTCATGCCGACTCCTCTGTAAAGAATTGAGGAGGCTGACTCCCACTACGCCGCCCATGTTGGAGTTGGTATTCCACTATAGCTCTACGCTGCTCATACAGCCTGGCCAACATGTGCAGCGTAGAGTTCCACTGTGTGGGCACGTCGCTCAGCAGTCGGTGCACTGGCAGATTAAACCGATGTTGCAGGGTCCGCAGGGTGGCGGCATCCGTGTTGGACTTGCGGAAATATGCGCTGACCCGGCGCACCTTGCCGAGGAGGTCTGACAAGTGTGGGTAGTTTTTCAGAAACCACTGAACCACCAAATTAAAGACGTGGGCCGTCTTTAAAAGTCGTTTTTTAATAAAGGTCTACGACGTGGACCCAAAAATTGTGATATGAAGCTGGGGACCCCAGAAACTTTCCTCTCTCCTAATCCCGCAGCAGCCGGCTGCGATTCACCTGGACCAGGAACTCGGCCTATGCCCACACCCTCACGTGGAACTCTGCGTCCTCGCCCTTGTCCACGTCCTCCAGCCTTACCCCTACCCCTCAGCATGGGGGATTAAGAATTGAGCAGACACTGAGCGGTGTAAAAAATTTTGTGAATTAGTGGCGCGCAGTTGGTGGCTGACAGCGGTTATGTAACGCAAACTGAAGCCAGAAATAAATTATTCGGAAGGCTGCAAGCAGGCCTAGCTGTGCAATAGTGATGCACCTGAACTCCCAGCAGCCACGCAGTGAAATGCACGCGGTCACAGGTAACCGTAAGAAGTTTTTTTTTTTTTGGAAATGCAATGCAAGCTATATAGCGTCTATCTGACTTTCCCTCTATCAAGGGCTGTCGTCGTACGCTGTGCGTGCAGTTGACGGCAGACACAGAGCAGTGTAAAAAATGTTGGAATTTTTGGCGTAGTTGGAGGCTCACAGCGGTTATGTTACGCAAACTGCACCCAGAAAAAAACTATACGGAAGGCTGCAAGCAGGCCTTGCTGTGCAATATGCAGTTGTGATGCACCTCAACTCCCACAGGCCAAGCAGTGAAATGCAGTCAGTCACAGGTAGCCATAAAAAAAATTTATTTTTTGAAAAAGTTTTTTTTAAATGTAATGCAGGCTACATAGCGTCTATCTGACTTTCCCTCTATCGGGGGCTGTCACAGTACCCTGTGCGTGCAGTTGACGGCACACACAGAGCGGTGTAAAAAATTTTTGGTTTATTGGCGTGCAGTTGGAGGCAGACAGCGCTTATGTTACGCAAACTGCAGCCAGAAAAAAATTATTCGGAAGGCTGCAAGCAGGCCTAGCTGTGCAATAGTGAGGTACTACAACTCCCAGCAGTCATGGAGTTAAATGCACACGGTTACAAGTAGCGCTAAGAAGGACTGTTGGGTTCTTGTAGACAGGATTCCACACCACCACTCTCCCTATCTCAGCAACGCTGTCCCTATACTATGTAGTACAGACTGCAGCCTGAGAACGCTATAGCCTGCACGCCCAATATAAAAAAAAAAAAAAATTGTACAAAACTGCTCCAAGCAGCCACAACAGTAAGGAACACGGTCAGATGTGACCCTAAGAAGGACTGTTGGGGTTCTTGCAGACGCTAACACTCTCCCTATAGCACCAGTAGCACTCTCCCTAATCTCTGCCAGCCTGTGTCTGTGGCGAGCCGCGGACAGGCCCACTTTATATACTCGTCGGTCACTTGATCTCTCCAGCCACTCACTGCAGAGGGGTGGTATAGGGCTGGAACGTCACAGGAGGAAGTTGTAATGCCTTCCCTGCATGTCTGTTGGCCAGAACATGGCGCTAAACATGCAGGGAAGGAAATGGAATTGACTCGAGTACCGCATGGTGCTCATCTAGAGTAACGAGCATCTCAAGTACCCTAATGCTCGAACGAGCATCAAGCTCGGAGTATGCTCGCTCATGTCTAGTCCTGATCTTTAATATTAAGGAGGTTATATTTTCTTATTGCTTCCTTTGTACACTAATTTGTCATGTACGGTGAGCTATAGTGCTTATATGCCTGTATGTAACGTTAAAAAACAATTGTTAAAAAAAATAAGCAAAGGGGAATAAATGAAGACCGAGCAGGACAGAAAAGAGAAGTAAACAAGACGATGTCAGAGTAGGGGAGCAACAATGACGGGACAGTAGGAGGCTGATATCCATGAATGAAAGGCACAAAAAAAAGAAAAAAGAACCCTCAGAAGCTCCATGTCAAAACCCTCCTAACCACTGAACACAGCCAGCAAACAAATGTATGACCAGCATTCTGTGCCAAGAGGACCTAAATAAATAAATATCCCAAGAGCGACCCTGATAGGCTGATTAAGACAATAGACATCTTAGGCTGCCTATCATTGCTGTAACAGAAGGAAGATGCTTCTCCCTCGGCATCCAGTGTCACATGCCACCACTAAGCATATCACCGATGCGTGATCTCACACCAGACCAGCACATGCGCCCGAACCTCATTGATGCAAGGGGCGCTATGACAGCTGGTCACTAAGGGGTTAAGTCCCCTTGAGGGACAAAGAAAAATGCAATCTAAAAAAATAATCCAGAGGAGAAAAACACAAGACAAAAAAATGAGAATGGGTATCAGCACATTTATAATCACCCAAGCCATAAAAATGTAGTATTCATTTATTCCTCATGGTGAAAGAAGATTTTGTAAAGCAAAATAATTGCTGTTTTTCGTTAATCTGCCTTCCAATGAAACACAATTTAACCCCTTCCCGCTCCATGATGTACGAGTACGTCATGGCAGGGTGGTACTTCGCGCAAAATAACGTACCCTTCCGTCATTGGGATAGCACGATCATGACTGACCTCCCGCTATCCCGCAGTGGGATCCAGCTGTCAGTCACAGCCGGCGTCCCGCTGAAACAGATCTGCTTAGATCGCGGCAGGGGAACAGTTCACAGAGGGAGCGCACTCCCTCTGTGTCTCCAGCCAGCTCTTGCGATGTTATCGCGAGAGCCCCGCCTGTCGCCATGGCACTGGCGTCCTGTAGTGCCAATGACTATGATCGCTGTATAAGCGATAAGGCATGGCAGGGCAGTAGCTCTGCCATGTCTTATCACGGCGATCATAAGTGCAGTGATGTAAGTCCCTCAGAGGGACTCAAATAGTGTAAAAAAAGGAAAAGAAAAATGTAAAAAAAAACCTTTTTTGTGCGTTTTTAATATTAGCATAAAAAAGGTAAAAAAAATTAAAACCCCACATATTGGGTATTGACGCATCCGTAACAATGTGTACAAAAATTTGAATATGCTTTTTATTTTGTACGGCAAAAAGCGTTAAAAAAAACGCTAAAAAACAGAGGCAAAATGCTAATTTTTAGCATTTTGCCTCCCAAAAAAAGGCAATAAAAGTGATCAAAAAAGCTGTATGCTCCCCAAAATGGTACCAATAAAAACTCCAGCTCGTCTCGCAAATAATAAGCCCTCACAGAGCTCCGTACATAGAAAAATAAAAAAGTTACAGGACTTTGAATGCAGCTATAGAGAAAAAAAAAGGGGTTTTATTGGCAAAAATGTGTAAAAACCGAAAAAAAATATAAGAATTTTGGTATCATTGAAATTGTACCGACCCGCAGAAAAAAATTAATGTGTCATTTATGCTGCATGATTAACGCTGTAAAAAAAAAAAAATCTATGGCAGAATTGATGCGTTTTCTCTCCCTGTTATCATAAAAAAAAAATAAGAAAAGTTTTACGATATAGTCTATGTACCCAAAAGTGGCACCGATAATAACTACAGCTTTCCACGCAAAAAACAAGCCCTTATACGGCCGCATCGACGGAAAAATAAAAAAGTTATGGCTTTTGAAAAATGGAGATGGAAAAATACCAAAAATCGCTTGGTCCTCAACGCCAAAGTAGGCCCTGTCATTAAGGGGTTAAAGCAATAAAACACACAAAAAAAACACGTACTAAAAATTGATGCCAGTAGAAACTGCAACTTCCCATACAAAGAAATCCCTTAGAGAACTTTATAAATCTGATTAGATCCGATAAAACAAATACATTTTTTGTAAAGCATTTTGTGTAAACGTCATAAAAGATATTAATTTGCTGCTGCCGAAAATGAAGCCGTTCCTTCTACCACACAGCGAATGGAGGAAAGATAAAAATGAAAAAAAGGAACAGAATTGCACTTTTTCTGCCATCTTCCTATGAAAAAACAGACTAAGAAGGGATTAAAAAGTCAAATCTACCACATGGCAGCAATATGAATCCTATATGAAGGCAACTAGAGTCCCATCAAAAAAATGTCAGTCCGTACATGAACGATCTAACAAACCCCAAAATAAACATCCAAGACGGGACGGCGGGAATGTAGCATCAAAAACGGTTTATTGAGAATTATAAATATAATAAAAGCATTTAAGAAGCGGGACAGACAGGAAATGCAGCAGGAATATAAGGGCTTGTTCACGCGTCCGTATATCGCCCGGCCGATATTTTATTGCGTTTTTTCTGGGAGACAGGGTAACTCAAAAAGTGCATTTCTGGTGTTCTTTATTTTTTTTTCGGACGACGTTCACCGTGCAGGACAAATAATGCACTACTTTGATAGATCGGACTTTTACGGACGCGGCGATACCAAATACATATTTTTATTTTATGATTTTGATTTTTTAATAATAGATATGGCAAAAGGGGGGCGATTTAAACATTTATAACGTTTTTTTTTTTTACAATTAAAAAAACTTTATTGATTTTTTTTTTTACTTTACTTTGAAGTCCCCCTGGGGGACTTTAACATGCGATGCTTTGATCGCTCCTGCAGTATGACGTAATGCTGTAGCATTACGTCATACTGCTATTTCACAGTCAGTCTATGAAGCCACCCCACGGGGATGGCTTGATAGGCAGTCTGCTAAGGCAGCCATAGGGCCTTTCTAAAGGCCCCCGGCTGCCATGACACCTGCAGGGCTCTACCGATCTTACCGTTCGGGGGATTTAAAGGGTTAATAGCCGCAATCGACCGAACAGCGGAGTGCAGCTATTGCCCGCGGGTGTCAGCTGTAACAAACAGCTGACACCCGCGCTGTATGGAGGGAGATAGCGGCGCTACCTCCCTCCATACACGTCCTGCAACAGCAGGACATAGTTTTACTATAGCAACGTCACTAAGGGGTTAAAGGTTTTCTTTTGTGTCGCCACATTCCAAGAGCCGTATTAATTTTTTTTCACTGCCAGAGCCCTAGAACGCTGTGTTTTTTTAGCGGGATGAACTCTAGGCCTTATTTATCTAATTTTTAGGAACATGTACAATTTTGATCGCTTTTTATTTGATTTTTTCTAGGGGCAAGATTAACAAAATCTGTAATTCTGGCATGTTTTTTATTTTTATTTTTCCCTGCATTCTCTGGGCCGTATTAATGATATATTAACGTCATTCTTCACGCCAGTACGATTATGCCAATACCAAATATGCAACTTTTTCACAGTTTTTTTTTTATAGTAATAAAAGTTTAAATCACCCTCCTTTTGCCATATCTATAATAAAAAAAATCTAAATCATAAAAGAAAAATACATACTTGGTATCGCCGCGTCCGTAAAAGTCCGATCAATCAAAGTAGTGCATCATTTACCGAGCGCGGTAAACGTAGTCTGAAAAAAAAATAAAGAACCCCAGAAATGCACTTTTTCAGTCACTCTGTCTCCCAGAAAAAAATGCAATAAAAAGCGATCAAAAAGTCGAATGTATTCCGAATTAGCACTAACGTAAACTAAAGGACAACCCGCAAAAAATGAGCCCTTGCACAACTATGTCGATGGAAGAATAAAAAAGTCATTGCGGGCAGAAGATGCAGCAGAAAATAATTTTTAAAAATGTAATGTCTTTGAAAAAAATTCAAGTACTACAGCAAAAAGAAAACCTATACACATTTGGTATCGTAGTAATCGTACTGCCCCCTAGAATAGAGTTAGCATGTCATTTTTGTTGCAGTTTGTGCACCGTACAAACAAAACGCACTGAAAGATGGTGGAATGTCATTTTACTCCACTTCGAATTTTGTAAAAGTCTTTCAGTACATTATACGGTACTTTAAATAGCACCATTGAAAAGTACAACTCGTCCCGCAAAAAACAAGCCCTCATACAGCGGCATCGATGAATAAATAAAGGAGTCATGATTTTTTAAATGCGGGAAGGAAGAAAAAAAGAAGGGGAAGAAAAGAAAGGGGACTGCTTCATTAAGGGGTTAAATAATGTACTAACTTCTTTCTCTGAGTCATTACAATGCAGGGATACCACATGTGTGATTTTGTTTTTAATTAAGTCAAAGGGAGACAAGTGTTTTTATTTTTAAATAATTTTTTTTAACTTTTTTTTAAAATTTTGTCCTTTTGGGGGACTTCCACAGAAACCCATCAGGAACCTATGATCTCATTGCAGGGGTCCGACCGGGACATCCCTTTACATGCTGCAGTCGCATAGACTGCGGCATGTAAAGGGTTACCACAGCAGAGATCGGAGGCTTTCTCCATTCTCTGCTGTGTCAGAGCTGGTGCCTGGCTATCCTCTGACAGCCAAGCACCAGCTCTCTCTGCGACAGAGACCATCGGCTGGCTTGTGATAACCCGATGGTCTCCATGGCAACCTGTAAACAAACCAGTGCAGGAGTTTGAAATTAGAAGCAGGAGATTGCCGGCAGATCGGTAATATTTTCCTGCTTCTTATTTCAAAGTCCTGCATTGTTCTATGAGGGACTGTACAGGCAGAGCACATTGCCACAGCTTATGGCAATGTGCTCTGCAGGTCCCATAGTGAAACATAGCACGGAAATATTCTACCGGGCTATATCACTATGGGCAGTGGAACTCGTTCCGGAAAATTTCCAGGCGTGCCACTCAATGGGTTAATGTATGCCAGTTTTTCATGTAAATCATAGTAAATATGTCGGGCCGCAGGAGACATGTCCAAAGTTGCTAAGCCAACCCAATTTATGGAAAAGTGGAAAACAAAATTGTGAGACGATAAAAAGTCACTTTTTTTGGTGCAATAACAAGTGTGACAAAATTTGCAACATTTCATTCCAAAAAACTGCCTCAAGAGCTTTAATACGTTTTCCTTTAGAGCCCTATAGCACTTTCACTTTCTCTTGTATTACATACAACATTACTACGACTGTAAATGTTTCATTTTAAATGCAAAAGGCACAAAAATAAAAATGTTAAAAAAAAAGCAATAGCTCCGTCAATGTGTGAGTGGTTTTGATGCTTAAGAAGATTTAATTGGCGGGTAAAAGATTTTTTCCGATTCTGAACATGAAAATGGCTTCTCATCTATGTGACTTCTCTGATGTCTGACAAGTTGTGATTTCACTCTAAGACATTTCCCACATTCTGAACATGAAAATTGCTTCTCTGCTGTGCAACCTTTTTTGGTGTTGATTTTGAAATAAAAAAAAAAACTTGCCATATTCTGAACATGATAAACAAGATGAGATTAAAAAACATTTCTCAATCTGAACATGAAAATGCCTTCTCACCTGTGTGGCTTCCCTGATGTCTGACAAGTTCTGCTTTATCTCTAAACCTTTTCCCAGATTATGAATACAAAAATGGCTTCTCCTTTGTGTGACTTCTCTGATGTCTGACAAGTCCTACTCTGTCTCTAAAACATTTCTCACATTGTGAACATGAAAATGGCTTCTCTCCTGTGTGAGCTCTCTGATGTATGACAAGTTGTGATCTCACTACAAAACATTTCCCACATTCTAAACATAAAAATGGCTTCTCTCCTGTGTGACTTCTTTGGTGTTGAACTAGATTTGATTTTAAAGAAAAATACTTCCCACATTCTGAACATGAAAATGGTTTCTCCCCTGTGTGAGTTCTCTGATGCATCACAAGTTCAGATTTAGTAGAGAAACATTTCCCACATTCTAAGCATGGAAATGGCTTCTCTCCTGTGTGACTTCTCTGATGTATGACAAGTTGTGATTTCACCCTAAAACATTTCCCACATTCTGAACATGAAAATGGCTTCTCCTTCGTGTGAACTTTTTGGTGTTTACGAAGAGTTGATTTTAAAGAAAAATACTTCCCACATTCTGAACATGAAAATGGCTTCTCTCCTGTGTGAGTTCTCTGATGCATGACAAGTTGTGATTTCAGTCTAAAACATTTCCCACATTCTGAACATGAAAATGGTTTCTCCCCTGTGTGAGTTGTCTGATGCATCACAAGATCAGATTTAGTAGAGAAACATTTCTCACATTCTAAACATGGAAATGGCTTCTCTCCTGTGTGACCTCTCTGATGTCTGTCAAGTCGTAATTTCACTCTAAAACATTTCCCACATTCTGAACATGAAAATGGCTTCTCCTTCATGTGAACTTTTTGGTGTTGAACAAGAGTTGATTTTAAAGAAAAATGCTTCCCACATTCTGAACATAAAAATGGCTTCTCTCCTGTGTGAGTTCTCTGATGCATGACAAGTTGTGATTTTCGTCTAAAACATTTCCCACATTCTGAACATGAAAATGGCTTTTCCCCTGTGTGACTTCTCTGATGGATCACAAGATCAGATTTAGTAGAGAAACATTTTCCACATTCTAAACATGGAAATGGCTTCTCTCCTGTGTGAATTCTCCGATGTCTGTCAAGTCGTGATTTCACTCTAAAGCATTTCCCACATTCTGAACATGAAAATGGCTTCTCCTTCGTGTGACTTTTTTGGTGTCGAACAAGACTTGCGTTTGAAGTAAAACACCTGCCACATTCTGAACATGAAAATGGCTTTTCCCCAGTGTGACTTCTCTGATGTATGTCAAGTTTTGATTTCACTTTAAAACATTTTTCACATTCTGAACATGAAAATGGCTTCTCTACTGTGTGAATTCTCTGGTGCTTGACAAGATGTAATTTCCAAGCGAAACATTTCCCACATTCTGGACATGAATGGGACCTCTCCCCAGTGTGAGCTTTTAAATGTTTTCCCCTTCTGTGACTTTTCTTCTGCTTTTCAGTCAGTGATGTATTAGAAAATGGGACATGTATAAAAAGATTAGATGATGGCTCTTTGCTTTGAAGAACTGAAGGGATATCTGGGATAAGAGCAGGTTCTTCATATGTATCATGTGTGATGTGTGATACCACAATCCTCTGCTTTACAATCTGCAGATATCAGACGTCCCTCTGGGCTTCCAATACCATTATCTGCCAAAAATAAAGGTGATTTTACTATTTTTTTTTAATTGAAGCAACCTTAAGAATGATATAGATATTTTATAACATGTCTATGTATACACATTTCATTGCAAATTACAAGTGACATAGCATTTATTAACTAAGAAAGTGGTGAAAAAACAGATCACAATCTAACAGACCTCAAAGTGAGAACCAGTAAATCATTTTTGGCCACCAGGTTGCAGCTTTCATATTCATAGGTTTATGTATCAGTGTACCTGTCATCACTCTGTGACTAAATTGCTCAGTGGCAAATCATAAATATTCTTGTGAGGGGGGAAGGAGGGTGCGGCCTGGCACGGCATGCAGATGGAGGTCTGAGCTAGAGCTCTGCTCAAGACCTTTCCTTCAGAACCAACTACAGCGCAACCTGGGCATCCAATCTTAATAAGTCAGACTTTTTAAAAGGTCAGAGAGTGGGATGCCAAAAGAAAAAAAAGACTCCAAAGCAACTCCACGGAAACTGGCTTTGTTTTTCCCAACATGGGAGAGCTCATCCAAGAGGGCGGCGCTCTCCCTGCTGAAGATTGCAGCCACTAGCGGAGAAGAGGACACTATCAGTTCTACGCAGTTCACAAAGGAGCAACATATACTTCAACAGCAGTAGAGGGGTGACCGCAAGTGAGGCAAAACTCTCTTCCTGAGACAGTGGACAGTGGGGGAGAAGAGAAATAGCGTGGGAATCAGGGGAGGCTCCTATGCAGCCAAGATGGCACTGGAACAGTCTCTGCTTGCAGGGGAGGAGGATTTCTCAACATCTAGTCAGGAGAAGCAAAAGCACAAAATGATGGAACAACTAAACAGGGATATAGAAGAAACACTTGTTAAAACCAATACCTGTCAGTCATATCTTTTATGTTTCAAAGGGTTTTATTTGGTTTAAACTTAAAGTTGGCAACACTCTGCCGCATGGACCCCACGCAGGGGAGGATAGAGTCAAATCTTTACATTGGAGCACAGAGATTCCGTTTTTAAACTGGCAGGAACCATTAGCAGTAATAAAACAAGAGAGAAAAGAGAAGAAAAAAAGAAAGAAAGGAAAGAGAAACAATAGATGGTAGAATTTTCAGTTGTATGCATGGAAAAGTCAACATCTCATCGTACATCACTCAGAAAGAAAGGAACCAATCTCAATATCTCCATCTCTTATTGTCTTATAAGTCGTCTGAAATATATGGGTGTAGAACTACTCCAGCGCCATTCTTATTTTTCTGATGCGTGACTTAGTCGTCTTCCGCCTATAATCTCACAAAATAGTGTAGGTTCGGAACGTTGGTGTAGACTATCCAGGGGTTCCAGACCTTTTCAAATGGCAGGATTTTGTCTTGGCGTATAGCTATGAGTTTTTCGTTCAAAAGGGTTTTATTAATGCGGGTTCTAAGGGGTTCAAATGGGAGCGTTGGTTTCTGCCACTGCTGTGCTATTGAGATTCATGCTGCCATCGTAATATATTGTAATAATTTGAAGGGGGCGTTGCACATCCCGGCGGGTTTATTTCCTAGGAGTGGAACAAAGGGGTCAAGTCTGAGGCTTGTCCCAGTCACAGAGGCTATCAGGTGGGAGGCCCTTCTCCAAAAAGCTTGTGCTAATGGGCACAACCACCAGATGTGGTGCTGAGAGCCCACGTCCTTACATCCTCGGAAACATAGATTGGAGATCTCCGGATAGATGGCATTTAGTCTCTCAGGTACTAGATAAGCTCTATGTAAGACTTTTATGGACGTCTCTGTCAAAGAGACTTGACAGTGTTGCGTCCTTACCGGACGTGCAATATGCATAAACTAAAGAATAGGCACAACTGTGCAACATAAATACAAAACTAAGGGAAAGGCTTTCCCTACAAACCCCTAACCCGGGATGGGGGCCCTGCCTACTCGGCGGGCCGATCGCTCCGAAAGGTGCAGACCCACAATGCATGCCTGGGCCACTAACTATTCCCTGACAGGAAGCCCTGATACAAAGAAAAAGGGAACAGTATACCATAAACGAAAGATACTTAGCTGCAGCAGCAAAGTGGAGGAGCTCCAGAGCAGTCAGTGCTCCTCAGCAGCAGTCCAGGAGACAACTGAAAATTGACCAGCACTGAGGTCAATTTTAGCACAGCTTATATAGGAGCTGAGCCAGTCACAAACAGGTGAGGACTGACATCACTCATCCATTCACCACACCCCTCAGGTCCAGGAAAGGCAGAGACACTGCTAAACCCTGGTCCGGCCTGAAAGCAAGGTGAAGACTTCAGAACGGCTGCAAGAGACAGCTATTTTTGCTTATGGTCTCACAGCAGTGGTGCCAACGGTCTAGTGACAGGGAGGAGTGTAAGTCGGACTCCCATTGTAGCATAAAGAGGTGTTTGGAATCCTGCAGTGTTTTGTTAAGCATATTGTAGAAATTGGAAAGAGTGCCTGGGTGTGTGGGGCAGAATGTGCATATGGCTTCCATGTGAGTCATCTCTGTCTTGGTCGATGGGGGTAAGATTGAGGACCAGTAATGGAAGACTTGCATTTTTCTCCACCATTCCTGTGGAGGTGGTCTATGTTGACTGGTGAAGTAGGATACTGAGATCAGTTTGCCATGTATAAGGAAGTCATACTAAGACAGCAAGTTATTTGTTTGCCACCATATAAACTGAGTCGCATCTAGGCCGGGGGGGGGGGGGTAGTCTGGGTTGTGTAGTAGCGGAGTAAGTGGAGGATGGGGTGGGTTGAGGGTTCAGTTTAAATCTGACTTGTCTCCATAACAGGATGGAGAAAAAGGTGTAAGGTGTATTAGTTCTGAAGTTGGAAGGGAGGGGGACTTTTGTCCAAAGTAGGGCGGGCCAAGTGTGCGGAGAAAACTGGGCTTCCTTGTTGGAGGTCCACAGTGGGGCCTGGGGGCCAGCATAGACAGGTGGCATTTGCGCCAGGCGGGTGGCTTTATAGTATTTCAAAATACATGGAACAGAAAGGCCTCCTTATACAGACACATTATGGACTTAGAGATTCTGGGTCGTTTATGTGCCCATATAAAGGCAAATATTTTTTTTTTAAACGCTTGGAGGTCTGAGGCTGGGACAGGGATAGGAAGAGTTCTGAACAAGTAAAGCAGTTTTGGGAGTAGGGTCATCTTGATGCTGTGGATGCGACCAATCCACGAGAGGTATGGGCAATCCCATTTATCTAAATCTAGGCCCAGTTGACGAAAGAGTGGTTCATAGTTGCACTTGTATAGAGAGTCTAGTGCATTTGTAAGCTTGATCCCCTGATAAGGTAGATAGTGGCATTGAGTTTTAAATTGGAAATTGATTTTGATTAGTCTTTGTGTGTTTAAAGGAGTATTGCAGTGGAGAATTTCTGATTTTGCCTGGTTGATTTTAAGGCCAGAGATAAGACAACATTTTTTAACAACTCCAGAAGGTTGGGTAAAGAAGTTAGTGGTTTAGTTAGGGTTAGGAGCAGGCAGTTGGCGAATAGACTAAGCTTGTTATTGGTGTTACCTACCGGTAGCCCAGTGATATTGGGTTTTCCCAAATAGCAATGGCCAATAGCTCCATTGCCAGCGCAAATAGGGCAGGTGAGAGTGGGCATCCTTGACGGGTGCCTCTCAGGATTTGAATTGGAGATGGCTGGGTCTATGGAATTTTAACATATGCTGAAGGAGTAGAGAAGAGGGCTGAGATTATATTTAGGAATGGACCAGTGAATCCTAGTTTACTGAGGACTAATTGGAGGTAGGGCCATGAGAGGGAACCAAAGGCTTTCCCTATATCTAATGCTAATACTGACATGGGGGTTTTGGTGTTGTTTGCGATATGAATGAGATTGAGAATTTTTCTTACATTATCGGGGGCTTGCCTACCTGGGATGAAGCCCACCTGGTCCTGGTGTATCAGTGAAGGGAATAGTCTGTTGACCCTATTGGCTATTATGGAAGTGAAAAGTTTTAGCTCTACATTGAGAAGGGAAATGAGTCTGTAATTAGAGGGAAGAGTATGGTCTTTTCCTGGCTTAGGGATGGCTGTGATTAGGGCTTGCAGAAAGTCTGGATGTATATGGCCTTGGCGGAGAATGTAGTTAAAAAGTGAAACTAGATGGGGTTTTAATATTGGGGCGAATTTTTTATAATATAGAGACATAAGTCCATCCGGTCCTGGGGCTTTGCCTCGTTTGATCGCCCAGTCAATATCCTCCTCAGTTATGTTGGCATTAAGATCCGATAGACCTGACTCTGATAAGTGGGGTAGCTTAAGTTGGGAGAAGAAGTCAGTGATGTGGGTCTCCAAGGGGCCTTAATGGTCCTTGTAAGATTTTTGATAGTATTGATGGAAGATTTTATATATTTTATCCGGATTGGAAGTGAGTTGGCCACGCCTAGACTGGATTTTATGAATTGTGTTAATAGTTTGCTTTTCCTTGAGTTTGTTCGCTAAAAGTCTGTCTGGTTTATTCGTGTATTGGAAGTACGTTGTCAGAGTCCAGGCAAGCTCTCTTTCCGTTTTATGGGCCAGCAGTGCATTTAACTCCAGTCTGGCATCCTGGATGGCTTTTCTTAAATACAAGAGGGGTGTTGAGTGTATGCTATTTCTAGCTTTTGGATTTTGTATTCTAAGGTAGTGTGGGCTCTGGTTTTCTCCCTTTTCCGTTGTGAGGCCAGAGAGATCAGAACACCTCGTATCACAGGATTATGTGCTAACCAGCAGATGTCGATCTCTGTGTCGTCAGGACTGTTGTGGTGAAAGTAATCTTCGAGTTTCTGTTGTAGGCTGATGGCTAGTGTGGGGTTAGTGAGGAGAGCTTCGTTTAATCTCCATGTATATGGGATTCGTGTTTGGGCGATAATAGAAACTCGGATAGGACTGCGTCATGGTCTGACCATGCACTTACAAGATGGCAAGAGAAGGATAATAATGGGAGGGTCAGGGAGTTGGTGAGGATCCAGTCTAGTCTGTAATGGTACTTGTGTGCTGGGGAGAAATAGGTGTAACCTCTCTTGTTTTGATTGAATTCTCTCCAGGTGTCTGATAATGTTAATAGCTGGAAAGCTTCCTTGAACCTAGTCCTCAAATTTTTATCTCTCGTGGGAGGGACCGGGGAAGTGGAGTCAATATTAGGGTCATTGGTAAAGTTGAAATCTCCGCACCATATTATTCTAGTGTAATCTAGGGGGATAAGGATGTCGCAGATAGTTAGGAAGAATTCTATTGGATTATAGTTAGGTGCGTAGGTGTTGACAATGCATAGTTTGTCGTTGTATAATTCTCCCACCAGAATCAGATATCGACCCTGGTCGTCGCTTAAAGAAGCAGTCAGTTTGAAGGAGAGGGAGTTTCGAAGGAAGGTGGACACCCCCCTGCTTTTGTGACATATCGTGCATGGTAATGTGCTTGGTATCTAGGGTTGAAGAATTTTGAGATAGACGTGGTCGAGAAATGGGACTCTTGTATGCAGATGATGTTAGGTTTATGTCTTTCATAATCAATGAAGGCCTTTCTGCGTTTATCTGGGGAATAAAGACCCCGGACATTGTGACTTAGTACTCTACACATAGTTTTTTGAATTGGATAGCATGCTGCTGTCAGGAGATGGTTGGTTAGATGTAATCTTACACGAAGGGAGAGCTTTAAGATTATTTTGGAGAGTGGGATGTATTATTGGAGAGAGACTAAAGTACCCTGTATCAGAAATAACAATCGGAAAAACAATACTGAAAACTTTCATAGAAACCATAAACATGAAAATATCTAGGATGCGAAGGGGGTCCTTGTATGAGACCGACCTAAATCGCATATACCAGTCGGACAGCATGTAGTCCGTAATGGTGACAGTGATCTTATGGGAAACAGATAGTGGCCTATGGGCCGCTAGGGTTGCAACTTAAAATCTAATTTAGCTCTACTATTGTTATAAGATAGGGCGCACTATCAGTGCACACCTTGGATGTGAGAAAATAATGCAATAAACATGGCACCTTAGGTGAAAATCTAATAAAGGTTATACATTACAGTTCTTAACGTGCTTTACTGTAATCGGGGTCATCATTCTGGAGTTCCTTGAGAGGGCAGAAGATGGGGCCTCTGGCATCTTTTGTCCCAAAGCCTTGCAGGGCGTTGGGATAATGGGGGCTGTTGTCTTGAGGTTGTGATGTCGTCAAGTGGTATATTTGCAGCCTGAAGTATTTCTTGCCCTTCGGATAGCGTGTGGATGATATGCTCTTGACCTTCAATTTTAAAGGACAACATAAACGGGAAACCCCAGCAGTAGCGTATCTGTGCTTTTTGTAGTGCCAGGGTGATGGGACGTAGTCTAGTCGTCACCTGCACTCAAGTGTAGACGGGGCTAAGTCCGGAAATATCTGCACTCACTGATCTGTACCTGGGAGTGGGGACACATTTCTTGCTGCCATGAGGATCATGTCTCGAGCCTCTGGATAGTGGAGTTTTAGAATAATGTCCCTAGGTTGGTTTGGGTTGCCAGGTTTGTTAAGGGCTTTATGAATGCGGTCCATTCTGAAGAGGTTTTGGTCTGCTTGTGGTAGAAGGGCTAGGAAGATATTTAACACGGTTTCTTTAAGTGCTACAAAGCGCTTCGGTAGTCCTCTAATGCGTAGGTTTGCTCTTCTTGACCTGTTTTCAAGGTCTTCAAGCTTTAGTTCTAGTTGCTCAATTTTGTCTTGGTTCTCTTTGATATGGTTTCTGTCTAGATCTATTGCTTCTATAATTTTGTCAGTTTTATTTTCAACTTAGTCTACTCGTTGGCCCAGCTCTTGTATTTGTTTAGAAAATTCGGATATAGCTCCTTGTAGCTCGTTTTTGAATAACTTATGGCTGCTCTCATATGATTCTTTAATGTCAAGGTTTGAAAGACTAGAGCTGCCTTGGGGGAAGTTTGGTGGGGTTGGATCATTATTTTGAGAGGTAGACGGGTGGTCTGATTCTTGGTCCTCCATATCTGAAGTTTGTTGGAAGCTGAAAATTTTTGGGATTGTTTGAGACACATAATGGAGTGGAGCGGGTTTAGTATATTTCCCATATTTTGACATAGTAGGCTGGATGTTGTGGTAGAGAAGATCAGTTCGTTAGTAAGATTGTGAGTTGCGGCTTAAAGGTATCACATGCCACCAGTCGGTCGGGGGTCAATACAGTGGCCTAGGACCTTCGGGCATGTGTTTGCTGGATAGTTGCATTGATAGATTTACAGCTTGGGCCAGGTAGGGTTTAAAGGCCGCCTGTGTTTGCAGAGGGAATGTTTGCTGAGGGATTTAGAAGGGGTAGAGAGTTGCCTCCGCAAAAAATTAGGGCTCTATATCCCTCAAGTGCTGCATCGTTAAAGTCTTTTGAACAGTTAGTGACTAGTGGCCGTTGTTGGTAAGGCCTGGTCAGTAACGTCTGCGGTAGTATTGCTGTAGCGCTGGTGTGGACAGTGGCAAATAGAATGGAGGCTGTCTGATATGCAGAGGGAGGATTTTCCCGTCTTGGGTCAGCAACACCACAGCAACAGCCCTTGGACAGCCACAGCGTAGTGGTGTAGTCTCTGGGGTGTGTGGGCGAGTGTGGGGGGGTTAACACTCACCGCGGTCCCTGGCGTCTTCAGGGTTTTCTCCCTGACAAGGGGCTGGGTGGAGGTGCTCCCTTTCCATTCTCGGTAGCCGGCGGTGTTGTCAGCTAGAGCCTCTGGGGCAGCGGAGGCCTTCAGCGGTGCAGGGGGGGACCTCTGTCTGGCGGGCAACAGCGCTTCTCCGCTCCTCCGAGCCCCACACCTTCTTGGCTGCTGCGGGGTTCTTCCTCTCTTCCTCCAGTGTCACTTCTTCGCTCTCACTGGCAGCGGTGGCGGGGCTTGACTGTCTCCTGCTTGAGTGCGGATCCCCTTCCTCCTGGTATCGTCAGGGTGAACCTCCGCTGCACCTCCCGTTGGACTTCCGGCTGGCGGGGCCTCCGGACTCTAGGCCGCGGCTGCCGCTGCTCAGGTAGGCCGCAGGCCTTACTAGCGTCCACGGAGCCACGAGAGGGCTCAAACTGTGCCTCTCAGTCAGGGGATGTTGCTCTGGATGTTTTCGGGCACCTTAGGGCCAAACTGAGCCGCCAAGGTGCGCATGTCTGCTCCCGCTTGGCCACGCCCCGCCCCCAGTCACATCTTTTAGACCAGCATGTCATAGTGATCCAGAGGAAAACACTGCACCTCTCCCACCCCCCAAAGTCCAAATTTAAACCCAGAAAGCATGCTCACAAAAGATCATATCAGTCATCAGACCAGCTTTCTACAAAAAGTTTTATTAAAGGAATAATTATGGCTATTAGAGGCTCTATTCAAGCTGATATTAAAAGCATATCTACCACTGTTAACACTTCTATCCAGGAACTGGGGAGCAGAGTAGACCCCACAAACAAAATTGAGCGAGTTTGCAAAATCACACGATTTGATAGACTTTCATTACTCATTGGAAGACGACAAAGTAAAAACTTAAAACCAAATTGGCAGACATTGAAGCCCACAGCAGGTGGAACAATATTAAAATTTGTGGAGTTCTTGAGATAGTTTCTGTGTTTGAACTCCAGGATTTCATTAAGTGACTAATTTTAAAAATTCTGCCAGACACAGTCTCCCGTGACTTGGTCATAGATAGGGCCCACAGACTCCATAAGCCTAGGTTGCTCTCAGATTCAATCCCTCGCGATATCATAACTTGCATACACTTTTATTATGTGAAGGAAGCCTTGATGCTGGCAGCAAGAAATATGGACTATCTCCCTAGCCTATTCTCCGAAGTCCAACTTTATATGGACCTATCACAAACTACAATACAATCAAGATGGCTCTTTCTGCCCGTAACTGCATCTCTCAGACAAGCTAGCATTGCTTATAAATGGGGCTTTACTACAAAGCTAATTGTCAACAAAGAGGGAAACAAACATGTCTTTTACAGAGCATCAGCAGGAGAGGAAGCTCTTAAAGATTGGGGAATCCCCATAAATAGACCGGCAAACCAAAAGCAAGATTGGATCCTAAAGAAACCTGCCCCCTGATCATAAAACGTTTCTTCTAAAGGAATGAGAATTAGTTACATGTTAAAGAAACTTTACACCCCTTATCGATCGCAGACCTATCACAGAACTCAGCCAAGCAGAGGCAGCGCTGTCAGGAGGCAGGGATTTTTAAATCACCGGTCACCAGAAAGACAGAAGAAGACTGACAGGGACCGAGGAGGCAGCGCTTCTTGGGGAGTTAGCTTGATGATTTTTGGGGTAGGGCTTATATTTCTAATTTTGACACCATATTATGACCTTATAACTTTTTATGTTTGCATTGATAGGGCTCTGTGTGGCCTTCTATTTTTGTGTGGCAACCAACATTTTTTTAATGCTATCATTTTAGGGTACATACCATTTTTTAAATTACTCTATATTAAAGGTCATTTGCGTGGTGTGGGGACACAAAATCTCAATCTCTGCATTTTTTTGTATTACGGCATTCACTGTGCATAATAAATAATGCCATACTTGATATATTCAATTTTTTGGACATTGCAATACAAATATCCAAGAAGCTTCTGTTTGTAGGAGTCTTTATTTATATCTCTGGATCTACCATTTGAACGTATCTATTCAATTCTACGGAAAGATACTAATTTGGCATCCCCTTGATGGTGGGTTCTTATGTGGGATGTTAGAGGAGTTTCTTCATCTTGTCTGATATTTCCCACATGTGCAAGGATACGTCGCCTTAACTGCTGGATCATTTTCCCAACATAGTCCTTAGGGTATGGGCATGGAGCCAGGTAAACAACATTGAGTGGTTAGCATATTTTCCATCCCATAAATATCATCACTGATGGTCATTTTTGGCTGACCTATGCCGTTGCACCTCAGTCTCATTTAATTGTGACTAGAGGCTCAGGGGTTGTCTCCATACCAATAGCCCTGTCCGTCTAGTGGTAGGTTTCCACACTTTTGTATTTTTTTTGCAACTTATCAGCCCTTATTTGATATTTTAGACCAATGGTTCCTAAACTTTTTCAGACATGGAGCCCTTTTTAAGTAAAAGTTTCCAGTGGAGCCCCAAGGTGTGATTGGGGAGGGGTTAAGGAGGTGACTTATCACAACATATGATTATTACCTTTGCTTTTTTAAAAAGGACAGGGCTGTTAAAAAAACGCTGGGTGGGCAATTGATATACATTATATTTAAAATTAACATGCTGCAGAATTAAATCCCGCCCCTCATGTCATCCGCGCGGGTTTTGTACAGATTGTTTAAACCCTGTGTCGATGAGATTTTCAAAATCTCATCCACTTTGCTGCTACTGTGAATTACGCAGCAAATCCACCCCGTGTAGTAATAGTGACCCCCCTATACTGGTGGCCCCAGTAGAAATAACATCCCCTATGTTGGCCCCAGTAGTAATAGCGTCCCCTATATTGGCCCCAGTAGTAACAGTGACCCATATATTGGCCCCAGTAGTAATAGCGTCCCCTATATTGGCCCATATTGTGGCTCCAGTGGTAATAGTTTCCCCTATATCGGCCCCAGTAGTAATAGTGTAGTGGCCCAGAGTTGGGCACTACAGAAAGTAAATGTATTTACTGTTGTTTAAATGTGTATGTGCCTTTAAAGGAAATGTTGTATATTAATTACTGATGATTTATTCTGCCAGACAATCTGCAGCCTCTCGCTCTGATTGGCTGTCGGGAGCATTATTTTGATTGGACATTTCACCACCCAGCAACAGGTCTGTGATTGGTGGAGGAATTCTAGTCAGAGTAATTCCAAGTGTGCGTACGCTGGCAGTTGTCAGTGTGAGGAGAAGACATTGAAGGGAGAGGATGTAAAGGGTAGAGCAGGAGGAAAGGACCTGTGGTGCGGCAAGAAGGCAGAAGTGTGAGTACCAACAAAAGACAGCAAGAAACACGATTAGAATACAGATGTGGTTCCTGTACTAACTAGTTGTTACATTGGTCACACATGAGACAAGAATTGGCCAGAATGGATCAAATTAATTCTATGTCCGATCATTCATATGAACAGTCCAACGTCAGCATGTGAGATTAAACTGGCAGATCAGCGAGAGGTCTTGTGCAAAGTGATAGATGATAAGCTGTATGTGTCTGATCATGCCACATGTAGATTGTCCTAATAAAAGATAAAAGACTCCAACCTGACAGATGACGTTTGGCAGACAGTCTCTATCGGCCATCATGAAATACCATTTGTATATAATTTTCTTTAAATGATGGTCAGCCAAAATGGTCAAATTTTGTAGGTCATTAGTCATAGTGCTCTGATGACTGGGGGCCTGCATCTAATAAGGAAAGTGAGGTGTAGACCGCAGCACAATCACACAGTCAATAAGGAAAGGAGACACAGGTGGTACATGATCCGATCAGTAGGTCCGGACATGAAGACCCTCCAACTGCTAGCATATAGGTATTGTAGATCAGCACACAGCATGCAGGACAAAGACCTATAATAGGTCAAACTGTTGCAGCACTTCTTTGTGACTGATGGAGTAATAAAGGAGCATGATTCGATCATGCAAAGAGTATGCTGAGTTCCTGTGTGCTGATCTACAATACCTACCTACCTACAATGCCCTAGTGACTGGGGGCCCGCAGTCTCATATATCCACTTTCAATAACAGGCTTACAAGATGAACCAGCTGGGAGGACGGGGCCCGGGCTGCAGGATCTGTCATCCCCAATAATCCCACAGACCACAGAAGAACATATCTGCAGCCGCTGACTGAGGAGAATCTGTGACTCCTCTCTGCTGTATTTAGTGGTTACTACTCACCTGGGCGGTTACCTGTAGGAATCTCCTCTTCAAACTCCTGTTTGACTGTCACAATTGTTACTGTATCATCAATATCAGTCAGATCTTCATCCGGATACAAAAGCTTGAAGACAAATATTGTAAAAGTCAGCAGGCGGTTGGAGAAGTCGTGTGGAAGGTTTTACATGACAAGAAAAGCACATTGTCTCAGTGGAGGAGATCAGCGTCTACCACATCCGCTGCTTGTCTCGGGGGAAATAAAGGAGCAGACAGATATAAATCCAACCTGTTGGCTCCTTATTCCCACCAGCAGTCTCCACCGCCAGAAAACTGGGAGAAGATCCAGACAACATGTAATGTCTCTGGTCAGCGGTAATCCTGCCATCTCCACCGGCCTCATCACACAAGTAGAAGACATCTAATAAGACTGAAGACAAGAGCTTCACAGCCTTCTACAGATCAGAGGGACATCTCCATCTACCTGATTCTCCTGTGGAAGAAGAGGACGGGGACATCTCTCTGGTGGGCTTCTCTTACTGGATGGAACTGGAGGAAACACAGACAGACACTGAAGTCATTCTTTACATACAGATAATAAAGTCCCCGTGTATTTAGTCCTGTCTATTACCTGGTGATGGGAGCAGCTGGTGGGTCTCCATCATGGCCTCCTTGTACAGATCCTTGTGTCCTTCTAAATACTCCCACTCCTCCATGGAGAAATAGACAGCGACATCCTGACACCTTATAGGAACCTGACAACATAATATACAGTCATTACCCAGAAGCCTCCAGTGCTGTTACTGTATAATGTCCCAGCATTCCCTGCAGCGTCACCTCTCCAGTCAGCAGCTCAATCATCTTGTTGGTGAGCTCTAGAATCTTCTGTACATTGATGTCCTCATGTATCAGGGGGTGAGGTGGGGGCCCCGTGATTGGGCTCAGGGGTCTTCCCCATTCATCACACACAGGGGCCCGACAGCCATCACTGGAGGTCTTCTTCACTACTGTGTAATCCTGTATATGGGGAGACAGTAATAAATATCACTGCAGACATTTCCAGAGTCCATCACCTCTCCAGTGACATCATCTGCTATTACCATAGATAATAATTGTGTAATGTGACATCATCAGAATCTCTCACCTCTCCAGTAAGCTGGAAGATGATCTCTCGGAAGAGACTTACTAAACTTTTGGCCATCTTGTTCATGCCTTCCTTCATCTTTGAATAGTCAGTTCGGAAAATTCTGTTTCACAGAAGAGATCAAAAGATGTTCATATACTGAAGGGACCTGAAGGAAAAGAAGATGAGCCAATGTGCGAGCGACGGAAATGTAAAAAAACAACAAGAACTCAACATAAGGGTAAAACTTTGAGATGTTAGCCATCCTTCATCATAATAGTATGCACCGCTCCACCCTGCGCCATAATAGTATGCAGCGCTCCACCCTGCCCCATAATAGTATGTACCCCTCCCCCCCTGCCCCATAATAGTATGTACCGCTCCACCCTGCGCCATAATAGTATGCAGCGCTCCACCCTGCGCCATAATAGTATGCAGCGCTCCACCCTGCACCATAATAGAATGTTCCGCTCCACCCTGCCCTATAATAGTATGCACCGCTCCACCCTGCTCCATAATAATATGCAGCGCTCCACCCTGCACCATAATAGTATGCACCGCTCCACCTTGCGCCATAATAGTATGCACCGCTCCACCCTGCTCCATAATAATATGCAGCGCTCCACCCTGCGCCATAATAGTATGCAGCGCTCCACCCTGCCCCATAATAGTATGTACGGCTCCACCCAGCGCCATAATACAATGTACCGCTCCACCCTGCCCCATAATAGTATGCACCGCTCCACCCTGCGCCATAATAGTATGCACCGCTCCACCGTGCTCCCTAATAGTATGCACCGCTCCACCCTGCTCCCTAATAGTATGCACCGCTCCACCCTGCTCCATAATAGTATTGTTACGATCGTGTGGGCAAACTAGGCACAAGGCCCACACGATCTTGACCAAGAGGAGGACTGGGTACGCACACGGGTTAAATGTAAACTGACCCGGTTCTACACGGGAGGATGGCAAGGCCCTACCTAAGCAGGGCCATTGCCCAATAAGGGCAGCCCAGCGGTCTTCACACCTGGGCCCTAGCTGATCCTAGGAGCCACGCACCAGAACAAGACGCATTCACATGTCACATGACAGGGACTAAATAACAGGACACACAGAGCCAGAGTACATGGCATACAGCAGCCAAAATGCAACCACTATTAAGAGATGATAAGCTGAATAGAAATACCAGGTATTAGTTGACATATTGTACAAAACATGACAGCTAGCGGGCCACTTCATGGCTCCTGGGTATGCCGCTAGTCCCTACACTAACCAGGAGCCCTGCAGAACCGGACACAGTTCACACAGAACGCTGCAACAGGACACAGATAGCAGGTCACACAGGAAGCTAACACAAAACTAACAGAATATAAACGAACAAACGGACATGAACCAGCAATACACAGATCACACAGCAAGCTTCAACAGACAAGGATTCATGACTGCTCACCCTGAACACCAGACAGAGACTGACCAGGAGCTGGGTTTATATGTGAGCACAGACCCAGATGATTTGCAAGCAGGAAGTACCAAACCCAGCCAGCTCAATCAATTAACCCTGTGAGGGCTGTGCTGCTAGGAAGCTCAGTAGTACAAAATGTCTCAGCAGCACACGTAACAAGTATGTACCGTTCCACCCTGCGCCATAATAGTATGTACCGCTCCACCCTGCGCCATAATAGTATGTACCACTCCACCCTGCACCATAATTGTATGTACCACTCCACCCTGCCCCATAATAGTATGTACCACTCCACCCTGCCCCATAATACTATATACCGCTCCACCCTGCCCCATAATAGTATATACCCCTCCACCTTGCCCCATAATAGTACGTACCACTCCACCCTGCACCATAATAGTATGTACTGCTCCACCCTGCCCCATAATAGTATGTATGACTACACCCTGCAACATAATAGTTTGTACAGCTCCACCCTGCACCATAATAGTATGTCCCGCTCCATCCTGCCCCATAATAGTACGCACAGAGCGACTCTGCACCATAATAGTATGCACCGCTCCACCCTGCCCCATAAAAGTATGTACCGCTCCAGCCTGCACCATAATAGTATGTACTGCTCCACCCTGCCCCATAATAGTATGTACTGCTCCACCCTGCACCATAATAGTATGTACTGCTCCACCCTGCACCATAATAGTATGTACTGCTCCACCCTGCATTATAATAGTATGTACCGCTCCACCCTGCCCCATAATAGTATGTACCACTCAATCCTGCCCCTTAATAGTATGTACCCCTCCACCCTGCCCCATAATAGTTTGCACCACTCCACCCTGCCCCATAATAGTATGTACCACTCCACCCTGCCCCATAATAGTATGCACCACTCCACCCTGCTCCATAATAGTATGCACCACTCCACCCTGCCCCATAATAGTATGCAGCACTCCACCCCGCCCCATAACAGTATGTACCGCTCCCCCCTGCCCCATAATAGTATGTACCGCTCCCCCCTGCTCCATAATAGTATGCACCACTCCACCCTGCCCCATAATAGTATGTACCCCTCCACCCTGCGCCATAATAGTATGTACCGCTCCACCCTGCCCCATAATAGTATGTACCACTCAATCCTGCCCCTTAATAGTATGTACCCCTCCACCCTGCCCCATAATAGTTTGCACCACTCCACCCTGCCCCATAATAGTATGTACCACTCCACCCTGCCCCATAATAGTATGCACCACTCCACCCTGCTCCATAATAGTATGCACCACTCCACCCTGCCCCATAATAGTATGCACCACTCCACCCCGCCCCATAACAGTATGTACCGCTCCCCCCTGCCCCATAATAGTATGTACCGCTCCCCCCTGCTCCATAATAGTATGCACCACTCCACCCTGCCCCATAATAGTATGTACCCCTCCACCCTGCGCCATAATAGTATGTACCGCTCCCCCCTGCTCCATAATAGTATGCACCACTCCACCCTGCCCCATAATAGTATGTACCGCTCCCCCCTGCTCCATAATAGTATGCACCACTCCACCCTGCCCCATAATAGTATGTACCACTCCACCCTGCCCCATAATAGTATGTACCGCTCCCCCCTGCTCCATAATAGTATGCACCGCTCCACTCTGCCCCATAATAGTATGCACCGCTCCACTCTGCCCCATAATAGTATGCACCGCTCCACTCTGCCCCATAATAGTATGTACCGCTCCCCCCTGCCCCATAATAGTATGTACCACTCCACCCTACTGAACACAGAGCATCTACTGAACTAGGACAGAAGAGGAGGAAAGCTGCTGCAATCAGTCACCTCACAGCCGGGACGTCTTATCCCACACAGGGAGTGAAGGGTTAATATTAACCTGCCATGAGGGACACACAGACCTCCACCTGCAGAGCTGGAAGCATATATTAATATTAAACCCCAGTTCGGCACTAACAACCAGTGAGGTTGAATGAGGAAACCCAAACAACCAATGAGGTTGAATCACACAAGCCAAACAACCAATGAGATTGCTGGAATTGTGATTCAGAACCAATGAGGTTGCTGGAATTGCTGCATAGTGCTGAACTGGGGTTTAATATAGATATATGCGAGCTGGACAGCAGCCATTTGCTTCCAGGACCTGTGATGATGTCACCGTCATGTGATCAGTAACGTGTGTGGGAGGAGTCAGGGATCACATGACCTGGGAGTAATATAGGGACCGTGTTAGAGTAGGATCCTTTCGTCAAGAACCCCAACGGTCCTCCTTAGGGCTACTCTTCATTGTGTGCATTACTCTTGTGGCTGGCTGAGAGCTGTAGTGCATTTTTTTTTTTTTTCCATCTCGGGCTGTGCAGGCCATTTCATCTATAGTGTTCTCAGTCTGCAGTGTATTATGCAGAGTATAGGGAAAGAGCTGCTGCTGATATAGGGAAAGTGTTAGAGTAGGTCCTGTCTTCAAGAACCCCAATGGTCCTTCTTAGGGCTACATCTGACCGTGTGCATTATAGTTGTGGCTGGCTGGGAGTAGTAGTGCATCAATTTTTGTATTACACATCTTGGGCCTAGGCCAGTTCCCAGCCTTTCAGTAATAGCGTTCTCAGGCTGCAGTGCCATACAACCAGCTCTCACCGTGAAACTGCTCTCTAATATCTCCTAGCCTACTGCAAGCGACTTTATTTATACCGTTCTGTGTCTGCAGTGCATTAGACAGCGGTCTCACCGCTAAACAGTACTCTAATATTTCCTAGGCCACTGCAAAGTATTTCAGCTCCCCCCGAGTTGTTACAGGGTCTGACAGAGCAGACCGACCTCTGGCTTTCGCCGCTGAGCCTCCAACCGGGCATGGTCGTGTGTGACAACGGCCGTAACCCGGTGGCGGCCCTGCAGCTCGGCAGCCTCACACATGTGCCATGCCTGTCCCACGTCTTCAATCTGGTGGTTCAGCGGTTTCTAAAAAACTATCCCCACTTGCCTGACCTGCTCGGCAAGGTGCGCCGCGCACATTTCCGCAAGTCCACCACCAACGCTGCCACCCTGAGGACCCTACAGCATCGGTTTCAGCTGCCAGAGCACCGACTGCTGTGCGATGTGCCCACACGCTGGAATTCTACGCTGCACATGTTGACCAGGCTGTACGAACAGTGTAGAGCCATAGTGGAATACCAGCTGCAACATGGGCAGCGGAGTGGTAGTCAGCCTCTGCAATTCTTTACTGAGAAGTGGGCATGGATGGTAGATAACTTGAAAATTTGGGGAGTCTACTCAGATGGTGAGCGGCAATGCGGCAATCATTAGCGTTACTATCCCGCTACTTTGCCTGCTGAGAAGTTTGCTGCAAAGCATAAAGGCCGACGGGGGATGACAGTATGTCGCTTGATAGCCAGACCACCCTCATGTCTATATCTCAGCGCGTTTTGGAGGAGGAGGAGGGGGAAGAGACTGCTGGGCACACTGCAGAGGGTACCCATGCTGCTTGCTTCTCATCTGCTCAGTGTGTATGGGCTGTAGAAGAGGGGGAGGAGGAGGAGGATCCTGAAAGTCATCTTCCTAGTGAGGACAGCGATGTGTTGCGTACTGGGACCCTGGCACACATGGCTGACTTCATGTTAGGTTGCCTTTCCCGTGACCCTCGCGTTAGATGCATTCTGGGCAACACAGATTACTGGGTGTACACCCTTCTTGACCAACGGTATAAGGAGAACCTTTCCACTCTCATTCCTGAAGAGTGATGCAATACCACAGGGCCGTGGTGGAAAAGGTGATGCTAAAGTTCCCATCTGACAGCGCTAGTGGCAGAAGAAGCAGTTCCGAGGGCCAAGTAGCAAGGGAGGCACGGGGATCAGGCAGCATGTTCAGCGCAGGCAGGGGAACACTCCCCAAGGCCTTTGCCAGCTTCATGGCTCCCCAGCAAAACTGTGTCACCACTCCCCAGTCAAGGCTGAGTCAGAGGGAGCACTGTAAAAAGATGGTGAGGGAATACGTAGCCGAATGTACCACCGTCCTCCGTGATGCCTCTGCTCCATACAACTATTGGGTGTCAAAGCTGGAAACGTGGCACGAACTTGCGCTGTACGCCCTGGAGGTTCTGGCCTGCCCTGCCGCTAGCGTCTTGTCAGAGAGGGTGTTTAGTGCAGCTGGGGGATTCATCACGGATAAGCGTACCCGCTTGTCAACTGCCAGTGCCGACATGCTTACACTCATAAAGATGAACAAAGGCTGGATTTCCCCAGACTTCTCTTCACCGGCGGAAAGCAGCGGAACCTAATGATTTTTTTCTCTGCAACAGGAGAAAAAAGCATCCTCTATCACCAGAAAAAAAGGGGGAATTAGCTTTGTCAATCACTCTTGGATATTATTACTCCTCCTACTACTACTCCTCCTCCTAAAACAGCATGTCATCACTCTGAACTGCAATTTTTACTGAGGCCCAAAAGGCTCTGTTTATTACAAGTTTTTTACAATTTTTCAAAGTTTCAAAAGTATTGATACTTTAACAGAAACCAATTTTTTTCACAGTGCTGCCTCCAGGCTCTGTTACAAATTAAGCAACAGCGAGCTGTATCTTTAAAAAATGTTTATGGGTTTCACCTGCCCTCGCGGTTGAGCAGTTTTTCAGGGGTACAGTTGTACTCTTGGTACACCAATTTTTCTGGCCCTCGCCTATACTGTTATCTAACTAATTTTTTCGGCCTTCGCCTACACTCATGGTACACCAATGTTTCAGGGGTTCGCCTATACTCTTGTTACAGAAATGTTACCGGGGTCTGCCTATACTTTTGCAACAGAAATGTTACAGGGGTCCGCCAATACCTTTGCTACAGAAATGTTACTTGGGTCTGCCTCTACTTTTGCTACAGAAATGTTACTGAGGTCTGCCTATACTCTTGCTACAGAAATGTTACTGGGGTATGCCTATACCTTTGCTACACAAATGTTACTGGGGTCCGCCTATACTCTTGGTACACCAATGTTTCAAGGGTCCGCCTATAGTCTTGCTACAGAAATGTTACTGGGGTCTGCCTATGCAGTTTCTACTGAATGGTTTGAGGGGTTCGCCTACACTCTTGCTACAGAAATGTTACTGGGGTCTGCCTATACTCTTGCTACAGAAATGTTACTGGGGTCTGCCTATACCTTTGCTACAGAAATGTTACTGGGGTCTGCCTATATCTTTGCTACAGAAATGTTACTGCGGTCCGCCTATGCAGTTTCTACTGAATGGTTTGAGGGGTTTGCGTATACTCTTGCTACAGAAATGTTACTCGGGTCCACCTATACTCTTGTTACAGAAATGTAACAGGGGTCTGCCTATGCAGTTTCTACTGAATGGTTTGAGGGGTTCGCCTATATCTTTGCTACAGAAATGTTACTGGGGTCTGCCTATGCTGTGGGTGCACAAAGACTTCCCATTGCGGTGTTTTACCAGTCTGGCACAAATACACTGACTGACTAGGGTAGAAATGTGGGCCGAGGTCCTTGTTCGGGTGAAACTCTGCCATGTTTGGGTGCTGTGATTTCTTTAGGTGTAATACCATCTTTAAGTTCCTTGGGCTCGCCTATGCTGTGGGTGCACAAAGACTTTCCATTCCGGTGTTTTACCGTCTGGCACAAATACACTAACTGACTAGGGTAGAAATGTGGGCCGAGGTCTTTGGTGGGGTGAAACTCTGCCATAGGCGAGCCCAAGGAACTCAAAGTCTTCCCATTGCGGTGTTGAGCTATCTGACACCTACACAGAATGAACTGTGTGGGAACACATGGATTTCCCATTGCTATTTAACTCGCGACACCTTGGGTCACACAAGGTGGAGGCTGGGACCAAGCCTGATTCTGGGCCCACTCACGTGCTTCCCACACAGAGTATTGCTGCATTGTGGAGATGTGTAGAAGTGCTGGCACCTGAGTCCCCTTTATGCCCACGTTTGCGGCTCCTGACCACTTTGTGACAGAGGTGGCACGGGATTGGAATGATGATCGTATGTCAATCTATCATCAATTCTCAACAGCATTGTGGGCTATCGCCCACACTTTCAGATAGGGTCGCTGCCGGGTCCTGCCAACCCTCTGCAGAGTGTGTCTCCGGTTCCTCCTCATCGTAGATGCACTTATAAATCGACATGAGTGTGGTGTGCCTATGAAGCGAGCGTGTGGCATGAGGCCAGCTGAACGCTATGCAGGGAATATTTTGTGTGCGCTGTGGATGCAGGGTCATGCGGGGGATTGGACAGCAATGCCAGCATGTAACCCAGTAGAAGAGGCAGCGGGGTCACCCGCAAGCAGTCATTATCCCTGGTTGCAGGTAGTGTGGTGCTTGGCTAAGATGTGCCAGCGCGTCTGCCCTGCTAATGAGAGTTTGTCCGAAGTAAATTGTTAGGGGGGTGATGCCAGACTCTTGCCCCCATTTTGGCTTAATAGTGGGACCTGGGAGCCTGAGATGCAGCCATGCATGCTGCCCCTGCCCTTCCCTATCAGTTTCTGTGGTGTTTCTGTGACTTTCTGGTGTTTGACAAGTCATCAGCTATGCGGAGCATCGGTCCCATACAAAAATGCTCTAGTCCCCCATTAACTTCAATGGAGTTCGTTACTCGAAATGAGCTCTTGAGCTTTACGAAAAGTTCAACTCGAGCAATGAACACCTGAGCATTTTGGTGCTCGCTCATCTCTAAAAATCACAACATGGGAAAACCTCAAAGAGCTCACACAGGGAAGAATCCATATTCATGTCCAGAATGTGGGAAATATTTTACAAATAAATCAAGTCTTTCACAGTTTTCCTATGTTTCACGTAAGAAAAATCACACAGGGGAGAAGCCATTTTCATGTTCAGAATGTGGAAAATGTTTTGGACAGAAATCCTCACTTGCCAAACATCAGAGGATTCACACAGGGGAGAAGCCATTTTCATGTTCAGAATGAGAGAAGTGTTTCGAAGAGAAATCCACACTTGTCAGACATCAGAGAACACACACAGGAGTGAAGCCGTTTTCATGTTCAGAATGTGGGAAATGTTTTATAGAGAAAGCTGCACTTGCCAAACATCAGAGAAGTCACACAAGGAAGAAGCCTTTCTCCTCTTTAGAATGTGGAAAATGTTTTGGACAATAATCCTCACTTGTCAGACATCAGAGTACTCACACAGGAGTGAAGTCATATTTATGTTCAGAATATGGGAAATGTTTCATAGAGAAATCAGAACTTGTCAGACATCAGAGCAATCACACAGGAGAGAAGCCTTTTTCATGTTCAGAATGTGAAAAATCTTTTACCCGCAAATCAGATTTTCCTAAACATCAAAGAACTTACACAGGGATGTAGCTATTTTGTTTTTAACTCATTTTAATGTAAAAGACACAAAAAAAACTGTTGCAGTCAAAGTAATGTTAGATTTGATACATGTGAAAATACTAAAGAGCCTTGGGGTAAAATTTATTTCAGCTCGAGTCAGTTTTTTTTTTTTAATTAAAAGTCAAAAATGTTGTCACACGTCATTGAGCAAAAACAATTATGACTTTTTTTGCAGGTTGCACAATGTTTTCCCGTTTTCTAAAAATTGCGCAGACTTAACGGAATGGGACATGTCTCCTCTTAGCCGACAAATTTACTATCATTTACACCAAAAACTTGCATACATTACAACAATATAACTTAAAGGGGTTGTCCGGCCATAAACATTAGGTCTCATTACTTCTGTTTGCCCAATACAATGCACTTTGTAATATACATTGTGCATTGTAAATTAGGCAAACAGAAGTTATTCACTTACCTCTTGGGCTGCCCCCCCCCTGTGTTGCTCCTCGGTTGCCATGGGTTCCGACAAGTCTCTTGTCCTCTTCTTGTCGGGACAAGCTTCTCCAGCACAGCTCTGCGCATGTGCAGAAGAACTTCAGCCGCTGGGAAGCTCAGTTCTGCCTGTAGGGGAGGCGTGGCTGCTGGCTCTTCATCTCCAAGGTAAGAATGAGTGGAGGGGTGGGCTCTCGCGGGGGGGGGGGGAGAGGGAGAGATGGATGGATGGATGTGTGCAGGGGGGGGGGGTGCAGTGATGTGTGTGTGTGTGCTAGTGGTGTCTGGAGACCCGGCTGTCAGAAGTCCCGGGGGAAGGGGGGGGGGTGTGGAGAGGGAGAGATGGATGGATGGATGGATGTGTGCAAGGGGGGGGGGTGCAGTGATGTGTGTGTGTGTGCAGGGACCCGGCTGACAGAAGTCAGGGGGGGGTCATTGTGAGAGGGGTCGCTGTGGGAGGGGCACTATGAGGGCATGTGTGTGTGGGGAAATGTTTTGTTTTACTTTACTTTAGCAGGGTGGTGGGGGGGCAGTAGGTAGCTTTGCAGTGGGGGGCTGCAGGAGAGTTCTCTCTCGGCTCTCCCCTGCCCCTCTCCATTTACTATACACTGTGCTGCTGTTTACACTCATGGTAGGATTTTATCGTGAACCATGAGTGTATAAGTGTCCCCTGGCCACAACCCCTCTGATTATAGTATGCAGCAGGGGGCGGGGCCTGGGCGGGGAGAGACTGTAGAGCAGTTCAATAGAGGTGGGCGTGTCGTGGGCGGGGCTAGGACATGAGCTGAGGGAAATCCTGCCTTTTCATGTCTCTTACTACCATCGAGAGCGCGCACACAGAAGAGGGAGAGCGCAGAGCATTGTGGGAAGGCAACACAGAGGCGCCATCTTTGAAAGCTGCAGTGAACATCAGATTCTAAGGTAAGAAACTGACATTGCAGCTGATCTGCCGGCCGGTTTGAGCCCCTGTATGCTGTCTGTTACTATCCTTACTGAAAGGAAAGCAGCAGCATTATAAAAATTTTTACCCTGTGTGGCCAGACAACCTCTTTAAGTGCACCATAAACCACTCTGAGACGTGGGCATTAAAAGAAGCACCACCTAATATCCTCCACTCTGATGCTCGTGCAACAATATACTTCAAGCACGACTCCAGCTGTTGTGATGCCCATGCAACAATACACACTGCGCATAGTCTATGCTGTCCTGGCGCACATGCAACAATAGACTTTGAGTGCAAGGCTTGCTGCCCCGATGCTTGCACAATAATACACCTGAGCGTGGTGCCCACGGTCCTGAGACTCAAGCAAGAATTTACCCCAAACACAGCTTCCACTGTCCTGAGTCTTGAGCAACAAGGTACCCTGAACACAGCATTTACTACCCTGGCACTCGTGCAACAATAGTCGCTGAGCGCATTCCCTGTTGCCCTGATACTTATGCAACAATATACTTTGAGCGCAGCACATGCTGTTCTGATACGTGTGCAACAATAGAATCTGAAGACAGTCCCCGCTATACTGATACTTATGCAACAATATACTTTGAGCGCATATACCCAATTTCAAGAAAAACCAAACAATCAAAATAAACAAAAGTGGATATCAACGAAGGAATCATATGAGGCCTGGCTACAAAAAAGGGAAGCACTAGCATACTCGCGAAAAGAAGTAAAATTATTTAAATATGGGAACAAAGCAGGGAAAATTATGGCTAACCTAGCAAGAGGGCCTTTCCAAAGATCTAATATCACATGCTTAAGGGAACCTACAGGTAAATCGCATTCACATCCCCAAAAAATTAACAACATATTTTTCGAATTTTATTCAAAACTCTACTCTCAATCACAAATACACACAATTACTGGGGAAGATTCATTCTCAGACGTGTCGTGGCCCACGTTAACCGAGGAACAAATCAATATTTTAAACGCACCTGTATCCCAAGGGGAAATTAAAGAAGACATCAAAAATATGGGTAATAATAAAGCCCCGGGACCAGACGGTTATACAAGCGAATTCTTTAAAATAATAAAAAAAAAGACGACCCCACTACTCAAGACCCTATTTAACGGATACATGCGAGACAATCCAATCCCCTCGGACATGAACGTCGCTCATATTAAACTATTACTAAAACCCGATAAGGACCCAACAGAGGCCAAATCTTACAGACCAATCTCCCTAATTAACACCGACTTAAAACTAATGGCCAAAATTATGGCAGATCGCCTAGCTACTATTATGCCACATTTAGTGTCACCAATGCAGGCGGGTTTTACGAAGGGACGCTCAGCTATTATAAACATACGGAAGATCTTGACAGTCCTAGATGATATCAAGATGCATCCAAATGCTCACCCTTCCCCGGCCCTTCTTACAATAGACGCCGAAAAAGCCTTCGACAATGTCTCATGGTCTTGGCTGAGGGAAGTGATGAATAAGAGGGGCTTTAAAGGCCTGTTCTGCACTTATCTGTGGAAACTATACTCTTCTCCACAATTCACACTCCAGGTTTTCTATTGCCAAATTTTCCTCTACAGAAAGGGACTAGACAAGGATGCCCTCTATCTCCATTTTTATTTAACTTGGCAATCGAACCACTAGCACGAAAGCTAGAGAGCAATATCGAAATTGAAGGTATAAAGGTCCGGGGGAAAACTATAAAACCATGCTATTTGCGGAAGATATATTGATAGCGCTCTCCCGACCAAAATCCGACCTGCCACGGGTGTTTGCCATGCTGGAAGCCTTTGGAAATCTGTCAGTGTTTAAAGTGAACACCACGAAATGCGAGCCACTAGATATCTCCCCTGGGGGTAAGCTCACCGATGCAGATACTGGAGGTTACCCTGTCAGCGTGGCAAGAACCTAAATCAAATATCTGGGCATAAACATAGGCAAAAGACCAGAATCTCTGTACTCATTGAATTTCCCCCCAACAATATCTAAAATAATAAAATGGGTGGAGTAACCTCCCGCTCTCCTTCATGGGCAGATGCCACCTGATCAAAATGATTAGCTTCCCAAGACTTCTCTACCCACTGCAGACAATCCCACTTCTACTCCAAAGACGAGACCTAGCAAAACTTCATACAGCATTCACGACCTTTGTGTGGGCACGGAAAAAACCACGCATAGCATTGAAAAAACTAATGCTCCCCAAAAGTGAAGGAGGCCTTAACTTTCCAGACATTCCACTTCATAATGTGGCTAATCTCATGAGACACTCCCTAGACTGGCTGCGAGACAACTACTTGAACACAGACATAGAATCAGAACTGTTCACCCCTTGGAGTCTAAATGCCCTACTACATATGGCCTACTCCAGTCTTCCAATAGAATATAAACACTCAATCATGGCAAGAGACACTATAGCAGCTTGGAAAATAGTCCGCAAGGCTCACTGCCTGCCATTTAGACTTTCCAAACATATGGACTTTTGGCAACACCCAGAATTTAAGGAGGGGAGAGAAAACAGAATGTTTAAAATTTGGCACCACAAGGGGATTATGAAAGTACACCATTTCATCCACCCAGATAGCCCTAGATAAAGGACCTTTAGAGAAGTCTGCGAAGAATATAACCTACCTCTGTCGCACTTGCTACCATTTGCACAAATACGTAACTTCCTCCGGGAAAGACTAGCGGTTATATCTAAAGAAGCAATACTAAACCAAATAGATATCATGGTAAGAGACAACTCTTACAAACAATCAATTTCAAAACTATATACCAAACTCAGAGAAGGAGGAAGGGTGAAAAAGAGCTCTAACCCTAACCTATTCAAAAAATAGGCACGAGTATTCCAAGAGGGCGGTGGTTTGCACCGTAAAGCAGGTCTTCCTTACTAAGCCTGACAGCGGAAGTGACGTCAGACGCCAGGAGCAGCACGCCGAAGCTGAAGAGCAGAAGGGGACATCGGAGCAGCGCAGGGGCCGATGCCGGCGCCCGGAGGCGACAGGAGTCCGAGGAAGAGCCGGCAGGAGGAGTGCAGAAGTGGAGCGGAGCAGGTCCCAGTAGGTCCTGGAACAACAGCAGGAGGGCAGAGTGAGCGGCCGCGGGAGAGCAGGTGACGTCACTGTGGAGGAGCTGCAACAGGAGCAGATAAGTATTTTCTGTGTGTGTGTGTGAATCTAAGTGTTTGTCTTCTGTGTAACTAGTGTGTCCTAGTTGTGTTTTCTGTGTACCTAGTGTAAGTGTGTGTCTGTGGGCCTAAGTGTTTGTGAGGAGGGGGTAAGAAAAAATTTTTTTGTTGTGTGAGCGGTTGAGTAGAGGGTAAGCGTCAGTGTGTGAGCGGTTGCGTGCAAGCGTCAGTGTGTGAGCGGTTGCGTGCAAGCGTCAGTGTGTGAGCGGTTGCGCAGAGGGGTCAGCGTGTGAGCGGTTGCGCAGAGGGGGCAGCGAGTGAGAGGTTGAGCGTGAGAGTCAATGTGTGAGCGGTTGTGTGCGCGTCAGTGTGTGAGCGGTTGCGTGCGAGCGGTTGCGCGTGAGCGGTTGCACAGAGGAGGCAGCGGGTGAGTGGCAGCGTGTGAGTGGTTGCGCAGTGGCGGCAGCGTGTGAGCGGAGTGTGAACAAGTCTATCTTCACTACTTCCACAAGTAAATTGTAGATCCCCATTAGGATGAGTTCCATGTCTGGCAATGTCATCCAGTGTGCTACTTGTGCAATGTATGCGGTCCTTGATCAGCCGATCGAGGGTACATACTGTTGCGCAAGATGCGTGCACGTCGAACATTTAGAAGCCCAAATCCTGGATCTAAATGGGCAACTGGCAACATTGAGAGCCATTGACATCATGGAAAGGAGTTTGGTGCTCACTGAGCTGGCACTCGCTGGGGTAGAGGCGGGGGCGGATGGTAGTACGGAAGAGCAGGGGGAGCAGGCAAGAAACTGGGTGACAGAAAGAAGGAGGGATAGAGGGAATAGATCCAGGGAGGCTAGTCCTGAACTGGCACAACCCAACATGTCTGCAACGTTGGCAGATGAGGGGGATGCCATTACAGAGCCAGCACCACTGCAGCACGACACGCCCTCTGAACGCCAGAGGGATGACTGCTCCAGTGAGAAGGGGACGGGGAGCGTAGGGCAGGCTAGACAGGTCCTAGTGGTGGGGGACTCAATTATTAGGGGGATAGATAGGGCAATCTGCCATAAAGACCGGGATCGTCGAAAGGTGTGTTGTCTTCCTGGCGCTCGAGTTCGACACATCGCGGATCGGATTGACAGATTACTGGGAGGGGCTGGTGAGGATCCAGCGGTCATGGTGCACATTGGCACCAATGAACAAATTAGAGGTCAATGGAGGGCCCTCAAAAATAGGATCCAAGCTTAGGGCGAGGACCTCCAGGGTAGTTTTCTCGGAAATACTACCTGCACCAAAGGCCACACTAGAAAGGCAGCAGGATCTTAGGGAGGTAAACAAGTGGCTCTGGAGTTGGTGTAAGAAGGAGGGATTTGGGTTCCTGGAGAACTGGGCTGACTTTGCTGTTGGCTACAGGCTCTATCATAGGGACGGGCTGCATCTTAATGGGGAGGGTGCAGCTGTGCTGGGGGAGAAGATAGCTAGAAGGCTGGAGGACTGTTTAAACTAGGGACCGGGGGGAGGACAAAAAGAGAAATAGTGGGGTAGTCAGTGTAGCTAGCGACCTGGGTCAAAGAAATGGGAATGGGGGGTCGAGCAGGGGTGGGGGGGGGGTTAGTACAGTTAGAACTGTGAGGTCAGCCATTAGCACATATAGCAACAAAATGAATTTAAAGAACAAAAATAACAATATCAATTGTATGACCACAAATGCACGAAGTCTGATTGGTAAAGTGGGTGAGCTTGAAGCGAGAATGACTGATGAAAGTTATGATATAGTTGGAATAACGGAAACATGGCTTGATGATAAGTGTGATTGGGCGGCGAATTTACAGGGGTACAATCTCTTCAGAAGAGACCGAAGGAACCAGAAAGGGGGAGGGGTATGTCTGTACGTCAAATCGAACTTAAATCCGAGACAACAGAAGGATATAGGGGTAGGAGACGAACAGGTGGAATCTCTGTGGGTAGAAATAAAGGGAGAAAAAAATAACTAAATCTTGATAGGGGTTTTCTATAGACCACCAAAAGTAGCATAAGAAATTAAAACTTACTATTAAGGCAGATAGAAGAGGTGTCAAACCGCAACAAAGTAATTATAATGGGGGACTTTAATTTTCCAGATATAATATGGGAAAATGAGACCTGCAAATCTCACAGGGATATAAGTTCTTGAGAGTAATTAAAGATAATTATCTGAACCAACTGGTGCAGGAACCAACAAGAGGGAGGGCCACTCTGGACCTAGTACTAACTAACAAACCGGACCGAATAAAGGGGGTACAGGTTGAGGGGCACTTGGGGAACAGTGACCACAATATAATCAACTTCCAGCTGTCATTCAATAGGAAGCCTTATCAGGGAGTGACAAAAAACTAAACTTTAGTAAAGCAAAATTTGATGAGCTTAGAACTACTGTCCGTAACATTAAATGGGACAACATCCTCAAAAATAACAGTATAGAGGACACATGGGAAAAGTTTAAAAGGATCCTAATCACCTCATGTGAGCAGTTCATTTCCTTTAAAAATAAAAGAATCTCAACTAAAAGGAAACCAATGTGGCTCAACAAGACGGTAAGAGGGGCAATAAACGAAAAAAAGAAAACGTTTAAACTACTAAAGCAGGAAGACAGTGAAGAAGTGCTAAAATCGTACAGGGAAAAAAATAAAATATGCAAAGATAGGATCAAAATTGCCAAGGAGGAGGCAGAAAGACTGATCGCCAAAGAGAGCAAAAACAACCCGAAACTATTTTTCAACTATATTAACAGTAAAAGGATTTGCAGGGAGAGCACTGGCCCTTTAACAAATAATGCAGGGGAAATCATTGAAGATGATGGAGGGAAGGCAAATCTATTAGTTTCTTTTCAAGCGTATTCACAAACGAAAAGGAAATACCACACGAGATACAGGGGAATAAAATAAACCCCTCGCAAAATATGTCATACCTAACGCAAGAGGAAGTGCGGAACCGATTAAAGAAGATTAAAATCGATAAATCGCCAGGCCCATGGAATACACCCAAGGGTACAAAGGGAACTAAGTGATGAGATAGCTAGGCCGCTATGCCTAATATTTCTAGAAACTATCAAGACTGGTGTTGTACCATTGGATTGGCGCATTGCCAACGTGGTTCCAATTTACAAAAAGGGGACCAAAAGTGAGCCTGGTAACTGCAGGCCGGTAAGTCTCACTTCAGTAACGGGAAAAATTTTCGAGGGGATTCTGAGAGACGCCATCGATGAGCACCTCAAGGAGAATGAGGGAATAACTCCTCACCAGCATGGATTCATGAAGGGTCGCTCATGTCGGACAAATCTGATCAGTTTCCACAATGAAGTAAGCTCTAGACTGGACCTGGGAGAATCTATTGATCTCGTATATCTGGACTTCTCTAAAGCATTTGACACCGTGCCACATAATAGGCTAATATACAAAATGAGACAGCTCGGATTGGGTGAAAACGTGTGTAATTGGGTAAAAAATTGGCTCAATGCTAGAAGGCAGAGGGTGGTAATAAATGGCTCATACTCTGATTGGGCCACCGTCGCTAGCGAGGTGCCACAGGATTCAGTATTGGGCCCCATTCTGTTCAATATATTTATCAACGACCTGATAGAGGGGCTGCACAGCAAAATTTCAATATTTGCAGATGACACAAAATTATACAATATAATTAATGCAATGGAGGACAATGTGCGGCTACAAACGGACCTAGATAAGCTCGGGGCTTGGGCAGAAAATGGCAAATGAAGTTCAGTGTTGATAAATGTAAGGTTATGCACATGGGCAGCAAGAATGGATGTTACCAATATTCACTTAATGGGGTACCGCTAGGGAAAAGTGATATGGAAAAAGACCTGGGGGTACTAGTGGATTGTAGACTAAACTGGAGTAACCAATGCCAATCAGCTGCTGCAAAGGCAAATAAAGTTTTGGGATGCATTAAAAGAGGTATAGGGGAGAAGGACGAGAACATTATCCTTCCATTATATAAGGCACTTCTCAGCCCCCACATGGAATACTGTGTACAGTTCTGGTCACCGGTGCTCAGGAAAGATGTTACGGTATTGGAGGGGGTTCAAAGAAGAGCAACTAAGCTAGTACATGGAATGACGGGACTAGAATACCCAGAGAGGCTATCAAAATTGGGACTATTTACTCTAGAAAATAGAAGGTTAAGGGGCGACCAAATAACCATGTATAAGTACCTGAGGGGACAATACAAGGATCTCTCCCAGGATCTGTTTATACCCAGGACTACGACGGTAACAAGAGGGCATCCGCTACGATTAGAAGAATGCAGGTTTCATCACCAACATAGAAAAGCGTTCTTTACTGTTAGAGCAGTTAGACTGTGGAACTCTCTGCCTGAGGACTTAGTGATGGCAAAATCCATAGAGTTTAAAAGGGGACTTGATGTCTTTCTGGAGAGAAAGGATATTATAGGCTATAAATCTAAGGTTATTTGGTAATCCGGGTATACAGGCAGGTAGGAACTATTAGGGGTTGATCCAGGGAACATTGTGATTGCCATTAGGGAGTCGGGAAGGAATTTTTTCCCCAAAAGGGCTAATTGGCTTCTGCTCTTGGGGTTATTTGCCTTCCTCTGGATCAACAAAACGGGAGGCTAAACAGGCTGGACTAGATGGACATTGTCTTCATTCAGCCTTACGTACTATGTTACTATGTTACCTGAAAAAGTGATTAAGAGCTGGTCTTCTGTGAGACAAGCGATATCAAATGAGAGATGGAGGGAAACCTACTTTAATATAATACATGGAGCTATATATGGGTTTGAAAAGCCGTACAATCCTAATGGTCCGACTAGGCTACAAGCTTGCCCTAGGTGCTCTCACCCAAAATCCGACTTCTTACACGGTATATGGCACTACCCAAAAATCCAAAAACATTGGGAGGATGCGCAAAAGCTAATACAAGATATAGGGGGGCAGCTCCTACAGCTGACTCCTCAAACGTTTATTCTCCACCTATTACCTGACCAAACGAGAAATTCTAAAATGATTCATACTATTTTAATGATCAGCAAGAGGTGTCTATTAAACGACTGGCTATCAGCTAAACCCCCGCGCCTAAAAGATATTATACACCAGCTAAAACATCTCCTAATAGTGGAAAGAATAGAGATGGAGAGAAAAGTAGAATCACAAGCTCCAAAGTTTTTTAGAAAATGGAGAGGATTTATAGAGAAATTTCTCAACCCTCAAGAAATCGGTGAGTGTATGACACAATTTACTAATACTTCATGGTACTATATCCAGAACGATGCAAACCAACTAGGACCCCCTAAGACTAGATGATAGGATGGGTGGAATTAATGGATACAGGTGGGATCAAGCGCAAATAAGCTAAATGTTATAAGAATATTTGCGTTAATACCTTTACATTATTTTATTAAGATTGTTGGGAATTAGGGGGGGGGGGGGGGATCTTGGGGGAAAAAAAACAGAAGATATAAGTATAAGTGGAGGAATTATGTACATAGAAAGCACTAAACAGAAAAGATTTGTTAATATATAGTGGTGAAGCCAGCAATGTAAACATGTGTTTTGTGTACATGATTCTCTGTAAATGCCATGACATGTTCATGTATGTTCTTCCTAAATGCCAATAAAGAAGAGTTTAAAAAAAAAATAAAATAAATTTTTTTTTTATTTCCATTACTGCCATCCAAGACCAATACATTTTTTTAATTTTTCCACTAACAGAGCTGTTAGAGGTCTTGGTTTCTTGTGGGACGAGCTGTGGTTTTCAATGATGCCATGTGGTAGATTTGACTTTTAAATCACATTTTATTAGGTTTGAAATGAAATACCAAAATACACAGAATACAAAGCAAACAGGAACTCAGAGTACTAACCAGAAGGCAGAAGCCAGACGATAGACAGATAAACTGAGAGTGCTGACAAGACCAGAGATACAAAAAATAACCAGCACTTTCAGCCAGGAAGAGCTGGATTATATAAGGAAAGGGGAGCAGCTTATTGGCTGATAGAGCTGTCAAAGACAATATAGCAGCTGACACTGTACCAACTGGTTGGCCTACAGAGCTGGCAATCACCAGCCACCACCTTAGCTAACAGATCGGACTTTTATGGATGCAGTGATACGAAATATGTATTTTTGTCTTATTATTTAGATTCTCTTATTGCAAATATGGCAAAAGCGTTTTTTTTAAACTTCTATTTCTTTTTAATAAGTAATAGAACTGTATTGTTTTTATTTTTACATTTTCTTTTAGTCCTCCTAGAGGTAGGGGACTACTTGTAATGCCATAGCATGACATCACACTGCGATCTGACAGGCAGTCTATCAAACCACCCCATGGGGATGGCTTGATATGCATACTGCCAAGACAGCCCTGGGGCCTTTCAGAAGGACCCCGGCTGCCATGACACCCGCATGGCTCCCTGTGATCTCATATCCGAATTAATAGTGTTATTTAAAGGGTTAACAGCCTCGATCATCCGTGCGGCTAGCTGGGGCTGTTGCCTGCAGGTGTCAGCTATAAGAAACAGCTGACACCCATAATGTATGGAGGGAGATTGCAGATTAGCTTTTGTGTCTGTGGGGGGATATTTAGGTATAGAGTCTCGGCTTTATCTAAATTTACTATTAGTCCTGATACCGATGCAAAGGTATCTAGTAGTTTCATAATATTTGGGATTGATGTTAGACGTCTGGTCAAGGTGAGAAGAATATCGTCAGCAAACAAGCTTGCCTTGTGTTTGCCTGCTTCACAATTAATACCTGCTATATAGGGGTTTGCTCTAATAAGGCTAGCCAATGGTTCCATTGCTAATGCAAACAAGGCCAGAGACAAGGGGCAGCCCTGCCTTGTACCTCTCTGAATGGCTTTAGATCTTGGAGCGGACGAAGGGATCTTCAACTGGGCCGAGAGGTTACAATAGAGAGCCTGTAGCACTCTCACAAACTCTCTTCCTATTCTGCCTCTCTCTAGGACCCCTAAGAGATAGTCCCAGGACAGGTGTTACAGTATACTACCCTTCATACGCCAGCCCGGGGGCCCTAGATCTCACCCACAACCCCTGTCCCTGCCTGCTTGCCTCCACTCCTGGCTAACCACAGGCGGGCAACTGGGTGGCAGTCCCTACTCTCACTAGGGACCAAAACGGAACGCTGGCGCACCTGGATGGGATGCCAACAGAAAAGGCAGATGTAAATGACCAACACGAACAATACTAAGCTGAACTGAGGCAGATGGAAAAACCTGGCGGACAATAGCAAAGTATAGCAGAAAAGATGACAGAAGCAGGAGACCAACAGAGGCAGACTAGCTAGCACACTGAGGGAAACCAATAACTGGCAGTGATTCCAAGTCTCTGCCCAACCTTTAAACAACAGCCTCCGCCCAGTGGCTTAGAGAGGGAGACAGCCAACTCCCAACAGAACATAATAAAAGAGAGTTCGTGCACGGCAGCAGCAATGACAGGTGCGCGCGCAACCAGCACCGTGCCGCCCATGCCGTCCGGCCACCCTCGCCCCGACAGCCAGACAACAAGCCGGGGGGACGTGCCCTGACCGCAGGACGCCGCACACTGCTGCCCCGGGAGGACCAGCAACCGCCGCATGGTAACATTACCTCCCCTCTAACGGGGGACCTCCGGGACCCCACCACCATTTCCAGGCTTCCAAAGGCCTTTGAAGAGCGGGTCCCTGTATACCAATCGCCTACCATCAAGGCAGTTGGGCTTACTGCTCCTCCCTTTTTCTTTTTATATTTATTTTTGTGTGCTGCTAGTATTAATTGCCACTATAAATCATGTAGCTATGAAGACTCTTGTAATAAGAGTAACACAATTCACTATCTATTGCTAGTAGCTACTATTGTGAAAAATATACCTAAATTCTCATAATGGGGATAGGTTCTGAACATCAGGGATCTATTAATCCCCTCCATCATCCCCACTAATGGTATTTTAGGGTGGAATTAAGATAACGAGAAAGGGAGCAGATAATTAATTCAGCAAGATTAAATAGCTGAAGGAGTTATCTGGTGCAACATAACCAATTTGACATATTATCCCCTGAAGCGAAGGAATTATTTATTGAAATTTAATTCAGGGGTTAAATGTCTGGTGGTGACTTAACAGATATTTTTTGCTGACCCGATCTAAAACCTGTGAGTGGATGATATTTTATGGCTAATCTTCATCCCTCTTTTAGAGACATTTTGTTCAGCATATCTGTACTGTGCACCACCTTTTATTAATTGTTGCTCTTTCTTTGAACTGGAATTATGTTTTTCTCCAGCTGGTTTCAGGGTATTCTGTAGCTTCCTAATTGTATAGTGTGCACACATCATCGACCAGATCAGACACAAGTGCAGGTCTAAGCTGAGTCTGGCTTACAATGTCCAGAGCCTCAGGTTTTATTGAAACACATAATACCTGCCCTTTATGGGCATTTAACACATTACATCAGTAACATATAGGATTCTCATTTGTTGGGCCATATATAATTCCCCCCCCCTTCCCACACCTCTCTTAAGTCCAGTGTATAAGCCAGTCTTTGTTCTATCAACATGTGGTCAGTTAAAAGTAGTTTCTTTGTGGGAAAAGTTAAAGGTGGGGGGGGAACGCCCAAAATGCATGCAAGTAAAACACACAGTATAGGAATGTGTCTAACTCTTAGAGGCTGCAGTGGACTTGTACATTAGGCTAAAGTTATAAAACACACATCTTTCACCATGCCATTGTCCAGCAATTACCATAATGAAATTATGCAGCCATTAGCCTCTACAGAGTTAAATCACTACAGCTACGTAATACATCTAGTTTATTACAAATCAATAGACATTTTACGCTAACTAGTCATCATGTCTACTACATCTTCATCTGTAAGTAAAGGAAAAACCCGGGGAAACGACATACATTCTGTTCAGTGAGGCATATTTTAAAAGAGCGCATACATCCCTGAAGAGCTCCAACGCTGAGCGAAACGCGTCGGACCTGAATAAGACCTATTTCACGATCTAGAATTTAATTATTCGAAGTCGTGATGGAATCATTTGTTACTTTTATGATTATCAAGACTTTTCTGTGACTAATATCGCACAGAAGATATCTCTGTTGGACTGTAAACATTGTATTATAAACTCCCGCACGCCTCCGGGGGTCATTTAAAACGAATTATACCCAGGATACCCTAGAGTGATATTATCAAATATGAATTAATTAGGAAGCATCCTAGAAATCCTTTACCTGGAATTTATGTACTATATGTGTCTGTAGGTTATTCTTCAGTTAATCTAAATCATTTCTTCAGTAAAATCTACTACTGGGAAAATTGTCTAGTTCATCAATCTACAGTAAATCTAATAGAGAGAGCGTTGAAGTTCAAGTGTCATCATTACAACTGTACTTTGTCTGCTTGCTACATCTGTATTCTTTTTCAACTGCATTTTCAACAAGTACTGTAATCCACTGTGTTTATTGCAAATTACCCAAGTTAGTAAATCTGCTCACTTTTGGACTACTAATTTACTGGACTCGTCTCCGTTATTTCTGTGACATATCACCCGGAGACTATGATTAGAGTGTGGTGTCACCGTGACAAGGACTGAGCCTCAGGCTATTTGCACAGTAAGTGCATTGGGGTGTTACAGCCCTAAAACTTTGGTGTCCCAAAAACAGGATAGAACCTTCTGTGCCTTCAATTCAAGATGTTGGTTGTTGGAGATAACCCTGATGGCAATCAGCCAACCATTGATGTCCTTGCAGATGTTGTTGCGTTAGCGGATGCTGCTGCACCAGTTATTGCACCTGCAGAATCAACCCCTGTAGCTACTAACACCTCTAGCTTTGCGCTGCTAACTATACCCTATTGCCTAGGAGCACCATGGCTACCAAAATACAGTGGCAAGTGCCATACCCTTAGAGAATTCAGGGGGAAGATGGGAGCAGTGTTCCGCTTCTATGTGCTGGAACAGAAGTTAGAAATTCTCATGGATCAGCTAGAACATCCCGCTGTTAGGGAGGTCAAAACATGGCCGCGTGAGCACAAAAAGTCTTTAAAAGATATTTTACTGGCCATTACTATTCTGGGTATGGAGCTCCAGACCATTGACCGTTTGACCAGACATTATTACACTCTAAATGTGGCCACTTTGGATGTGTGATAAGTTCAGAGAAACAAAACTTTGTCCTTTGCAAAGATGAAGCTTAGGACATAGTAGATGACTAAGCTGGTTTATAGTGTATAGAAGATTGGAGTAGATGCATAGAGGACAGAGGCCAGGGACCCATGAGCAGGGGAGGCTCTCTCATGGTGTAGTTTCCCAGGGGTTCTCTGTTTTCAGCTGCCTGCTTCTCCAGTGGATGTTCAGACAGATGATATATTAAGGAAGGCTCCTACAGATGGGATTGGTTCTGTCTTTCGCTGCCTCTTCCTGCAGTTGATGTTCCAAGACAGATGATGTGTTTGTGATGCAAGTATATTCTAAGGTCAGGTGAACATGATTCATGTATAACCCTTGGTGATATCAGTACTGAACCTTTTCATGAGAGATATTGTAAAAGTGTATGCCATATCACCTATTTCTTGTAACTTAGCTTAATTATCACTTATTTTATACAACTTTCTTCAATTATCATCCTATTCACCCTTTCAAATCCACTGTCTGACCTCTGAAGACATTATGATTTAAGGCTGTACAGCTCCGGTGTTGGAAGACATCCGCCGGGGTTCTTTTAATGTATATTGCCAGCCTCTCTGCTGTCGGAGCCTATCCAACGTGTCAAATCATGCAGTACTGACTTTAGCCAGCATATAGCGCCATTGTATAACGTCAGAAAAAGAGTAAGCCCTCTAGGAAAACAAGGATACAAATTGGATTGGAAAGGGTTAATAAAATTGAGTTGCATCAACCTATCTGTCCTTCTTTAAAGCCATATCCAAACTTGTTGCCTTTCAACTTGGCAAAACAGGTGGATAGGGAAAAGACTGCGTTCACTACTCCTATGGGGCTGTTCGAATTCAATTGCATGCCCTTTGGCCTGTGCAATGCCCCAGGAACTTTTCAAAGGCTCATGGAGAGGTGTTCAGGACATAAAACCTTTGAGTCTGTCCTACTATATCTGGATGATGTAATTATCTATTCCAAGCATTATGAAGAACATGTCCGACACCTCAAGGAAGTATTTCAAACCCTTATTGACTATGGCCTAAAAGTAAAACCCTTTAAGTGCCATTTGCCGCAAACCAAAGTGCACTATCTAGGGCACATTGTTAGTGCTGAGGGGGTATACCCAGATCCAGAAAAAGGGAGTGCTGTGGGAAATTGGCCTACCCCTAAGACCTTAAAAGATGTCAGGAGCTTTCTGGAGTTTGTGGGGTACTACATCATTCCTAAATTTGCGCAGATAGCAGCCCCATTGCAAGAAGTGTTGCGCGGTCATCTAAAAGAGACCTATTGCCATTAACTGCAAAGAAGAACAAGGGCAGGCCTTCCGGGCCTTAAAGGAGAAGCTGACCACTCCCCCCCATCCTAGCTTATCCTGATTAGACATTCCCATTTAACTTCTACACTGATGCTAGCTTTAAGAGCCTAGGCGCAGTGCTTAGCCAGGTGTAAGAGGGCAAGGAGAGAGTAGTTGCTTACGCTAGCCACTCATTAAAAAGCGCTGGAAGAAACAACCAGAATTACAGCTCTTTTAGGCTCGAGCTCCTTGCATCAGTCTGGGCAGTAACTGAAAAATCTAAAGATGACCTTGCTGCAGCTACTTTCACTGCCTATACTAACAACCCAGTCGCCCACTCGACTCTGCCAAACCAGGGGCACTGGAACAAAGATGGTTATCCTGCTTAGCCAACTTCACGTTTCAAATCAAATATCGTGCTGAAAAAAGTAATACAAACACTGATGCTCTCTCTGGGCTACCTACTGAGCTAGACAATTCCCCTGAAGAGGGCATTTGCGAGGACATTGAGATTCCAGATTTTACATTACACCAAGCCCACCAAAACTGCCCAGCCAGTTTCCCTAATCAGCCAGCAGAACCAGGGGATGCTCTAAAAAATGGTACTGGCTACAGCAAGACAACAGGACCTTTGGAGACCTTCAAGAACATCTACTCACAGGCACTATCCCAAAAAGCATTTTGCGCAAAGCCATGAATCCTGAGCTCCAATGCTTATGGAGACAAAGAAGGAGACTGCTCTTAAAGAAAAATGTGATTTAAAGAAGTTCTATTGACCCCGCTTCAGGACATCACCTGCATGAAATAGTCATTCCCCGCAGGGATGCCAATCAAGTCTTGCTTTCCTATCATGACCAATCTGGACATTTCAGAGTTTACAAGACAGAGGCTGTCATTCGCCAAGGATTTTATTGGTGCAAAGAGTGCACAGTCTGTGAAACTAAAAGAAGAGCCCAACATGACCAAAGAGCCACATTGCATCCTATCGTCACAGCCAAGCCCCTGGAGATTCTCGCCATTGTTCACCTAAAAATAGAGCCCAGTTAGTCCGGATACAGTTATGTACTCACTTTATAAATTCATAGTTGCCATCCCCGTCAAAGACCTCACCGCCAAAACCACTGCTACCATCGTGTGGAAGCATTTTTTCCTTAGCTACGATTGACCAGACCAAATTCTATCCAACAGAGGACCAGCATTTCAGTCACAACAGGGCGTCTACCGCTGTTGGTTGGTCCCCTGGTCTGAGGGAGAAGAAGTTCTTCACCTTGACATTCTCCTTGGTTGCAAATAGATCTAGTTGTGGGGGTCCCCACCTGTCCGTCAGGATTCTGAACGCCTCCTGAGATAGAGAGCACTCTCCTGGGGATATACGTCTTCTGCTGAGGAAATCTGCCCTCTGTTTCCGCGCTCCTTTTAGATGTGTTGCCAAGATTGAGAGGACCTTGGTTGGAGGGCCTTCCAAACCACCTGGAGTTCTCTGTAGTTTGATGATTGACCTCTTATCTCCTGTGGCCAGGGACCCAGTAGAAGTTGGTCTCCCACATGCGCCCCCCACCCCCAGGCACTTGCATCTGTCGTGACGTGTGTGGCTGGGTTCTGTATCCAGTGGACTCTCCTTCGCAGGTTCGCTGGGGATGTCCAACAACGCAGAAATATATTCACTGAGTTTTTGATGCACATCTTTGTTCCTAAAGAGGACTGTCTTCTGTCCCAGGGTGAAAGGACTGGTATGCACTTGGGCCCATGCTACGCCAGGGATGCACGATGTCAGGCTCCCTAGGAGGGACATGGCCTCCCGTACTGTACATGACCACCTCCGCAGAAAGGTCTTGACTAGCTGAAGGATCTTCTGTATTTTTATCTCGGGTAGAAAGGAGTATTGAGTCTCCAAGTCAAGCGTTATGCCCGAAATACCTTTTCTCTGCTGGGATCTAAGCTGGATTTCTCCCAGTTTATTATCCATCCTAGGAATAGGAGCAGATCGAGTACCATCGCCAGGTGTTCCGCTAAGAGCTCTCTGGACCTTGCTACAATCAGGATGTCGTCCAGGTAAGGTATTATTAGGATTGATCTTTGCCTTAGGTAGGCTGCTACTTCTGCCATGATCTTTATAAAAATTCGGGGAGCTGAGAAAAACCCCGAAGGGAAGGCATCTGAACTGAAGATAACTTGTTCTTCTGCCCATATCTAATGCAAATCTCAGGTATTTTTGAGAATCCCTGTGGATCAGCACATGAAAGTACGCATCCTTTAGATCTATAGACGCCATATAGGCTCCCTTTGGTATCAGCTTCACTGTTGAGGACATTGATTCCATCTTGAACTCTCAATATCTGATAAAGGCATTCAGAGGCTATAAGTTTATTATCTTGCGTGCCTTCCCGCATGGTTTCCTTATCAGGAAGAGTCTGGTGACCCCTGGTCTCCTCGTTCTGAGGTACAAAGGATACTGCGCTTGATTGAAGTAGGTCCTGAATGCTCTGTTGGAGTAGGCGTAGTTGTTGTGCTGAGCCTCCTGTGGTAACGTATTTCCTTCTGGGGAGGGACACCAGCTCTATTTTGTATCCCTGCTGTAGGACCTCTGGGATCCATGAGCCCTCGCAAATCACGGCCTATCAATCCACAAAGCTCCCCAGCCTCGCCTCCACTGGCATGGCGTCAGGGTTTCTGTTTTGTTGGATCCCCCTCGTGGGGGTTGAAGAGGAAATTTCTCCCTCTATCCCCTTTGGGGTAACTCCAACGGCCTGTCTTGCCCTTGCCCCTATATGACTCGGGCTGTTGCACTGGAGCCCGAAAAAAGGTCTTCCCCTTCTGTTGCTTCTCCTCTGGGAACCCCTTTTTCCTGTCGGACGCCAACTCGAGAATTTTGTTGAGATCTGGACCGAAAAGAAACTGGCCATGGAATGGAAGCGAGCACAATTTGTTCTTTGAGGCTAAATCGCCCGACCAGGACTTTAGCCATAAAACTCTTCTGGCTGAATTGGACAGGGTTGTCACCTTTGCTGAGAGCTTTATCGTCTCCGCCAATGTGTCCGCCAAGAAGTTTGTGGCCATCTTTAGGATAGGGAGAGAGTTTATAATCTGCTCCCTTGTTTTGTTAGTTATATGGAGCTCCAGCCACACTCCTAGGGTCCTGGCCACACATGTGGCTGCGACCCCTGGTCTGAGTATACTAGCTGCTGCCTCCCAAGATCTTCTCAGGAGGCCCTCAGCCTTCCGATCCATTGAATCTTTTAGTTGCGTGGCGTCTTCGAAGGGCAGAGTTGTTCTTTTAGCCACCTTGGCCACCAGGACATGCACTCTGGGTATTTCCTCCCTGCTTGCGCACACTTCTTCAAACGGGTATCGTCTTTTAATCCCCCCCCCTAGAGGAAAAAGATCCCACATCGGGCTTTTTCCATTCCTTCTGAATCAGCTTGGAAATGTTGTTATGGACTGGGAAGGTATGTCTGCGTCTTTCCCCCTAGTCCCCCGAAAATCTCATCCTGTATAGTACACGGCTCTCTGGGTTCCTCCATTTTGAGTGTAGCCCTGACCGACTTAATGAGCTCTGCTAAGTCTTCCTGATGAAATAGATATTTCATCCTCTTCATCTGAGGACTCTTCGGGCGCTGGTGGTGCTATTTGCGATTTCAGAGCTGACCAAACTTCCTCTTTGACCAGCTTCCTGACATCTTCTAGGAATCCCCCTGATTCCTCTTTAACCAGCCTGGCTACGCATGCCTTGCATAGAGGCCTCTCGTACGTAGCTGGCAGTCTCAATCCGCAGTCTAAGCATTTTTTGGGTTTCATTCTGGAAGGGGCGTCTTTTTTATCCCCCTGGTAGACAAACAGAGTTTTTTGCGGATAACGATGCAACATTCCAAACATTATGCAGTGGATTTTGCATAAACTTTTTTTCCCCACTGGCTACTTATGAACCCCCCTGTAGCTGAAGATTCAGCGATGTCTAGTGCTGGAGCACTCATCTGTCAACCAGTGCTGCAGAAAACTTGAAGCAATACAAGCCAGCCTAATAGCAATGGCTTACCTATTCGAGTTGATCTTCTCTCAGGTTGCTTTATAAATCTTTTCAAATTTGGCGCCTCCACCCAAGCCCCGCCCCCTCCTCGCGTCCAGCAATGTCTACACGATGACGTCATCATGCCGGTCACGTGACGCGGCGCCCGCCCCCTCCGACGCGCATCAAAGGAACTCCGAGAGTGCAGTGCCCGGTCCCATGTATAGCCGACGGAGGAGGAGAGCTGAGGCCCTCGCTTTGCACCCCCAATGGGCCCCCGCGGGAGGAACCCGGCCTGGGGGAACCACCCCATGTGGCGTCCTGGGAGCCACTCATCTGGAAGGGAGGACAGGCTAACCCACTGCCCTCCGATCCGCCTGTAAGTATCTTCATGCTGGCGTCTCCACCAGCACCTCTCAGGGATCCTGGTGAGCTGTGTGTGTAATGTATAGAGGGTAGTAGTGCTGTGTGTGTAATGTATACGGGGTAGTAGTGCTGTGTGTGTACTGTATACGGGGTGGTAGAGCTGTGTGTGTAATGTATAGAGGGTAGTAGAGCCGTGTGTGTAATGTATACGGGGTGGTAGAGCTGTGTGTGTAATGTATACGGGGTGGTAGAGCTGTGTGTGTAATGTATACGGGGTGGTAGAGGTGTGTGTGTAATGTATATGGGGTGGTAGAGCTGTGTGTGTAATGTATACGGGGTGGTAGAGGTGTGTGTGTAATGTATATGGGGTGGTAGAGCTGTGTGTGTAATGTATACAAGGTAGACCTGTGTGTGTAATGTATACGGGGTGGTAGAGCTGTGTGTGTAATGTATAGAGGGTAGTAGAGCCGTGTGTGTAATGTATAGAGGGTAGTAGAGCCGTGTGTGTAATGTATACGGGGTGGTAGAGCTGTGTGTAATGTATACGCGGTAGTAGAGCTGTGTGTGTAATGTATACGGGGTAGTACTGCCGTGTGTGTAATGTATACGGGGGTAGTAGAGCCGTGTGTGTAATGTATACGGGGTAGTAGAGCTGTGTGTGTAATGTATACAGGGTAGAGCTGTGTGTGTAATGTATACGGGGTAGTAGAGCCATGTGTGTAATGTATACGGGGTAGTAGAGCTGTGTGTGTAATGTATAGAGAGTAGTAGAGCTGTGTGTGTACTGTATACGGGGTGGTAGAGCTGTGTGTGTAATGTATAGAGGGTAGACCTGTGTGTGTAATGTATACGGGGTGGTAGAGCTGTGTGTGTAATGTATACAGGGTAGACCTGTGTGTGTAATGTATACGGGGTGGTAGAGCTGTGTGTGTAATGTATACGGGGTAGTAGAGCCGTGTGTGTAATGTATACGGGGTGGTAGAGCTGTGTGTAATGTATACGCGGTAGTAGAGCTGTGTGTGTAATGTATACGGGGTGGTAGAGCTGTGTGTAATGTATACGCGGTAGTAGAGCCGTGTGTGTAATGTATACGGGGTAGTAGAGCCGTGTGTGTAATGTATACGGGGTAGTAGAGCTGTGTGTAATGTATACGGGGTAGTAGAGCTGTGTGTGTAATGTATACGGGTAGTAGAGCCGTGTGTGTAATGTATACGGGGTGGTAGAGCTGTGTGTGTAATGTATACGGGGTAGTAGAGCTGTGTGTGTAATGTATACGGGGTAGTAGAGCTGTGTGTGTAATGTATACGGGGTAGTAGAGCCGTGTGTGTAATGTATACGGGGTAGTAGAGCTGTGTGTGTAATGTATACGGGGTAGTAGAGCCGTGTGTAATGTATACGGGTAGTAAAGCTGACTGTAATGTGTGAAAACTCCTCCCACACAGGTGACTGATCACATGACGGTGACATCATCACAGGTCCTGGAAGCTGCTGTGGGCTCTGCAGGTGGAGGTCTTTGTGTCCCTCATGGGAGGTTATTATTAACCCTTCACTCCCTGTGTGAGATAAGGCATCCCGGCTGTGAGGTGACTGATAGCAGCAGCTTTCCTCCTCTTCTCTCCTAGTTCAGTAGCTGCGCTGTGTCCTCAGCAGACAGGCGCCATCTAGTGGAGGACAGCACACACTACAGATATGTACGACCTATACAACACGGTTCCTACTACTACACACTACACTCATGTTCAGGCCTTCCAAAAACGTGCCTACAAAATCTGTTCTTTAACCCTTCGGGGTCGCAGCCTCGTCTGATACTTAACCCCTTGACAGCCCAGGACATAAATGTTTTCGCAAATAGACGTATACTCACATTGTATGGAAGGCGCGGTGTCAGAACCTGAGCCCACAGCTTCCGCAGCGAGAGTCGGCTGTGACTGACAGCTGTCTTCCTGCTGCCACAGCGGGGATCAGTGAGAACACCGATCCCCACTGTTAACCCCCTACAGGCTGCAATCAATGTTGATTGAAGCCTGTGAATGGTTTATAGCTGAAGGGTGCTCCCATTGTGATGTCATTGACCCTCTGCCATATAATGGTGGAGCGCCATTGGGTTGCCATGGTAACCAGATGCCAGATAATAGCATCTGGGTCTGCCATGGCTTGTGATTGCCAGTACAATCATAGCATTGCAGGTTCAAGTCCCGATAGTGACATAAAAATGTAAAAACCAACATATTTGTTATCATTGCATCCGGAATCATCTGTAGAATAATTTGAACACTTTTTTTCTTGCACCGCAAATGCTAGAAAAGAAAAAAGGTAAAGAGCGAGGCCAGAATGCTTATTATCTTTTCATATCGCCCCCAAATAAAAGGGATTTTAAGAAGCAGCATGTAGCCCAAAATGGTGCTAATAAAAGCTACAGCCCCTCGCGGGACACAACAAGTCCGCATCGAAAATGTAAAAGCATCGGACTTCAAACAGAGAGATGCAAAGGAAATACATACAAATAATTCTGGTATTGTGGGAATTGTACCGACCCGAAGAAAAATACTACTAATGCCATTCATGCTGCATTATTCTCCTTGCCCAACAAAACGGGAGCGCTAAAATCTAGAGCTCGCCACGTAATAAACCAGCCCACATACCGCCATGTCGATGAATATCCCCCATGGAAAATCATTGTGTGCTTAAAACCAAAATAGGCGGTCACTAAGGGGTTACTGACACCAATTAGAGATGTTCTTTCATATTCCACATTTCTTATGGCTCCATTGACAGCCGGAGGCGGCCTTGTTTCTTGTACGATGACTTCTTTATCTTCTCACCACGCTGGCTTTATTCTGCAGGTGTTTATGCTTCCAAAAATACCAAAATTATATGAAGTTTTAGGTTTTTATTTGTGAAAATCAAATATTTTCATGCTGCTGAATTCAGCGATCGGGAACAGAACATTTCTACTTTTTCTTCTTGATATGATACCTTTTAGTGGCTACTAAAAATCCATGATGCTATAGCGAGCTTTCAACCCTACGCAGGGTTCTTCCTCAGGCATAATGGAACAGATCTTAAGACGTATTTATGTAAATACATATACATATGATCACATGGGACGGCACAGACATGGTGTGATTAATAGCACTTAGAGAAATACTTAATTAGTCCTGCGAAAAGGAATGTGAAAGTTTTATGGTCTCTACATTGATATTAGTGGGTCAGCAGGCCAGCTTGTTACCAAGTTTCTCAAATCTCATCTCCACATCGTACTCTAAACAAGGATGACAGTCTGAGAATCATATTCCCGGACCCTCCGCTTCTGTGTCACAGCCAACCTCCAAATTTGAGAAACTTTATAATCAGGAGTGCATTGTCCTCTGACACACAAAAGGGAACTTATCCCTGCCATGTAAGGAGCTGCAAGACCTGCTCACATGTACGGACCGCGGACAGGATACGGATCCCCAACACACAGCAGGACTATAAGATCCCGGGGACATTCACATATTCCACGTCTGATGTTGTGTACCTGATCATGTGCAGTAAATGTCCTGTTGGGGGGATTTAATATATCGAAGAAAGAAGATGAAAACTGAGGGCCAGAATGAGATCACATTGTCACACGATTAAAGACAGAAAGACTATTATGGTGCAGGGGGGGGGGGGGGGGGATAGTACATACTATTATGGGGCAGAAAATAACAGGGATCAGCGCCTACTCACACAAAACGATTTAAAAAGATGTGAGATACTTTTTAGTACTCACCTGGTGCACGGCCAAAACTCCTGTCCAGGAGATTGACCGGCACCTTGTATCCGAGCTGGCTCGTAACGTCCCTGGAGTCCCGAATCCAGATTACCGGAGAGCGTCTCTGGGGTTGGCAGCCGTAACGGGCTGTTTATGCAATCACTCGTATCAGATAGGAAAAATTCCCCCGCGCTCGTGGGTTCCAGCAGAGATAAAGGACACACTGTCCGTAGATAACTTTAACTAATTTATTGATTCCTTTGCTACGCGTTTCTGCGGGCTTACCCGCTCTCATCAGGCATATGGGGCAGGGTGGAGTGGTACATACTATTATGGGGCAGGGTGGGGCGGTACATACTATTATGGGGCAGGGTGGAGTGGTACATACTATTATGGGGCAGGGTGGAGCGGTACATACTATTATGGGGCAGGATGGAGCGGTACATACTATTATGGGGCAGGGGGGAGGGGTACATACTATTCTGGGGCAGGGTGGAGCGGTACATACTATTATGGGTCAGGGTGGAGCGGGACATACTATTATGGGGCAGGGTGGAGGGGTACATACTATTATGGTGCAGGGTGTAGTGGTACATACTATTATGGAGCAGGGTGGAGGGGTACATACTAATATGGGGCAGGGTGGAGCGGTACATACTATTATGGCGCAGGGTGGAGCGGTACATACTATTATGGTGCAGGGTGGAGCGGTGCATACTATTATGGGGCAGGGTGGAGTGGTACATACTATTATGGTGCAGGGTGGAGCGGTACATACTATTATAGGGCAGGGTGGAGTGGTACATACTATTATGGAGCAGGGTGGAGCAGTACATACTATTATGGCGCAGGGTGGAGCGGGACATACTATTATAGGGCAGGGTGGAGTGGTACATACTATTATGGCGCAGGGTGGAGCAGGACATACTATTATGGTGCAGGGTGGAGCAGGACATACTATGTAGTTACTCGAGGAGAGCGGTGCTCACTCGAGTAACTGCATTAACCAAGCGTGCTCGCTCATCTCTAGTTCTGTGTCGTTTTTTCAGGTCAATGAACTCACTAATGGCGTCCTTCATATGGGGAAGCTCTCTCCCGAAGTTACGAATTTCTACTCTCCAGAGGCCGAGGCACGTAGACTAGCTGCTCTCCCGGATCTGTTTAGTTGGTTGACTTATGATTCTGGATAAATGGTGAACCTCTTCCTAAAGGTCCATTTACACGGGACGAATGTCGGGCAAACGATGCCTGACACTCGTCCCTGTGTCTCCACGCTCCCGTGCTTCTGCACAGCAGCTAGCAGAGCTGTCTTGCTCATGGAGCAGCTAGTAGGGGGTCGGGGCAGTGCAGGATACTTCTCTCCTCTCGCTACCCGCCCCTCCCAATTCACATAACACTACTGAACGGACGCTGTTTAAACTGAGAGTTGAGCTTCATCGCTGATCCTTCATACTGCATAAACGATGCGTGATGAGCTCATCACTCATCGTGCAGTTTAAAGATGAGCGAGCATGCTTGGTATGGTGAGTTACTCGCAAGTGATCTCTCTCTCTCTCTCTCGAGAAGGCAGTTACTTGAGATGAGTGTGGCTCGCTCGAGCAACTCACCTTACCCAGCGTGCTCGCTCATCTTTAAACTGCACGATGAGTGATCAGCTCATCACGCATCGTTTATGCAGTATGAAAGATCAGCGATGAAGCTCAACTCTCAGTTTAAACAGTGGCCGTTCAGTAATGAACAGCCACTGTGTTATCTCAATGGAGAGGGGCAGGGGAGCGAGAGGAGAGAAATTTCCTGCACTGCCCCGCCCACTGCTGGCCGCTCCATGAGCGAGGCAGCTCTGCTAGCTACTCTGCAGGAGCACAGAGACAGGGGCGAGTGTGGGCATCGTTTGCCCGACAATCGTCCCGTGTAAATGGACCTTAATTCAGAGTCCCACTTGGCACATTTCCTAAAAATCTCTCGTCTGTGGCCTGTGCTGGAGTTCCCCTTCATCCTTTTTTGTAAAATGCTTCCTATACACAAACTGGCTTCACAAATCAGGAGGCAATCTAAGTCAATTGATACCCCCCTGTGGCATAACACCAGATTTCTAGAATTGTTTTCCTTACAGGATGCTCATGTGTGTTAACGGTATGGTATACAGACTCTGGGTCACATGCACACTCAATATTTTAGCCTCTTTCGAACTACCCCGTATCCACTTCTACAAATTCTTTCACGTCAGACATGCATTACAAAGTTCCCATTTTCTGAAACTTGTGTGAGGGTTATGAACATATTAATTTATATATGTATGTATCTTTATACGTTTCCGGAGGCTGTAGGCCTAAATTGTACACTCTATTCTGTGTCCTATAAAAAGCTCTGCTAAAATGCTTGTACATTTAGGCTAGTACTTAATTACATTATGTAGAGGTGTAATCTTAAGTGTCCATCATGTCTCCAAGATCTTGTTTATCTCGTTACACTGATCAAAAGGTTGTATGGAATGCTTTGTTAATGTAGAGTGTGATGATAATCAGGATACCAGACACGATGTCTACATACAAACAAATAAAGCATTGTTTATAGAGAAGACAAAATTATGTACCAGTAAAACAGGTCGACCTCTGTAAAGCAGTTCAACCTCTGATACGCCTACTATTTTTTGTATAAGAAAGACAAAGTACACAATAAACTCAGATTGCTCTAAGACACGACCGTGATGCCTGTGTCTATTGCTTTCTCATGGTGGCCGGCATAACCAGCTCTGATTTGGAGCCCCACAGCATATTAACGTAACATGGATTTTATCCCTAACATAATTGGCGCCCGATCGCGGGGCTTGATGGAACAAGAGGACCACCTACACCTCGAACCCCCCCGGACCCAGATGGGATAAGGAGCCACTCGGAACCACGGATTGACAAAAACTGCGCAGTAAGGTAAGGTTTTATCTTGCCACAATCTATCCGTGCTTCCTGGCTGCTCCTTTCCTGTCCGAGGGGTAAGAAGTGCATGCCTCTTATAAATCTTCAAGCTTTTTAAGAATTCATATGGTGGGCTGAATATGCTGTGCGGGTGTTTAACTGTTATTGTCTTTATTTGTTACCTTGCATGGTCAGTGTACAGAATATGAAACCCTCTTGCCGATCTCTGGAAGGCATGGTATAAATTGTACCAGGGAAGCCTAAAAATTTTCAGGGGATAAAATCCCTGATGGGAGCCTCTTATAGGTATAAGAGAAGTAGTTGAGACGGGGGGAAATAAGCAGGGTTGGGAAGTACCGACACTTTTAGACAAGTGAGGAAGTACTGACACTTAAAAAAAAAGTAGTAACTGACATGCAAATGTTTTTGTCTTTATGTGTGTGTATAAATGGAAGGACCTGTATGAGAGACTGTGTTATATGGTGTATACTGTCCGGTAACCAGAAACGAAATGAAGCAAAAATGACCAAATGCTGAGCCAGACCACAGGGGGTGGAGCTAGGTGATGTAAGGAGATGGGAGGGAAGAACAATAGGAACAGGTCTTGCTCCACCCTCCACACAGTCCAGCCTAGGTGAAAAGTGTGTCTCCATTTTAAGTGGATGTTGGTGTATATATATGTATATTGTGGTAATGTATAGAGTGAAGGTCACTCTTAGACTCCATGTTAAGTCTCTCACTTGAACAAATGGAGTGACCAAAGGAGGGGCATCTAATTATCTAATTTTATTCCTGAGACTAGTTGTGTGAGATAATAGCCCAGAATTACCACAGTGTATATATGTATATACAGATTCGTGGAATATGTGGAATTCAAAAATATTGGGTTGTGTTAATTTGAATATTATTGAATTAAGATATTAATATGAGATAATTGTGTACTTGAAACACCTGATAAGTACTTTAGTCAAATTAATAACAAAAGTTCTATTTAAAGTGTAATTCATCTTCAATGAACAACAGTATTTTATTTGAAGAGTGTATAAAAATAATAATAAAAATAATAAGCCTCTTGGTGTATATAAACCGCCAGCCATTGGCCATAGTGCTGGTAAAGAGGATAAGGTATGGAAGACTGCATAAGAAAATAGTGAAACAAACAATTGTTTTATGTGTGTGAAAGAATAAAAACAATAAGCCTCTTGGTGTACATAAACCGCCAGCCATTGGCCATACTGCTGGTAAAGAGGATAAGGTGTGAAAGATAGCTAAAGAAATTGGCAAATGAATATTGGTCCCCATCCCACTTATTAGGGTCCCAATCAACTACAGTATGAACCTTTTATAGTGTCTAACTCTCTTTAAGGCGTAATTTGAACTAAGTCTTGCTCCTTGCAGCAATATATATTAATGGCGCTGTGAACCGGATTACGCAGAGAGTAATACACTAGTTTGTTTTAAAGGAAAATTTTGATAAACTGATAGTTGAAGAATTTCTTGTGATAATCGGGCTTAGTGTGAAAATGTCGCTGTTTAAGAAAATCCGCAATAGTACGAAAATGTCGGTAGCTAAGAACAAAGAAGTGTCCGATGAATTGTTAATAATGCCAGGGTGGAATAAAGCCCCCTATAATATATTGGCCGCTGAGTGGTCACAGTGTGGTGAATATCAGTATGTGGGTAGAAATGGGCATAAGTTGTATTGTGTTTGTCATTGGGTAGCCTATTCTGAGCGAATTGTGTAAAAACCGCGGTACTAAGAGTTTTTCTTATCTATACATAATTCGCTCATTATTGGAAGTCTGGTGTACAGTAAATACAATCCCAATTTCTACTTCACATATTATCAGTCCGTATAGGAATGAATAAAACCCCCCTTAGTGAGTGTGAATTTGCAGTTTTTTGTAAGGTGGGGGCAAGTGTATTACATTCTGGGTTAATCTTAAATAGACAGCCCAGGTTAGTTACACACAATAGAAGATGGTCACAGGCAGTGGAACCTGTTATACAGCTTTGCTATCTGTCTGGACAAGTTTCTGTGTTCTATAGAAGATAAGATAAATTTCAAAGGGTGGGGAGTACTGGGCTTTAGAAGACCTACTTGTCTTTGCAAAGAAATCTGAATTAAGAATTGGTTATATTTGGCTACATAGGAAGTATGTTGTATTATATATATATATATATATATATATACTGTTCAGTAGCTGAAAATGAAATGAGAAAAGAATTCAAAGATGTTCTCTCATTGTCGGGTTAGTTCCCTCTTCCATCTTCACCCCCTCCTTCATCTCAATTCCAACCGTCTCCTCCCCACCCTATGCCAAGTCATCCACTCCAAGGTCAAACATTGGACTGGAGGGATGGACCTGCTGGCATTGTGGACAACAGAACCCGGATTGGAGAGAGAGCTGCCCTGCTTGCGGAGCTCCTCGGTGCAAACCGGTTATGCCTATGCTCACTAGATCCAAGGCTAGTGAGTGGAAGCATGAGAAGGAGGACAAGGAGGAGATGCAGGAGTATATGTAAAACAGGGAAGGCAGCGGGAACTATAATCTAAAATTATGTGAAAAACTATTGTGGCACAGATTAGGATTAAATTAAACATAGAGAATTGAGAAGTGGTAAAATATTTTTAACATTGGGAAAAAGAAAAACAAAAATTTGAGAGAATCCTCCTTGTCTCTTTCTAATATCACACAAAGAGAAGGAAGAAAGTGTAAAACAATTCTATGCCCGCCTTCAACAACATTAGTCAGATCAGGGGTATAGGGGCATAGAAAAGATGGGCAAACATGTACTTAGTATGGCCTTTGTAGAAGGTCTATTGGAATCCCTAAGGTCATAGATAATAAGCCAGAGTGGAGACAGTCTGAATCTCCGGCCCTTTTTCAGACAAAAGGGCATTTATGTAACTGTCCTGCAGGCTTGGACTCCGCCTGAGGGGACTGTGCTGTTGCAATATGTTAATGACTTTCCAGCTTTGTGCTGAGGATCTGAAACATGTCAATCTGCATCTATTTCTCTTCTAAAAAATTTTTTTTAGCAGAAAATGGCTGCAAGGCTTAAAAAGGAAAAATTACAGCTTTGTAAACAAAAGGTTGTTGTCTAGCTCAAGAAGGCAGACATCTCACAGAACGACGCAGGGCTGCAGTTCAAGCCATTTCTGTATCTTCTTCTGCTGCCAAAGCTTCGCACCTTTTTGGGACTTGTCTCATACTGCCGTCCCTGGCCTTTCATGCGACAGCAGTATTGACGCAAAAACATGGAGGACGTCCACGGTCACTTGGGTATTAGTCCGGTAGCCCGAGGAGCCCCCTCCTGTGTCTGTGCGGTGGCAGCAGTACAAGTAAGGGTTGACAAATCTTCTGAGTTGGTCCTGGACTACCCCCTAGTGGTTCTCACCCCTCATGACATCCAGAGTATACTCACTCAAGTACAACCTAAACACCTGTCTCTAGCTTGTCAAATAAGGTTGCAATGTGCTTTGCTCATGCCCCCCCTTTAATATTTCTTTTCAATGGTGAACCCGGCTACTCTTCTTCCAATCGAGTATCCTGTTTCAAATGGGGGAGGGGGAGGCATAGGTGATCAAATGGGGGAGGGGGATGCATAGGTGATCTATGTATTACAGATCAGCTATTTTTAAAAATTTTTGCAAATAAGAACGTGATCTATTTGGAATAGAATATCAGCATGATTGTCTAGCATTGATGCAACAAGAAAAGTTTAAGTTTTAAAGAGTTATTGAAACCCCTTGTTAATACATATTTTGAGTTGTTTTTATAGATGGTACCAGGGTGATTGATGACTCCACACCAGATATGCAGTGTTCACACAACAAGATCTCTAAAAGCAGAATGCCTCCGCATGTCTCAGTACAAGAAGCGGAACTGAAGGCCCTCACTGAGGCGTGTAGAGTGACAGAAGGTAACCATTTACACTGACTCCTGGTATGTATTCGGCATAGATCATGGTTACGGCCCAATATGGAAGGCCAGACATTTTTAAACTTCTGTAGGACAACCCATTGAGAATGGTGTAGCAGTACAGAACCTTATGAAAGCCCTACTCCTACCAGACAAAGTAGCAATCCTGAAGGTGAAAGCTCATACTAAAGCCAACAGTGCAGAAGCAAAAGGCAACGCCCTAGCAGACTTCAACGCAGACAGCGGCCCTCAAGCCGTGGAAGAAAGAAGAAAAGAAGATACTGACCGCACAAGTCAGAGACTATGATTTGGACTTTGATAAAAATTTGAACATTGATGTACTAAAGACATTACAGTCACAAGCCAGCAAAGAAGAAAAAGATAAATGGACTAATATGGGAGCAGTAGAACAGGGTGGCGTATGGCAAACAGTCAGTAACTTGCCTACCACGATCCCTGTACCCCATGATGGCCCAGCTGATCCATGGAAAGACTCACCTATCGAAGGCAGCTATGTTACCTACGCTTGAGAGAGAAAGGGTTGCCCCCTGGGTTCTTTGTAGCTGCTACATCATTTGTCCAGTTTTGCATGAGCTATGCCGTAAGCAACAGGGTAGAAGTAAATTGACCACAAAGGCACTTGCCAGGACCACTCTACCCATTTCAGGGATTGCAAATTGACGACATTCAGCTCCCACGTGTTGGGAAGTATGAATATGTGCTTGTTGTTGATGTTTTTCAGGTTGGAGGCGTACCCTGTTACAAAAGTAAATGAGCAGGTAACCGAAAAGAAGCTCATGAATAAGGTAATCTGCAGATACGGGGTACCAGAGGTAATCGAGTCAGATAGAGGTACACATTTCACAGGTGAAATAATGCAACACTTCATGTCTGCCCTGGGTAACTCCCAGGCATTTGACACCCCTTTACATCCACAAAGAGCCAGAAAACCATATTGCATTATAATATTTCTCTTCAGGCAATGAAACCCTGCACCAGAGGAAAACGAAAATGGTATGATACCCTATTAGGGGGAATTGGTACAGGTGTAGGGGTTCTGAACTCTATAGATTTAGAGGTGATGAAGAATAAAATGGCTGGGGTAGGACAGGATGTTTCTAGATTGATAAATGTTCAGGCACAATGCATGCCTTCCTTGTTCCTCCCCCGATGTCTTGCATTAGGATATGATAAGGATGTATTAACGCTTTTTAATCTGGTTTTGCGGTTTAAAAGGATTTGTTTGTAAATATGAGTAAATTCATGAACTATACACAATGTAGCCTGCAATATGTATATATGATTCACGAGAGGGACAAAGCAGTCAGATGTGATGACAAATAATGAAAAATTGTGGAGAAATATTTTCAAGAATGTAATTCCAGTAGCATCCTGGATACGGCCCCGGGCTGATGGTGTAGAATGCTCTGATGAGTATAGCACTGGGGAAATGACTTTTTATGATGTAAAGGACACAAGCCTGATGTGTAAGTTTGTAGTACTACCTGTGGTGTTCGGACCGCCTCTATGTGCTTTACAATATTGGTTGCCCAAGTTCACAGGTACTATGATTTATAGTGAAAATAAAACCCATGGTATAGAGAACTGTGAAGAAACACTGGATGGCCTAGCATGCGGACGGAGTACAGCCGCATATGAGCCATGTTTCCTGCAGCCTTCAGTCAGCATATGTGATTGGACGGTGTTACCTGCTTCTTCTATATGCTGATAGAAGTTGGCCCCCAATATGTATATATTCTTTGTTGCCAACCGAACTGGAACCACCAGTATGTATAATCTCACCACTCCATTATCTGGATGTATACAGAACATATCGGTGATACATAGATTTACAGAAACTTACACATTTTTGTCAGATGCTGAAGCAACATTAAGGTACTACTGGTACCCAGATACTATCCCTATGTAAACTCTGACAGTATCCTTGGGTAGAATTGTAAGACTAATGATAGATACTGAACACCTTTAAATGCATTTGGATGTTACTAACCTCTCCCTTATGGAATTAGAAAAATGTATGGGTAGGAGATAAGCTAGTCAGCCTAGGTATTGAGATCCAGGTAGACACAGAGTATAACTGGTATGATATTTTTACTGAATGGTCACCTATTGCAGGAAAGATGATGGATTTTATGTTTCACCCTTTACTAATACTGTTTCTTTTGTTCATTCTTTTGAGTGTTTGCAATTTATGGACATTCTGTGGGATACGGAGACAAGCAAATTATCTGGAATCGCCCCCTCTACGATATCGTTAAAACAGTCATACGTAAAAGAGCAACAACAGTGGGGATCCGGCGAAGAGGATAGAAAGACCGGCAGGGGTGGCTTAGCACCCTTGATAGTACCACTACAAAGGCTCTTTTCAAGATGGACTGTTTCAAATGGGGGATTGTGAGGGTTATGAACATATTAATTTATATATGTATGTATCTTTATACGTTTCCGGAGGCTGTAGGCCTAAATTGTACACTCTATTCTGTGTCCTATAAAAAGCTCTGCTAAAATGCTTGTACATTTAGGCTAGTACTTAATTACATTATGTAGAGGTGTAATCTTAAGTGTCCATCATGTCTCCAAGATCTTGTTTATCTCGTTACACTGATCAAAAGGTTGTATGGAATGCTTTGTTAATGTAGAGTGTGATGATAATCAGGATACCAGACACGATGTCTACATACAAACAAATAAAGCATTGTTTATAGAGAAGACAAAATTATGTACCAGTAAAACAGGTCGACCTCTGTAAAGCAGTTCAACCTCTGATACGCCTACTATTTTTTGTATAAGAAAGACAAAGTACACAATAAACTCAGATTGCTCTAAGACACGACCGTGATGCCTGTGTCTATTGCTTTCTCATGGTGGCCGGCATAACCAGCTCTGATTTGGAGCCCCACAGCATATTAACGTAACATGGATTTTATCCCTAACACTTGCATATCACATTACCCCTAACTTGGCATTCTATGATCTCAAGGCCTCCAAGGCCTCATATCTGCAGTATATTCCCATCTGATATGATTATAAATGTCTCAGACCACACCTCCGGCTTTATTAAAGTGGAGGACATTAAGATCAACACTAACAGATGACACTTTTCTATGGTTATTAAAATCTCCTTTATTTGTTTCTCCAGAAGCAAGCAATAAAATAATAGTTCTATATTGTATATCCGTGTTATTTTACCCCAGTGAGGTTACAGAGGATGGGTAGAATATCATCAACTAATTGTATCAGACGCACCTGCGCCTACTCCAGTTTCTGGCACATGATGAATATCCAGTTTTTCAGGACTTTTGGGGAGAAGTGATGGGTCTCCTCTCTGAGATCTTCGCAGTTTCAATTCCCAAATGCTCTGAAATTTGTCTAATTGGAATACTTGATGAGGAGAATTTGCAACATTGTATCCGAATATTGTTGAGGGAAGCATTATTCTTAGACAGAAAAAGTGATAGAATTGTGATGGATGGATCTCTATCTATGTGGAGGAATCTAGTTAAAGGGGTTGTCCCGCGACAGCAAGTGGGTCTATACACTTCTGTATGGCCATAATAATGCACTTTGTAATGTACATTGTGCATTAATTATGAGCCATACAGAAGTTATAAAAAGTTTTTCACTTACCTGTTCCGTTGCTGGCGTCCCCGTCTCCATGGTTGCCGTCTAATTTTCGCCGTCTAATGGCCAAATTAGACGCGCTTGCGCAGTCCGGGTCTTCTGCTGTTCTCTATGGGGCTCCGTGTAGCTCCGCCCCGTCACGTGCCGATTCCAGCCAATCAGGAGGCTGGAATCGGCAATGGACCGCACAGAAGAGCTGCGGTCCACGGAGGGAGCAGACCCCGGCGGCCATCTTCAACCGGTAAGTATAGAAGTCACCGGAGCGCGGGGATTCCGGTAAGCGCTGTGCTGTTTTTTTTTTAAGTCCCTGCATCGGGGTTGTCTCGCGCCGAACGGGGTGGGGGTTGGAAAAAAAAAAAAACCGTTTCGGCGCGGGACAACCCCTTTAACTGAATCGTACCATATAACCATATAGTTTATAAGGGACGTAAATGTACTGATTGACAAGGTGCGGGGTATGTGGTATATCTCCCACCTCATGCTCTAACCACCACACTTGATCTCCTCATCTATGTCAATCCACCAGAGAGGCCATCATTGATGGGTGCGTCCTCAAAGTGGGACTTCTGAGCCTCTGAAATTATTGTACTACTTATAATTATGTCCTGATCTTTACTATTAGAGATGAGCGAGCGTACTCGTCCGAGCTTGATGCTCGTTCGAGTATTAGGGTACTCGAGATGCTCGTTACTCGAGACGAGCACCACGCGGTGTTCGAGTCACTTCCATTTTCTTCCCAGAAAAGTTGGCGCCGTTTTCTGGCCAATAGAAACACAGGGAAGGAATTACAACTTCCTCCTGTGAAGTTCCAGCTCTATCCCACCCCCCTGCAGTGAGTGGCTGGGGAGATCAGGTGACACCCGAGTATATAAACTGCGGCCGGCCGCGGCTCACCACAGATGCACGCTGAGAGACATTAGGGAAAGTGCCGTCCTGCTGTAGCTGCTATAGGGAGAGTGTTAGGCTGAAGGCTTCATCTTCAAGAACCCCAACGGTCCATCTTAGGGCCACATCTGACCGTGTGCAGTACTGTTGAGGCTGCTTTTAGCAGTTTTGCACCTTTTTTTTCTTTTGTATATCGGGCGTGCAGACCATAGTGTCCTCAGTCTGCAGTCATTTTACTGAGTATAGGGGCAGTACTGCTGAGGCAGGGACAGTGGTACAGGGAAAAAGATATACTGGCTATATAGGCAGTGGGATTTTTCAAAAAAATTGGAAAAAAAACTTTGGGCTGCCTGTGACCGTGTTCAGTTTACTGCGTGTCTGCTGGGGGTAGTCGCTCACTATTACCCAGTTAGGTGTTACTACAGCCTTGCGCATAATTTCTTCTGGCTGCACTGTGCTTTCAATAACCACAGTCATCCTCCAACAGGGAAATCCATATACAGGCTATATGGGCAGTGGGCTTTCTCCCAAAAATTGGAAAAAAATACTATATTTGGGCTGCCTGTGACCGTCTTCAGTTTACTGCGTGTCTGCTGGGGGTAGTAGTTGCTCATTATTACCCAGCTAAGCCTGTGACCGTCTACAGTTTACTGCGTGTCTGCTGGGGGTAGTAGTCGCTCATTATTACCCAGCTAAGCGTTACAGCAGGCTTGCGCATAATTGTTTCCTGGCTCTGCTGTGTCCGTTACATGATCGCCATCATCCCACCAGAGGGAAAGAGTATACATATATACACTGCATACGGTGTCTGTCTGGTTTTTCACCTCACGATTTAAAAGAATTGAAGCAAAATACTTAAGGCCTACCACTGCCCTTTGGCCACTTGACTGGTTCTGCCCTGTGAATTCCAGTAGCTCAGTCATACGCACCTAGGTCTGACTACAGGCTTGCGCATAATTGTTTCCTGGCTCTGCTGTGTCCGTTACATGATCGCCGTCATCCCGCCAGAGGGAAAGAGTATACATATATACGCTGCATACGGTGTCTGTCTGTTTTTTCACCTCACCATTTTAAAAAATTGAGGCAAAATACTTAAGGCCTACCACTGCCCTTTGGCCACTTGACTGGTTCTGCCCTGTGAATTCCAGTAGCTCAGTCATACGCACCTAGGTCTGACTACAGGCTTGCGCATAATTGTTTCCTGGCTCTGCTGTGCGTTCCGTAAGCGAAGTCAGCCTCCAACCACAGGCCAATAAGTGGCACATTTAATTATAGCGTTCTGTTTCTGCTCTACTCGTAATACACCATGCTGAGGGGTAGGGGTAGGCCTAGAGGACGTGGAGGCAGGCGAGGACGCGGAGGCCCAAGTCAGGGTGTGGGCACAGAGTGAGCTCCTGGTCCAGGTGTATCGCAGCCGACTGCTGTGGGATTAGGAGAGAGGCAAGTTTCTGGGGTCCCCAGATTCATCTCACAATTAATGGGTCCACGCGGTAGACCTTTATTAGAAAATGAGCAGTGTGAGCAGGTCCTGTCGTAGATGGCAGAAAGTGCATCCAGCAATCTATTGACCACCCAGTCTTCTACGCCGTCCACTGCTGCATCCCTGAATCCTCTCGCTGCTGCTCATCCCTTCTCCCAGCCTCCTCCCTCCCAGCAAAGAGCAGGCAGGCTCCCAGGAACTATTCTCGGGTCCCGGCCTTGAGTGCGAAAAAATGGATCCTCTATCACCTGAGGAGTTTCTCATGACCGATGCCCAACCTTTGGGAAGTTCCCGGGATCCGGGTGAGGAGACTGGGGACTTCCGGCAACTGTTTCAAGAGCTTTCAGTGGGTGAGGAGGACGATGACGATAAGACACAGTTGTCTATCAGTAAGGAAGTAGTAAGGGCAGTAAGTCCGAGGGAGGAGCGCACAGAGGATTCGGAGAAAGAGCAGCTGGACGATGAGGTGACTGACCCCACCTGGTTTGCTAAGCCTACTGAGGACAGGTCTTCAGAGGGGGAGGCAAGTGCAGCAGCAGGGCAGGTTGGAAGAGGCAGTGCGGTGGCCAGGGGTAGAGGCAGGGCTAGACCGAATAATCCACCAACTGTTTCCCAAAGCGCCCCCTCGCGCCATGCCACCCTGCAGAGGCCGAGGTGCTCAAAGGTGTGGCAGTTTTTCACTGAGAGTGCAGACGACCGACGAACTGTGGTGTGCAACCTTTGTCGCGCCAAGATCAGCCGAGGAGCCACCACCACCAGCATCCGCAAGCATATGATCGCCAAGCACCCTACAAGGTGGGACGAAGGCCATTCACCGCCTCCGGTTTGCGCCACTGCCTCTCCCCCTGTGCCCCAACCTGCCTCTGAGATCCAACCCCCCTCTCAGGACACAGGCACGACCGTCTCCTGGCCTACACCCACACCCTCACCTCTGCTGTCCTCCTCCCCATACAGCAATGTCTCTCAGCGCAGCGTCCAGCCGTCGCTAGCGCAACTGTTTGAGCGCAAGCGCAAGTACGCCGCCACGCACCTGCACGCTCAAGCGTTAAACGTGCACATAGCTACTCGGTTCCCAGTCACTACTACTTTTCCCGATGTGCCGTCCCAGCCCTGCACGACCACGTCTCCCGCAACATTGTACGCGCCCTCACCAACGCGGTTACTGGCAAGGTCCGCTTAACAACGGACACGTGGACAAGCACAGGCGGGCAGGGCCACTATATCTCCCTCACGGCACATTGGGTGAATTTAGTGGAGGCTGGGACAGAGTCAGAGCCTGGGACCGCTCACGTCCTACCCACCCCCAGAATTGCGGGCCCCAGCTCGGTGCTGGTATCTGCGGCGGTGTATGCTTCCTCCACTAAACTACCCTCCTCCTCCTACGCAACCTCTGTCTCGCAATCAAGATATGTCAGCCGCAGCACGTCGCCAGCAGTCGGTGTCGCGCGGCGTGGCAGCACAGCGGTGGGCAAGTGTCAGCAGGCCGTGCTGAAACTACTCAGCTTAACAGAGAAGAGGCACACGGCCCACGAACTGCTGCAGGGTCTGACAGAGCAGAGCGACCGCTGGCTTTCGCCGCTGAGCCTCCAACCGGGCATGGTCGTGTGTGACAACGGCCATAACCTGGTGGCGGCTCTGCAGCTCGGCAGCCTCACACATGTGCCATGCCTGGCCCACGTCTTTAATTTGGTGGTTCAGCGGTTTCTGAAAAGCTACCCACACTTGTCAGACCCGCTCGGAAAGGTGCGCCGGGTCAGCGCACATTTCCGCAAGTCTAACACGGACGCTGCCACCCTGCGGACCCTGCAACATCGGTTTAATCTGCTAGTGCACTGACTGCTATGCGACGTTCCCACACTGTGGAACTCTACGCTCCACATGTTGGCCAGGCTCTATGAGCAGCGTAGAGCTATAGTGGAATACCAACTCCAACATGGGCAGAGTAGTGGGAGTCAGCCTCCTCAATTCTTTACAGAAGATTGGGCCTGCCTGGCAGACATCTGCCAGGTCCTTGGAAACTTTGAGGAGTCTACCCAGATGGTTAGCCGCTATGCTGCAATCATTAGCGTCACCATTCCTCTGCTATGCCTCTTGAGAAGTTCCCTGCAAAGCATAAAGGCAGACGCTTTGCGCTTGGAAACGGAGGTGGGGGAAGACAGTATGTTGCTGGATAGTCAGAGCACCATCATGTCTATATCTCAGCGCGTTGAGGAGGAGGAAGAGGAGGTGGAGGGGGAGGAGCCTGAGGAGGAGCAGGGGGAAGAGACAGCCGGGCCCACTGCTGAGGGTACCCATGCTGCTTGCCTGTCATCCTTTCAGCGTGTATGGCCTGAGGAGGAGCAGGAGGATCCTGAAAGTGATCTTCCTAGTGAGGACAGCCATGTGTTGCGTACAGGTACCCTGGCACACATGGCTGACTTCATGTTAGTATGCCTTTCTCGTGACCCTCGCGTTACACGCATTCTGGCCACTAGGGATTACTGGGTGTACACACTGCTCGACCCACGGTATAAGGAGAACCTTTCCACTCTCATACCCGAAGAGGAAAGGGGTTCGAGAGTGATGCTATACCACAGGACCCTGGTGGACAAACTGATGGTAAAATTCCCATCCGACAGCGCTAGTGGCAGAAGGCGCAGTTCCGAAGGCCAGGTAGCAGGGGAGGCGCGGAGACCAGGCAGCATGTACAGCACAGGCAGGGGGACACTCTCCAAGGCCTTTGCCAGCTTTATGGCTCCCCAGCAAGACTGTCACCACTCCCCAGTCAAGGCTGAGTCGGCGGGAGCACTGTAAAAAGGTGGTGAGGGAGTACGTAGCCGATCGCACGACTCTGTGACGCCTCTGTTCCATACAACTGCTGGGTGTCGAAGCTGGACACGTGGCCTGAACTCGCGCTGTATACCCTGGAGGTGCTTGCTTGCCCTGCGGCTAGCGTCTTGTCAGAGAGGGTGTTTAGTGCGGCTGGGGGAATCATCACGGATAAGCGTACCCGCCTGTCAACTGACAGTGCCGACAGGCTTACACTCATAAAGATGAACAAAGCCTGGATTTCCCCAGACTTCTCTTCTCCACCAGCAGACAGCAGCGGTACCTAAACAATACATAGGCTGCACCCGCGGATGGAAGCATCGTTCTCTATTACCATAAAAAACGGGGACCTTTTAGCTTCATCAATCTGTGTATTATATTCATCCTCCTCCTCCTGCTCCTCCTCCTGAAACCTCACGTAATCACGCCGAACGGGCAATTTTTCTTAGGCCCACAAGGCTCATTCATATTACTTTTGTAAACAATGTTTATACATTTCAATTCTCATTAAAGCGTTGAAACTTGCACCTGAACCAATTTTTATTTTAACTGGGCTGCCTCCAGGCCTAGTTACAAATTAAGCCACAGTAACCAAAGCGATTAATGGGTTTCACCTGCCCTCTTGGTTGGGCATGGGCAATTTTTCTGAGGTACATTAGTACTGTTGGTCCACCAATTTTTTTGGGCCCTCGCCTACAGTGTAATCCTAGTAATTTTTATGGGCTTCGCCTGCACTCATGGTACAGCAAGGTGTGTGGGGTTGCCCTACACTTTTGCTACATAAATGTCTTGTCTATACTGCAACTACTGAAATGTGAAAGAGACTGTTATCTCCCTAAACTGCTGCAACGGGAATGTTACTGTGACCTGTCTTGACTGCTACTACTACTGAAATGGAACTAATACTGTGCTCCCCCTATACTGCTGCTTCGGAATTGTTACTGGGGCCTGTCTTGACTGCTACTATTACTGAAATGGGCGGTTGGGCAGCATGTTACCCAGGAGAAGTGGCAGCGGAGTGTCATGCAGGCAGTGATTGTGCTTTGTTGGAGGTAGTGTGGTGCTTAGCTAAGGTATGCCTTGCTAATGAGGGTTTTTCAGAAGTAAAAATTGTTGGGGGGGGGCACTCTTGCCGCTATTGTGGCTTAATAGTGGGACCTGGGAACTTGAGATGCAGCCCAACATGTAGCCCCTCGCCTGCCCTATCCTTTTCTGTGTCGTTTCCATCACTTTCTTGAATTTCCCAGATTTTCACAAATGAAAACCTTAGCGGCGCATAGGACTGGGGGGACTACCCCCTACCTTATAACTTGCTCCTAACCATAATAATAATGACACAACATACCTTGCTGGCATAAATTTTGTGGGAAGGCCACAGCTTTATTAAATTTTTTAAACCAAACATTATTAACTTTTACTCCTATTTCTTCCCATGCCTAAAATGTCTTGTTAACTTGTTAAAGTCCAAAAATTGTAACCAGGCGTGAGAAGGCCCCTGAACGGCCTGTAAACGCCTTCCTTCCCAGCTGGCATGGAAAGTCCAATTTCTACTGCCACAAAGGATGCAGCGTAAATCTACGCTGCACTCTGCCCCCCACATGCCAGCGACAAAGCCGCCTCCACCCCGTCCTGAAGCCCTGAAAGGAATGTATCCATTCCAATGTCACTGAGGTGTACCCCGTCGCACCTCATCATCCCCGGCTCCCTCCTTTCCAACTCCCAGTGTCTCACTGCTACCCCACCTAACGATCTAACAAATTTCGACATTTTAAAATTAATGCTTCTCCTGACCCTCTCGATGGCTTCTGTGTCCCTCGCTTTCCAAAATCTCCTCGCAACAATGTCCGACCACACTAATATAACATCTTTTAAAAAAGAATCATATCCTCCTTCATTAATGCCGTTAGTTCCGCTACCTTCATCTTTCCTAAATCGTTCCCTCCGGCGTGAATAACTAAAACCACCTTCTCCGGAGACCATCTGCTGATACACAGGATTTCATGGAGCAGCCTGGCCCATTGCAAGCCCCTGATACCGTGCCATCGCACTTGGGCTTCTCGTACTCCAAGGTTCGCGCCCACGGGCCTGGCTCTTGCCCTTTTCTCGGCCCAATATATATAAGAATGGCCGACCAACCAAACTGTCCAGCCTGATTCTGTAAAGGGAAAACAAAAGAAAGCACCAAACCCACCACACCACAAGCTAATTACTCAGGAGTTATCATAACACTCTCAGATCCGGTCGGACGTAAGACCTGTAGGCCTCCGACCTCCACCGACCCACCCTCTTCACCTCTTCTCCTTTCAGGCCGCAAGCAAAAGCTGACGTCGCTGCGCCGATTCTAAAAGAGTGCGTGCCGAAATCGCTTGGCTCAAAACCTGACTTAGACAGGCATGCGCGCATGACTGCCCCGAACTGAAACTTCGTTAACGGAGAACCCGATGCATGTGCTAACAGAGGACCCGATCCTCTATGCGTCTCCATAAAGTCTCTAAGCAGGGCCACTGGGCACCATCCGGATCCTATAGCTGCTATCCGCAGCCATTCGCCTGCGCCATAGACGGCCGTTTTGGACTTCCTGATACAGATTTTTACGTCTTGTTCCCCACACAGAACGTCCGCGAAAAGCAGACTGCCCTGTCTTGTCCTGCTGGGGGATACTAGCTCCCCCAGCCGCAGAAAAGGCTGCCCGGAACAACGCCGCCTCCTGCTCGTTGCTGCAAACCGATTCCAACACTTCTAGCATAGCTCTGAGTAATTCAAAGGTTATCGGTCGCCTGCCGTCTTTAGACGACTTCTCTTTTCTCCAACCTTTGACTATTTGCCCAAAGACGAAGTCTTTGGTTACTTCGCGTGCGCCATGTAGCTTAAGCAAAAAGGCGATTGCCGTCAGGTGCTTCCGCGCCGCGTCCGCCGATGCGCCCCGTTTTCGCAGGTCCGTTAACATATCTAGCGTCACTGATCTCGCCTGCTCTCCAATGGGAAATTGACCCCCTGCTGCCGCTATCCATGCGCTCAAAATATTATTATACCGCTTCCACGTTGATTCCGCCACTGAGTTGCGAATCAGAATTAGGAGCTCTCTTCTACTATCTCCCACAAGAAAGCCGGGCAACATACCCCTTCGACGTCCGCCGTCGGGTGCAGCTCCCTGAAGCTCTCCATCTGGAAACGAGAAAGAGCGTCAACAGTTCTATTAAAAAAACCTGGCACGTGTCTTGCCTTCAATTTCACGTTAAACTGCAAGCATCTTAAAACCAGTTGGCGAAGCACCGCCAAGACCAGTAATGATGAAGAAGACTGCTTGTTCACAGCTCTGACCACCGTTTGGTTATCTGACCAAAAACAGATATTTTTGTTCTCCAATCTCGCTCCCCAGATCTCCATGGCCACCATCAAGGGGAAAATTTCCAATAGTGCAATATTCTTCACCCATGGTCTGGACACCCACTCCGCCGGCCATGGAGCATTACACTAACTGTTCTCCAGTATGACTCCGAAACCACGAGCACCCGACGCATCTGCAAAAAGGGACAACTTCTCGTTCGCCACTTCCGCCGATTGTCAAATCACCTGACCGTTAAAAGTCTGGAGAAAAATCTGCCATACGTGTAGGTCCGCCCGGATTCCTTTCGTCACTCTGACGAAATGGTGTTTTTCTCTAACCCCCGTCGTTGCCAGCGATAGTCGCATAGCAAACGGGCGGCCCATGGGTATGACCTGACAAGCGAAATTTAGCAAACTCGTCAACACTTAAAACTGGTGCAGTGTAGCTTTGCGCGAACTGCTGACCGTCTCCACCGCTCGCCGCAGTCTGACCACTTTATCCTCCGGTAGCCGAAAAACCATCTCGTTGGAGTCTATTTCTATACCCAAAAAGGTGGGGTACGACGAAGGACCGACCGTTTTTTCCTGCGACAGCGGGACACCCGCCTTCTCCATCAGGGCCTGAAACGACAAGTGTTGAAAACCGCAAACTTTTGAACTCGACGGCCCGACAAACAGAAAATCGTCTAAATAGTGTAGTGCCGATGAGATGCCCGTCTCGAATCTCAGCATCTATTCCAGAAAGGAACTGAAGACCTCGAAATAGTAGCACGAGATGGAGCAGCCCATAGGCAGGCACATATCCACGAAGTACAACCCGACAACCCAATAGATGGAAACAATCGGGGTGCACCGGAAGCAGCCGGAAGGCTGATTCAATATCCGCCTTAGCCAGCAGAGCTCCGGGACCCGCCTGCCGTACTAAGTCAATCGCCCTGTCGAGCGACGTATACGACACCGCCGTCTGTTCTTTCGAGATGCCGTCGTTGACCGAGTCGCCGGTTGGGAAAGACAGGTGATGGATAAGCCGGAACCTGCCTGGTTCCTTTTTCGGGACCAATCCCAATGGAGAAACCCGCAAATTCTCGAACGGCGGCTCCCTGAAAGGACCCGCCATGCGACCCAGCTCTACTTCCTTTAGCAGCTTATCCATCACCAAGTCCTTGTTGTCGCGCGCTGATTTTAAGTTGCGGCTAAGCGTAAGGGACGAACCCGGGACGTGGGGAATGACGAAACCAGCGGTAAAACCCGCTCTAAGATTTGCTTCCTGTGGTACCTGGCGAACCACCAATCCAGGTACCGGACGCTCACTGGTGTTGCTCCCAGCCGCGGGCACGCCTGGGACTGTCGTTGTCTTCTGGCATCTAAAGCAGCGCACTGCTGCATGTGATCCTCCGCAAAAGGAACACTCATGCCGGAATTTGCATGAGGCAAGGAAGCGGCAATGACCTTTATTGAACGCCCAACAGGAACCCGAGGGCTTGTGCACCACAGGTGCCTGCTGTCCTGTGCTGACTCCTGTGGTGCTTGCTGGAAAAAATGTTTTGGGAGGCTTCTGTGCCAGGATCAGTTGGATCCAGGCGTCAGTCACCTTCGTAGCCCAACTGACATTCTTTATTCCGGAAATACGCCGATAAAAATCCTCGTCGTAGCGCCTCCAAGCCGAACCTCCATGCAGCTTGCAGGCGCTGTGTATGGTATTAATGTATACCAGCAGCTCCAGACCTTTCTGTGGATGCTGCTGGCAAACAACGTGAGCTAGGGTCAAAATAGCTTGTAACCAATTACTGAACGTTTTCGCGATTTTGGGTTTTTTGTCCCCGTCCCGTTCCGAAAAACGTTCCTTATCGACCGCGACATGCTCCACTGACAGTAGTGACCAAATATCGACATAACACCCGTTCCTTATTTTCTCCAACAACTCGTCCGCGAGGCCCACACCCAGCTGGGCCACAAAATAATGAGTCAGCAAACCTCAACCCATCTTTACCGAGCTCTTCGCTTGTCCCGCTCGCCTCCACAGGCGCAGACCCGTGTGCGTGAGCCAACAAACCAACCTCAGGCGAGCCTTGGCTCCCTGGATGAGCTTAGGACACTGGTAGTCCTTTTTTATCAAACTGTTTAACCAGCGCCTTTAGCGCTACCATGAAATCATTACCACCGGGCGATGCAGTGCCCCAGACTTTACCACATGCTGACTCACCCGCTCTGTCGTCCTCCGACCTTGCCAAGGGATAAACGGGGGCGGGTGGTCTCGCTCTGTGAACCATCGGACTCTGCGCTGTGTGTCGTACCTGAGCCCTGTTGCGGGCGACACCACGGTTTCCTGGGCTCCTTGCGTCTGAAGCCCCGCAGGCCGCAATCGCCTCACATTGCCTGCCGCTATGGCCAGCTCGCCTACTATCTGCGGAAGCAGCCAGGAACACATGAAAGGTGGACCGCGGAGCCCAAGCCTCTACCACTTGGCTGCTATGCCCGCTTGCGTTGCCCCGCGCGAGGGGTTCTACCGCAGCTGGCGCATTCGTCGCCTGAAGATGGCGTCGAAGAGCTGGATTGCGTCTCCCTCCTAGCCCTTCTCACGCCTGCTGCACTATGTCCTGCTACCACTCGCTCGCCACTGGCGTACGCTCTCAGCTCTGCATCCTCATCCCTGGCATACGTGCGAGGAGAAATGCCTACTGCTCTATTGTACCTCGCACGACCCCCCCCCCCCCCCATATAACCCCCTATCTGTTTTCTCTGCTGCGTACGCCGTGTATTGCCTGCTGGCAGCCGCTGTCGCATGGGACGCTGCGTCCTGCTGCGCTAAGGGAGAAGGCCCGCGTGTGGCCTGCACCATGCTGCTGCTGCTGCTTCCCGCGCTACTCTCTCTCTCCCCCCCCCTCCCCCTTCCCCCCTCCTACCCCCCGCTCCTTGTCGCTAGCCGCACGCTCGTAACGGCACCTCCGGTGGCCGTTTCACTCCTCTGCCTCTTGCTCCGCACCTCCTCCGGCTCCGGGCTGTAAGGGGACTCACTCCCGTAGCCCCCGCTGCTCCTGCGGCAAATTAGTGCCTCTGCGCCGGGACTACATCCCGCTCGCAGATCCCTCCGCCCTCCACCTGTTCCGCGCGAGGGCTGCATCGGCTGTCCCGCTACTGCCCGTCGGACAGCCACGGGGAACCCCCCCTCCCGTGCTGGACTTACCACCACCGATCGCCGTCTGCATCATCCCGGTAAGTCCAACCTCGATCGCTTGCGGCGCCGCTTCCACGTGCGCCCCGCCTGCGCCTCTGTCCCTTGCGCTGCGACCGCGCCAAACCATTCCCGCCATCTTTCTTGCTTCCGGGACTCCCTCCTCGTCCCCCCTTCTTCGCGGCTGGACTCGGGCTCAGCCTGGCAGGGGAGCGCCGTCTTCTAATGGGTCTTCCGCGGGGCTCCAGGGCGGCTACCGGCTCCGGAAGGTTTCTTTCGGCCCCGGCTTCACCTGGCGATGCGGCACTCACTTCGGCGGCCATTTGCAGCAGCCATTGCGGTCCTTGGCTGGCCACCGCTTCCTTTATCTGTTGCATTAGCTGTTCCATGCCGAACTTGCAGAGTCCTCTGTCTTGGGTCTTCGGTCTTGGGACTTGCCGGTTCTACTTCTGTCTTGGGACTTGCAGGGTCTTCTGTCTTGGGACTTGCCGGGTCTTCTCTTGGGACTGCAGGGTCTTCTGTCTTGGGACAGCAGGGTCTTTACTCTTCCTCTTGCAGGGTCTTGGGTACTGTGTCCTGCGACTTGCAGGTTAGAATCCTGGGTTTTGCAGAGCCTGGGTCTGTAAGTCTTCTCCCTTCTTCTTCTCCTCATAGACTGCCGACTCCTCCCCTTCCTCTCTCTTCTTCCTCTACTCAAATCCCTCCCCCGGTCGCTTCCTCTGTTAACCCTTACTATACCCTTGTCAGGGAAAAATTCTAAGTACAGCACCAATCAGGCCCACCCCACTTGCCCCGCTGCCGGCGGTAAGAAGAAAACACGACACGGAGGTCTGGTATCGTTCCTCACACGGGGACATGACTGCGCTGCGCCTTTATTACAGATTACATGAGATCTTATACCCTTTGGTCTCATCACTAGAAATGAGTGATGAGCTCATTGGCTCAAATCCACCGCATAACCATATATGGGAAGTCCGGATTTCCGGCCTGAGACAGTGAAAGTTCAGATGCATAGTTGATCGGTCTTCATCTAGATATGGCACTTCTGGGAAAACGGCCAAGTACACGCGGCCTTCGTGTCTGGTTATTCCTTGTGTTCAAGATACATTTTGTCTTCGCCTTGCAAGGCCTCTTGGCATATCTGATATAAGGCGAAGTATTAAGTTTTTTTCATAGAGTTAGTACATATGAGAATAAAGTTAGTATACATATAAAAAGAAAGGCACATAACTATATCTATATAAATGTATATATTCCAGTGTTTTCTTTTCTACCTACAAGGATATATATATTTCCTTCTCAAACCCCCCTAAAAACTTAATACGGAGATCAAGCACCAGGCCTCGCACTCTCCCTCGGTCGCCTCTCCCTTGCGTCAGGGTTTCTCCACTGCCCGTAAGTCCCTACTCCTAGGAGGGGGGGGATCCCTACCTCACCTCAGAAGGAGGCCATGGATTCCCTGGGCTTATTTCCGGGCATCCATACCCTCTATCTGTACAAGTTAACACCCCGCAGGGTGTGCCCTCGCTCGAACCTAAGGTCTTCTGCACGATCCCTAGGCAAATGGGAATTCCACTGACAGTCCGTCTTAGGAGACTGAGGCGGCGCAGTACTAGTACATCTCTCCATTCTTCTGGTAACGTACGTGGTTGGCATTATCGGAACTGGCTCTTCATCTTTTTCAAACAAGGGAAATGTTGGTGTCACATTGTCTAGTCCCTTACTCATACTCTTTTTGATCAAAGGGATAATACACATACAGAAAATTACATACCCCACCTCTTTCTGCTAAAATCATATCCAGGGCCACTCTAGGGCCATGGATGCAGTGGGCCCTAACTGGTCCGCTAACCCTTGTAAAGCATGCCTGGTGTAGTTTACAAACCTCTGCTGATTGTAATAGATATAATTCATCCAATCTACATTATTATTAACAGTGACAATAGCAAATAAGGACTCAAAACCTGCTTTAACCTGATCTCTAGAATTAAATTAATCTGGCACCCCCCTTGGCACTCCTATTGCATCTATGTATACATGTGGATTAAAGTTACCACCTGGAGCGTCAATGTCTCTCTTAGCACGATGCGGTGTTGGATTCTCACCCTCAGTGTACTCTTCATATTGCACATTTGATTGTATTAATTTGTTCTGAAACAGGGGGCTAGTGTACAGTAGTCAAAGGTATGTGTTAGAGGAATTGTACCACATTATAGCATGTAAAGGATATACAGGATCATTAGTTTTTTCAGTGCGAAGTGTGGATCCAAGTGGGCTTTCCTTCGAGCTTGACTGCAGTTGGGGTGGTAAGCAACATCTGGTAGGGACATTCAAACAGGGTTTCTCTCTCAAACTTTTTCACATAGACCCTGTCACCTGGTTTCAGATTGTGACACTCATCTGTAGGACCTGGGAGAAAAGCAGAGACTGTAGAATGGATTACTAACAATTCCTTGGAGAGACCTATGACAGAATGAACAAGAAAATCATTCCCCAAATTCAGCTACTGTGGCATGTACCCTCCTAAGAAAAAGAAAAACTAATGGGAGACACTCAATTCAAGATTTGCCCGTTTTCTTCATTGCCTTTTGTATCTACTTTCCCCCTACTCCGTGGATGGTAGGGTGTGTGAAAAGCCTGGGATATACCCAAAGCAGACATGATGTGTTGTATTATTTCACCTGTGAAGTTTGTACCTTTCTTTGACTCAATCACTTCCGGTACCCCGTATCTGCAGGTTACCTCATTCATGAGCTTCTGTGCGGTTACCTGCTTATTTACTTTGGTAACAGGGTAGGTCTCTCCAACCTGAAAAACATCAACAACAACAAGCACATATTCATGCTTCCCAACAAGTGGGAGCAGAGTGTAGCCAATTTGCAATCCCTGAAATGGGTAGAGTGGTCTAGGCAAGTGTGATGTGTGATGTGGCAAATTTACTTCTGCCCTGTTGCTTACGGCAAAGATCATGCAAAAATTGGACAAATGATGCAGCAGCTACAGAAAACCCAGGAGCCACCCGTCCTCATTCAAGCGTTGACATCATTACTGCTTTGAGAGGTGCGTCTTTCTGTGCATCAGCTGGGCCATCATGGGGCACAGGGACCGTGGTAGGCAAGTGCTGTTGACTGTTCACCATATGCTGTCCCTTTTTAGTCCATTTGTCTTTTTCTTCCTTGCTGGCTTGTAACTGTAAAGTCTTTAGCATATCAAAGTCCAAAGTTATTATCAAAGTCCAAATTCATATCAAAGTCCAAGTTCATATCAAAGTCCAAGGTTTAGTCAAAGTCCAAAGTTATTGTCAAATTCTTCTTTTCTTCTTTTCTTCCATGGCTTGAGGGCCACTGCCTTTGCTGTGTGATCTGTGATGGCGTTGCCTGTTGTTTCTCTGGTGTAGGAATTGGTGTGAGCTCTCTACTTTGTCAGGTAGAAGTAGAGCCTCCGTGAGAATCTGCACCGCTGCATCATTCTTAATTGGCTGTCCTGCTGAAGTAAAAAACTGTCTGGCCTTCCATGTTGGGCCGTAATCATGAGCTATGCCAAATGCATACCGGGAGTCAGTGTAAATGTTTGCCGTCTTACCTTTCGCCACTCTACACGCCTCCGTGAGTGCTTTTAATTCCGCTTCTTGTGCTGCGACATGCGGAGGCAGAGATTCTGCTTTTAGGACATCTTGTTGTGTAACCACTGCATATCCAGTGTGGAGTCGTCCATCACCCTGGTACCATCTATAAAAAACAACTCAAAATATGCATTAACAAGGGCTTTCAGTAACTTTTTAAAACTTTAATTTTCTTGTTGCATCACTGCTAGACAATCGGGCTGATATTCTATTTCAAAAAGATCAGAATCTTGTTGCAAAAAATTAAAAAATTAAAAAATGGCTTGCAAAAAATTTTAAAATGGCTGATTTTCAATACCTAGATCACGTATGCCTTCTCTCCCCCCCCCCCCCTTTGAACCAGGGTACTCAATTGGAAGAATAGTACCCGGTTTCAAGGTAGTATAACATTGTAAAAAGATTTGATGGATGCAGATAAGGCCTGTAAGATGTTAGCACCAATAACAGAGACATGAGTTACATCGGGGCAGAATAATCTACAAACATCTATTAATATTGGAAATGTGATATTCCTTTAAGCAAATTCATTATTAATCTGATCCTGCCTGCAATGTCTTATGAAATTTGAGAGAGAAAAAAAAAACAAAACAAAAACTTTTAGTAGCTGCTCAAGATTCTCACCCCCTGCCTTGTGGACAAGAGGGATGAAACATTACGTCCTATTACATCATCTAGCTCCACCCCCTCGATATTGGCTCCTTGCGTCTTTTTTCACAGCTTCATTTCAGCTGTACAGTCTAAGCATCCACATCACAACCAAGTAAAGTCTCATGCATGGGGGGGACCTCCATCCCTAGTCAATATCTGCGTCACACACTCACCACAGCCCGAACACGGGTCACTAACTCTCATCCATCCATGCGCTCAAGTTTGCTCCGTCACCCCCCACCGAAGGTGCACCAGCACACACAGACGAAAAAAGTTTGACAAACATACATACATCAGTTGAAAAACATTGAGGTGAGTGCTACAATGCTACAGAGTACATGATTCTATTGAGATGAGATTGTGAATGAGTGCTATTTTTGACAAATTATGTGGAAAAAAAAGTTTGCTGAGTGACTGAGACATTCTGTATTTCTTATCTACTGAAGCTATTATATGCTGTATTAAACGCTGAAGTATTTTAGAATCTGTGGGTATTTTTCAGCCCCCCTTGTCTTTCTTTCTCTGTATTTGACCCTGAGCTGAGAGTCAAGTCTGAAAGCCCCCACCTTTTCAAAACAACTGTTATCTCTCTACGAATATGAAACACAGACTGAATAAGTTGTTTTAGCTTAACTATTGGCTGCATTTGAACTCATAATTAACACATATCCTGGGACCTTGCAACATTCATTTTCAACCCCTGTATAAGTAAGAATATATCTTAGAAATTGCTATATTTCCTGCCTACTAAGACAGTATAATTAATTAAATTCATTATAAGTAGAGATGAGCGAACACGTTCGGCCCCGCCCCTTTTTCGCCCGAACACCGAACCTTGCGAACACTTCAGTGTTCGGGCGAAAAAGTTCGGGGGCCGCCGTGGCAGCGCGGGGGGGTGCGGCGGGGAGTGGGGGGGAGAGGGAGAGAGAGAGGGCTCCCCCCTGTTCCCCGCTACTGCCGCCCGCGCCGCCGCGCATCTCCCCGCCCCCCGGCGGCACCCGGACACTTACGCGCGAACACTGCAGTGTTCGGCAAAGCGGGTGTCCGGGTGCGGATGTGTCCGTAACGGACACGTTCGCTCATCTCTAATTATAAGCTTTCATTCCATTTAAGCAAGCAAAGATATTTTCCAGGGTCATTATTTCATTCCCTCTGCTTTGTTATCGCTTGACCTTGAAAACTAAACACAAGCTCTGCAGCTTTACATAAACAATCTTTCTCATCTAAAAGCAAGCTCAGTTAACCATTTGCACACATATATATACACATATACATATCTATTATCTATCTTGTATTATACACCTTTTCTTCTTTCTCTCTGCCAACAAATCACATGCATTGTAACTTTCTTCTCGACTTTGCTTGTTCCTTCAGCACTTTCTCCCTACCTAACTGCCAATGTAACCTTCAGTAGACACTCTCCCGACACCCTCTTGATCACTTACTGTACTTTCCAACATTTCACTTACGGATACTTTCTTAAACAAATAATGTGTACATACTTAACTTTCTCTGACTGTCTCTCTCTCCTCCTCACTCCAGCACTTTCTAGCAAACCTTGGTCTTTCAAGGCACGCTTCTTGGTCCTAAAGACTTCCCTCCCAGACACCATGCTGTAATCTACCGTGCGGGTCCTTGTTACACATTTTCATAAGTTTTCTTACATTTTACAGATTGGAACTCTTGTCTCTCCTACTGTCTCTCCTCCATCAATTGATCCGCACGGCGGCAGCCCTTGAGGGGCTCTGTCTTCTTTAATAAGGTCTTACGCATATTAGAACATCAACACCAAAAATAATAACACGCTCCATAGAATGCATCCCTCTTAATTTTCAAATTGTCAGCCCCTTATATACCAGCGAAACAACCGAGGGTCCCTTCTCCTATGGAACCAGCCTTACAGAATGCATCTCTCTGAAATCAAATCGTTAGCCCCATATATAAGGCAAAACAACCGAGAGTCCCTTCTCCTATGAAGCCTGTCTCACAAAATGCATCCCTCTTAATTTTCAAATTGTTAGCCCCTTATATACTGGAAAAACAACCGAGGGTCCCTTCTCTTGTGAGACTAAATGAAAAGAAAGAGAAAAAAAATTCTGCAGATACAACAAACAACCTTCACTTTTGCTAGAACGCTACGGACTTCAACAACAAATAGACTACAGACTAGTTTCTGGGTGAGCGATTGGTGCGCATATCACGGTCAGTGGTCCATGACGGCAAACCCGAAGCCCACACGAGTTACCGTGTAGAACTCTTAACCCAACCCGTCCGGTCACAAAACACAGATAGTCCCTCCCGCTGCAAGACTCTTAGCGTAAAACACAACATAAATATATGCTGGTCTTACCTGGAGTTCTGTGAGTTGATCAGGCTCGGTTTGCAGCAGGACGGCTTCTCCGTGGCGTGGATCCGGACAGACAGGGCTGCACGGCTCCGGTTTTGTCGCCCCACGTTGGGCGCCAAATTGTCAGGGAAAAATTCTAAGTACAGCACCAATCAGGCCCACCCCACTTGCCCCGCTGCCGGCGGTAAGAAGAAAACACGACACGGAGGTCTGGTATCGTTCCTCACACGGGGACATGACTGCGCTGTGCCTTTATTACAGATTACATGAGATCTTATACCCTTTGGTCTCATCACTAGAAATGAGTGATGAGCTCATTGGCTCAAATCCACCGCATAACCATATATGGGAAGTCCGGATTTCCGGCCTGAGACAGTGAAAGTTCAGATGCATAGTTGATCGGTCTTCATGTAGATATGGCGCTTCTGGGAAAACGGCCAAGTACACGCAGCCTTCGTGTCTGGTTATTCCTTGTGTTCAAGATACATTTTGTCTTCGCCTTGCAAGGCCTCTTGGCATATCTGATATAAGGCGAAGTATTAAGTTTTTTTCATAGAGTTAGTACATATGAGAATAAAGTTAGTATACATATAAAAAGAAAGGCACATAACTATATCTATATAAATGTATATATTCCAGTGTTTTCTTTTCTACCTACAAGGATATATATATTTCCTTCTCACCCTCTCGCCCCCCAGTCACTAGCCCCTTCCCTATGCGGTCTGTTGCTTCCTAGTCCCATACAAAAATGCTCGGGTCGCCCATTGACTTCAATGGGGTTCGTTACTCGAAACGAACCCTCGAGCATTGCGGGAAGTTCAACTCGAGTAACGAGCACCCGAGCATTTTGGTGCTCGCTCATCTCTATTTACTATTAAGGAGGTTCTATTTCCATATTGCTTCCTGTGTGCACTAATTTGTCATGTACGGTGAGCTATAGTGCTTATATGCCTGTATAACAATTTTTTTTTGAAAATTAAACAAAAAATAAGCAAAGGGGAATAAATGAAGACCGAGCAGAACAGAAAAGAGAAGTAAACAAGAGTAGGTGAGCAACAATGATGGGACAGTAGGAGGCCGATCAGAGGTGTAACTTAAAGCTCCCGGGCCCCGATGCAAAACTTGTAACAGGCCCCCCAACTATAATACTTTACTTATAGTACTGGGTTCCCTATATGGAGAAGAGAGGCCTTATGGGCCCCCTAAGGCTCCTGGGCCCGGGTGCAACTGCATCCCCTGCATCCTCTATAGTTACGCCCCTGAGGCCGATATCTATGGATGGAAGGCACAAAAAAAGAAGAAAAAGAAAAAAAAACCTCAGAAGCTCCATGTCAAAACTCTCCTAACTACTGAACACAGCCAGCAAACAAGTGTATCACCAGCATTCTGTGCCAAGAGGACCTAAATAAATAAATATCCACTGATAGGCTGATTAAGACAATAGACATCTTAGGCTGCCTATCATTGCTGTAACAGAAGGAAGATGCTTCTCCCTCGGCATCCAGTGTCACATGCCACCACTAAGCATATCACCGACGCGTGATCTCACACCAGACCAGCACATGCGCCGAACCTCATTTATGCAAGGGGCGCTATGACAGCTGGCCACTAAGGGGTTAAGTCCCCTTGAGGGACAAAGAAAAATGCAATCTAAAAAAATAATCCAGAGGAGAAAAACACAAGACAAAAAAAAATTAGAATGGGTATCACCACGTTTATAATCCCCCAAGCCATAAAAATGTAGTATTCATTTATTCCTCATGGTGAAAGAAGTAGATTTTGTTAAGCAAGAAAAAAATGTCATAATTGCTGTTTTTCGTTAATCTGCCTTCCAATAAAACACAATTTAAAGCAATAAAAACACACACAAAAAAGTACTAAAAATCGATGCCAGTAGAAACTGCAACTTCCCATACAAAGAAATCCCTTAGAGAACTTTATAAATCTGATTAGACGCGATAAAACAAATACATTTTTTGTAAAGCATTTTAAAAGATATTCATTTTCTGCTGCCGAAAATGAAGCCGTTCCTTCTACCACACAGCGAATGGAGGAAAGATAAAAATGAAAAAAAGGAACAGAATTGCACTTTTTCTGCCATCTTCCTATGAAAAAATAATAAGAAGTGATTAAAAAGTCAAATCTACCACATGGCAGCAATATGAATCCTATATGAAGGCAACTAGAGTCCCATCAAAAAAATGGCAGTCCGTACATGAACGATCTAACAAACCCCAAAATAAAATATTTGTAGGGAGATTGGGGAAAAAAAAAATTCTGCCATTTATTTTTTGGATTTAATTTTCACGGCGTTCAGCGTGCAGAATAAATCATGTAATAACATTATTCTCGGAGTCTCACGATTCCGGCGATACCAAGTTTATACAGTTTTTTAGGTTTTGCTATTTTTGTACATTTAAAACATTTTTTTTAAAGGTTTGCTTTTGTGTTGCCACATTCCAAGAGCCGTATAAATTTTTTTTCCATTGCCAGAGCCCTAGAAGCTCGTGTTTTTTTGCGGGATAACATCTAGGCCTTATTTATCTATTTTTTAGGAACTTGTAAAATTTTGATCGCTTTTTATTCCATTTTTTCTAGTGGCAAAATTAACACAATCTGTAGTTCTGGCATGTTTTTTATTTTTCCTTGCATTCTCTGGGCCGTATTAAGGATATATTAAAGTCATTCTACACGCCAATACAATAATGCCAATACCAAATTCACAACTTTTTCACAGTTAAAAAAAAAAAAAAGTAATACAAGTTTAAAATCACCCTCCTTTTGCCATATCTAAAATAAAAAAAATCTAAATCATAAAAGAAAAATACCTATTTGGTATTGCTGCATCCGTAAAAGTCCGATCTATCAAAGTAGTGCATTATTTACCCCGCACGATGAACATAGTCCCCAAAAAAATAATAAAGAAAGCCAGAAATTCACTTTCAGTCAGGCACTCTGTCTCTCAGAAAAAATGCAATAAAAAGCGACCAAAAAGTCGTATGTATTCTGAATTATTACTAACGTAAACTACAGGTCATCCCGCAAAAAATGAGCCCTTGCTCAACTATGTTGATAGAAAAATAAAAACGTTATTGCGCGAAAAAGATGCAGCAGAAAATATTTAAAAATTACATGTCTTTGAAAAAAAATACAGGTACTACAGCAAAAAAAAATATAAATATATTTATACACGTTTGGTATCGTAGTAATCGTACTGAGCCTCAGAATAAAGTTATCAGGTCATTTTTGTTGCAGTTTGTGTGCCGTAGAAACGAAACGCACTGAAAGATGGTGGAATGTCATTTTTTTTTTTCATTTTACTCCACTTAGAATATTGTAAAAGCTTTTCAGTACATTATATGGTACTTTAAATAGCATTATTGAAAAATACAACTCGATCCGCAAAAAACAAGCCCTCATACAGCGATGTTGATGGATAAATAAAGGAGTTATGATTTTTTAAACGGGGGAAGGAAGAAAAGCAAATGGGTAGAAAAAAAAAAGGGGGCCTCGTCATTAAGGGGTTAAATAATGTATAACTTCTTTCTCTGAGTCATTACAATGCAGGGATACCACATGTGTGATTTTGTTTTTAATTTTTTACAAAGTCAAAGGGGAGAAAGTGTTTTTATTTTTATAATAATATTTTTTTACATTTTTGTCCTTTTGGCGGACTTCCACAGAAACCCATCAGGACCCTCTGATCACATTCAAGGGGTCCGATGGGGACATCCCTTTACATGCTGCAGTTGCAAAGACCGCGGCATGTAAAGGGTTAACACAGCAGAGATTGGAGGTTTTCGCCATTCTCTGCTGTGTAAGAGCTGGTGCATGGCTATCCTCTGACAGCCAAGCACCAGCTCTTCCTGCCACAGAGACTGGCTTCTGACAACCCGATGGTCTGTGTGGCAACCTGTAAACAAAGCAGTGCAGGAGTTTGAAATTAGAAATGGGAGATTGCCGGCAGATCGGTAATATCTCCCTGCTTCTTATTTCAAAGTCCTGCACTGTTCTGTGAGGGACTGTACAGGCAGAGCACACTGCCACAGCTTATGGCAATGTGCTCTGCAGGTCCCATAGTGAAACACAGCACGGAAATCTTCTACCAGGCTATATCACTATGGGCAGTGGAACTTGTCCCGGAAAATTTCCAGGCGTGCCACTCAATGGGTTAATCTATGCCAGTTTTTCATGCAAATCATAGTAAATATGTCAGGCCGCAGGATAAATGTCCCATGTTGTTAAGTCAACCCAATTTATAGAAAAGTGGAAAACATTGTGTAAGACGAAAAAAAAGTCACTATTTTTTGTGCAATAACAAGGGTGACAAAATTTGCAACATTTTAATCCGAAAAACTGACTCAAGAGCTTTAATAAATTTTCCTTCAAAGCCCTACAGCACTTTCTCTTTCTCTTGTATTACATGCAACATTACTACGACTGTAAATGTTTCATTTTAAATGTAAAAGGCACAAGAATAAAAAAAAATGTTTAAAAAAAACAATAGCTTCGTCAATGTGTGAGTGCTTTGATACTCAAGATTTAATTGACGGGTAAAAGATTTCTCCGATTCTGAACATGAAAATGGCTTTTCTCCTGTGTGACTTCTCTGATGTCTGACAAGTTGTGATTTCACTCTAAAACATTTCCCACATTCTGAACATGAAAATTGCTTCTCTGCTGTGCAACCTTTTTTGGTGTTGAACAGGATTTGATTTTGAAATAAAAAAACTTGCAATATTCTGAACATGAAAATGGCTTGTGTGAATACTCTGATAAACAAGATCAGATTAAAAAACATTTCTCAATCTGAACATGAGAATGCCTTCTCACCTGTGTGGCTTCCCTGAGGTCTGACAATTTCTGCTTTATCTCTAAACCTTTTCCCAGATTATGAATACAAAAATGGCTTCTCCTTCGTGTGACTTCTCTGATGTCTGACAAGTACTACTCTGTTTCTAAAACATTTCTCACATTGTGAACATGAAAATGGCTTCTCTCCTGTGTGACTTCTCTGGTGTATGACAAGTTGTGATCTCACTGCGAAACATTTCCCGCATTCTAAACATGAAAATGGCTTCTCTCCTGTGTGACTTCTTTGGTGTTGAACAAGATTTGATTTTGAAGGAAAATACTTCCCACATTCTGAACATGAAAATGGCTTCTCTCCTGTGTGAGTTCTCTGATGCATGACAAGTTGTGATTTCCGTCTAAAACATTTCCCACATTCTGAACATGAAAATGGCTTTTCCCCTGTGTGACTTCTCTGATGTATCACAAGATCAAATTTAGTAGAGATACATTTCCCACATTCTAAACATGGAAATGGCTTCTCTCCTGTGTGAGTTCTCTGATGTCTGACAAGTTGTGATTTCACTCTAAAACATTTCCAACATTCTGAACATGAAAATGGCTTCTCCTTTGTGTGACTTTTTTGGTGTCGAACAAGAGTTAATTTTAAAGAAAAATACTTCCCACATTCTGAACATGAAAATGGCTTCTCTCCTGTGTGAGTTCTCTGATGCATGACAAGTTTTGATTTCACTTTAAAACATTTCCCACATTCTGAACATGAAAATGGCTTTTCCCCTGTGTGACTTCTCTGATGTATCACAAGATCAGATTTATTAGAGAAACATTTCCCACATTCTAAACAGGGAAATGGCTTCTCTCCTGTGTGAATTCTCTGATGTCTGACAAGTCGTGATTTCACTCTAAAACATTTCCCACATTCTGAACATGAATAGGACTTCTCCCCAGTGTGAGCTTTTAGATGTTTCCCCCTTCTATAACTTTTCTTCTGCTTTTCAGTCAGTGATGTATTAGAAAATGGGACATGTATAAAAAGATTAGATGATGGCTCTTTGCTTTGAAGAACTGAAGGGATATCTGGGATAATAGCAGGTTCTTCATATGTATCATGTGTGATACCACAATCCTCTGCTTTACAATCTGCAGATATCAGACGTCCCTCTGGGCTCCCAATACCATTATCTGCCAAAAATAAAGGTAATTTTACTATTTTTTTATTGAAGCAACCTTAAGAATGATATAGATATTTTATAACATTTCTATGTATACACATTTCATTGCAAATTACAAGTGACATAGCATTTATTAACTAAGAAAGTGGTGAAAAACAGATCACAATCTAACAGACCTCAAAGTGAGAACCAGTAAATCATGTTTGACCACCAGGTTGTTCTCTTGCAGCTTTCAAATTCATAGGTTTATGTATCAGTGTACCTGTCATCACTCTGTGACTAAATTGCACAGTGGCAAATCATAAATATTCTTGTGAGGGAGGGGGGGGTGGGGGGTGCGGCCTGGCACGGCATGTAGATGGAGGTCTGAGCTAGAGACCTTTCCTTCAGAACCAACTACAGTGCAACCTGGGCATCCAATCTTAATAGGTCAGACTTTTAAAAAGGTCAGAGAGCGGGATGCCAAAGGAAAAAAAAAAGACTCCAAAGCAACTCCACGGAAACTGGCTTTGTTTTTCCCAGCATGGGGGAGTCCATCCAAGACGGCAGCGCCCTCCATGCTGAAGATTGCAGCCACTAGCGGAGAAGAGGACACCATCAGTTGGCCGCAGTTCACACAGGAGCAGCATATACTTCAACAGCAGTAGAGGGGTGACCAAAAGTGAGGCGAAACTCTCTTCCTGAGACAGTGGGCAGCGGGGGAGAAGAGAAATAAAACAGGGATATAAAAGAAACACCTGTAAAACCAATACCTGTCAGTCACATCTCTTAGACCAGCATGTCATAGTGATCCAGAGGAAAACACTGCACCTCTCCCACCCCCCAAAGTCCAAACTTAAACCCAGAAAGCATGCTCACAAAAGATCATATCAGTCATCAGACCAGCTTTCTACAAAAAGTTTTATTAAAGGAATAATTATGGCTTTTAGCGGCTCTATACAAGCTGATATTAAAAGCATATCTACCACAGTTATCACTTCTATCCAGGAACTGGGGAGCAGAGTAGACCACACAAACAAAATTGAGCGAGTTTGCAAAATCACACGATTTGATAGACTTTCATTACTCATTGGAAGACGACAAAGTAAAAACTTAAAACCAAATTGGCAGACATTGAAGCCCACAGCAGGTGGAACAATATTTAAATTTGTGGAGTTCTTGAGAGTTTCTGTGTTTGAACTCCAGGATTTCATTAAGTGACTAATTTTAAAAATTCTGCCAGACACAGTCTCCAGTGACTTGGTCATAGATAGGGCCCACAGACTCCATAAGCCCAGGTTGCTCTCAGATTCAATCCCTCGCGATATTATAACTCGCATACACTTTTATTATGTGAAGGAAGCATTGATGCTGGCAGCAAGAAATATGGACTATCTCCCTAGCCTATTCTCCGAAGTCTAATTTTATATGGACCTATCACAAACTACAATACAATCAAGATGGCTCTTTCTGCCCGTAACTGCATCTCTCAGACAAGCTAGCATTGCTTATAAATGGGGCTTTACTACAAAGCTAATTGTCAACAAAGAGGGAAACAAACAAGTCTTTTACAGAGCATCAGCAGGAGAGGAAGCTCTTAAAGATTGGGGAATCCCCATAAATAGACTGGCAAACCAAAAGCAAGATTGGATCCTAAACAAACCTGCCCTCTGATCATAAAACTTTTCTTCTGAAGGAATGAGAATTAGTTACATGTTAAAGAAACTTTACACCCCTTATCGATCGCAGACCTATCACAGAACTCAGCCAAGCAGAGGTAGCGCTTTTAGGAGGCAGGGATTTTTAAATCCCCGGCCACCAGAAAGACAGAAGAAGACGGACAGGGACCAAGGAGACAGCGCTTCTTGGGGAGTTAGCTTTTGATGAATTTTGGGGTAGGACTTATATTTCAAGAGTTATTAAAGGAAGGGCAGCACTCCAAATTGTATATTAAAAGCATTAATTCCATCTACATCTATGATAATTTAAAGGCACAAATGAGATCTCTGGGGGGAGGGGGTTGGGTTCCTGGACAGTGAAACCTCCTAAAACATAAGGGAAAGTCCATTTCTTTTGGAAGCATTCTATATAAATTGTTTGGTTTATACTGTACCCCTAAAGCGCGGGAACTTTTATCTTCTGATCGACTTGTGTGTCTTGGCCAATCTAAGACTATAATAATGATTAGAACTCCTTTCACTTTGTTCTTCTTGAGTACCCATGGCAGGAAATGGGGTGGGAGAGAGATAGGGGAGGGAGATACGAGTCCATGGAATTACCATAGAAAAGTTTTGACATAGGACTCATAGGCAAAAGAACGTTAAGAAAAAAAAAATAGTAGAAATAAGAGCTAATTTTGCATCCAGGCCATACTTGAGGAAGGAAAAGATCAGAGGGAGACAAAGCTCTTATGGAGAAGATCTGTCTCCTTACACCCTCAAAATAGGCTTTCCAAGATTGTTTCCTTGCCTTGAGCAAACCTTGTCTGAATGATCTTGTGAGAAAGCAGAGGTGGACTCATTTTGCCACACACTGATTTAGCTTTGGACTAGATCTGGATAAGGGCAGGAACTATTGGAAACAGCAGTGGGTCACAAGCTCTGGACATAAACAGTGGAACTATGTGGTTGAGGCAAAAGGCCATGAGGTCTATGTCCAGAATGGCCCAATGATGGCAAATCAGAAAAAAAAACATCAAGGTGAAAAGACCACTCTATGATGTCATTCAATGAATAGCTGTGATTGGTTAATCGAGCACCAACTCTCATTGGCTGACACGGAACTCTATTAACCAATCAGAGCATTAGTTTGCTGGAGGCGGAGTATTCAAGCCCCACTACCAGGGAGAACTGCTCTTTCGGCGTATAGGAGGACACTGAAGCCTGCAGCGGCGGAGACCAGTGCAAGGGACCCGAATTTCGGCTGCTAGGTGAGTATTATAAAACATCCACAGAAAATAAGACCCTGTGCTCCTGACCCACTTTTGAGGCAAAAATTAATATAAGACAGTGTATTATTTTGGGAGAAACACAGTATATATGGAAAGCTGCTGTTTTGATGCAAGGACATGAAAGGGGGTTATGAAGTCATGGTGTTTCAGCTTATCTCTGAGAAGAAGATGAACTAACAGATAAAATAATCTGTAGGAGGAGAAGAAACTGCTAACAAGCCTGAACATATGAAAGTGCAGTGGAGTGTTGCCACAGTATTTTACAGTATGAGGATCCACTACACACTGTAATGGTTCTCTTATAGGAAAGCAGGTTCCAGTTTCAGCTGTAGCTGGTGACAGTGATACAGGCTCTACCTCTTATTTAATCAATGAAGACAGCTAATTGATTGTCATTGGTTTAGTGGGTGGGATTTAGTATTCATGAGCTGTGTGTGGGCGGGGGATACAAAGTGAGCGGGTAAAGATGCAGCCCAGGGGATTATGGGAGATGTAGAGAAGCACAGGAAGTCTGTAAACAGGAAGTATTAATGTAAATAACAAAGAACCGCAGATGCTGCAAAAGGAAGAGGAGAACAGAAAAAGCATAGACAATGTAATGGATTTACTATAGCACTATGAGATGATTTAAGACGGTTTTGAAATTTCATTTTGATCTTGAAATACCCCTTTAATAACCAGCCATTTTTCATTTTATTGTGAGACAACTTATATTTGTATTGTTTTTTTTTTAAATGGTATTTTTTACTGTCATATAATGTATTGAAAACCTTAAAACAGAGTGGTGTGATATGGCAAAAATAGGCAATTGCATAACTTTTGAGAGCTCTTCATAATGTGGAGAAACTATATGTTAACTTAATTCTCTGGCTCAATACAATTACAACAATATGAAATGCACACCATTTTTATGTTTTACTATTTTTAAATATAAAACTTTGTTAAAAAAATCTAATTTTGACACCATATTATGACCTTATACCTTTGTAATGTTTGCATTGTTAGGGCTCTGTGTGGCCTTGTATTTTTGTGTGGCAACCAAAAATTTTTTAATGCTATCATTTTAGGGTACATACCATTTTTTATTACTCTATATTAAAGGTCATTTGAGTTGTGTGGGGACACAAAACGCATATTTTTGGTATAACTTACCGTAAAATCTCTTTCTCGTCGTGTTCATTGGGGGACACAGCCAGACCATGGGATATAGCCACTGCCACTAGGAGGCGACACTAAGCACAGGTGTTAGTTCCCCCCACCGGCTATATCCCCCCTGCAGGCACTCAGCTAATCAGTCTGTATGCAAGCAGTAGGAGCAGCCAGTGGGAGTACGACCACAAAATACATTTTCTACGTAACAACATAATAATGTTCTGGACTTGTATAACGCCATCTGTGACTGAAAAACAGAAAGTTCCAGCAACCGCTGTTTGAAGAAAAGGGGTGGGTGCTGTGTCCCGCAATGAACGCGACAAGAAAGAGATTTTACGGTAAGTTATACCAAAAATATCCGTTTCTTGTCCGTATCATTGGGGGCCACAGGCAGACCATGGGACGTCCAAAAGCAGTCCCGAAAAAAACATGGGGTGGGCTATTTACAAAACATGGTCCAGAGCAGTCAAAAGACCGCACCTGCAAAATCTTCCGGCCCAGAGAGGCATCCGATGATGCAGACGTATGGACTTTATAAAATTTAGAGAATGTATCCAAAGAAGTCCATGTGGCTGCCTTGCATACCTGTAATGCTGAAGCCCCGTGACGAACTGCCCAAGAGGCCCTCACCGCCTGCGTGGAGTGGGCCGTGATCCGGAACAGCGGCAAGCGCCCCTTGGCGCGGTATGCCTCTGTCACCAGTATTCTTATCCACTTTGAAATGGTCACCTTAGAGGCTGCTGATCCTTTTCGGGGCTCCTCCGGAACCACGAACAGCGTCTCCGTTCGCCAAAAATCTCTGGTTCTCGTTACGTATATTCGTAAGGCCCTTACCAGGTCTAAACGGTGCAGCGCTCTCTCTCTCTTGCATGTACCGGCGTCGGACAAAAAGATGGTAGGACAATGTCCTCATTAAAATGAAAGGGAGAGACCACCTTCGGAAGGAATTCCAGGACTGGTCTTAGGACCACTTTGTCCTGGTGGAACGTCATGAAGGGGCGGTTCTACTAACAGCCAACTCGGAAACCCTTCGAATTGAGGTGATTGCTACTAAAAACACCACCTTCCAAGACAGTAGTCGCAGGGGGACCTCTCTAAGTGTCTCGAAGGGATGCGCTAGCAGCACCTCCAACATGAGATTGAGGTCTGAGTGGGTGGCCGGAATGGCGGTGATGCGTGAGCGACCCCCTGGAGGAATCTCCGCACCGCCAGCCTACTCGCAATCGGCCTCTGAAATAGTACTGCAAGGGCCGAGACCTGACTGTTACGGCACTCTGCCCCCCGAGCGCCAAGTGGGATGCCCTGACCTTCCCGCACCCCACTGTCCCTGCCTACTTGCCTCGGCCCTGGCTAACCCCAGGCGGACAACTGGACGGCGGTCCCTGCCCTGGCTAGGGACCTGGCGGCTGACAAGCAGGAAACTACCTAATGGGGGGAACAGAGTGCCGACAGAGGGGGCAGATGAATCAGACCAACAAGACTTACAAGGCTGGAGATGGAGCTCACAGGCAAACTGGCAGGGTGCTGGATAGCAACTAGTGCTGACTGGGCCAGACTAGATTAGAGGCAAACAGAACCAACAAAAACAGACAGAGTAATAGGGAACCAGAGGGAGCTGACCGGCAACTAGGGACTGGCTGAGGAGAACCGCAGACAGACTGGCTAGGTGCATGCAGAACCAATAACTGGCAATGAGCTCACTTCACTGCCAGTCTTTTAACCACAAGGTTCCGCCCAGGGGCGGAGAGTGGGAGGAGGCAACTCCGCCCACTGCTGTATAAGAAGAACGGAGGAGGGCGGGCGGCACCCTACGGGCGGACACGCCCATGCCGCCGCCCACAGCTGCTGGGATAACCTCGACACAGGGCTCCAGGCCGCCGGAGCCGACGCCGGAACGACGCGCCGCGCTGTATGGTAACATTACCCCCCCTCTGACGGGGGACCTCCGGGCCCCCGGAAACTCGACCAGGCTTATCCAAAAAACGGCTGTGAAAATGCTGTACCAACCCGAGAATGTGACCCTCCCGAGCGGTCACCATGGGCTGATCCTCAGGTCCATGACTTCGGTAGCCTGTGGCTGCCCCATTTCCTTCAGGGGCTCTCCTTTCTACATCTTCTTCAGGACCGACCGTTGACATATCGTCGTGTTTCAGGTCGTCTTCCGAGTCAATGCCCGAACGTTCACCACTATCTTTTGTCCCATCCTCGCTCCCAATGACGCTGCCTTCAAAATATGAGGCAACTCCAATTTTAAAATCACTGTCATCTGAGCTATCATACTCCAAAAAACTCTTCCGGGGCCCCAAAAATTGTAAGGTTCCTGTACCCCGGCGAGAATCCGGGATCTCCTGAGCCTCATATTCAACTTCATCACAGACCAGGGTGGGCGGCGGGGAACCGGAGGTGGGCGTCACCGAAAGGACAACAGGTTCCGACAACGACTTATGGAACCCCCTGCGACCCCTCCTTTTGCGATTTCCAGAGGACCGGTACCCCTTCTGTCCCACCCTGTACGGCTCAAATACCGACAGACTCTCCTCACAACGCAACTGCGTACGAGACCCCACCCCTTTCTTCCGTCCCCTATGCAGGGCATCGGTGGCGACATCTGCAGCAGGGCAGGCGGACGGGGTTTGAAGGTAAGTGAGACCTCGGGGACTGAGTGCGGTATCGACTGGGCAGGGAGGAAGGGAAGCGTGATGGCTATGGCAGGACGGCCCCCACTGGGTTAGCTCCCCAGTGGCCCAGTCGAATTGGGGGTTGTGCAACGCCAGCCACGACATCCCTAATATCATGTCTACCGACATTTTCTCCATTACCAGGAACGATAGACCTTCTGAATGGCGACCCCCCACCGTGAGTTGTAACACTGGGGTCCTCCATCGTACCAAGCCCGAAGCAAGAGGAGTAGCATCAATGCTAGCAAAACGAATTGGAGTCTTTAGCGCCACAAATTCAGCCCTCAGGGGCTCAACGAGACGCATGCTTATCAGGTTAGCAGCTGCTCCGGAATCAATAAACGCCTGCCCTAGGCGGGAGAAGTTCCGGAATCTAACCTGGCAGGGTATCAGAAGTCTAGGACGTACCTGAGGTCCTAGGCGACCCTCCCTGCAATCGCCTAGGACTGGAAGTCTTTCTGCCGATTCAGACTGTGGACGCTGAGGCCTCCGGGGGCAGGTTATCACCCGATGTCCAGCTTTCCCGCAGTAGAGACAGAGATGATGTAATAACCGAATCCGGCGTCGCTCCTCGGGGTCCAGCAGGTCCAGTTCCATAGGTTCGGGAACAGAGACTGGTACGGACGGGGAGGGAACAGGACAAATGACCTCCCTGACTCTATGGGTCGGTCTATCTTGCTTCCCAGCCCTGAGCCTCCTATCTGCCTTCACTGCTAACTCCATAGCCTCCTTTAAGGACCCGGGAACGGGATGGGAGATCAACAGTTCTTTGACCGCGTCCGAGAGACCTTGCATAAAAACGTCTTTCAGGGCGCTATCGTTCCATGCAGTATCACCCACATAGCGTCTGAAACGGGAGCAATAATCCTCCACACAAAGCGACCCCTGATGCAGCGCCAGCAACCGAGAAACCGCCAACCCCACTCTGTCCGGTTCATCGAAGATGCCCCCGAGTTCCTGAAAAAAGGAGTCCACCGAATGCAGGGAGGGGGAACCCTCGGGAATGGAAAAGGCCCAAGTCTGGGCAGAGCCCCGCAGCAGGGACATTATGAGCCCGACCCTCTGGACCTCCGAGCCGGAAGAGCGGGGACGCATCCGAAAAAACAGGCGACACGCCTGTTGAAAAATGAAAAACTTGTTCCTCTCCCCAGAGAACACCTCGGGAAGAGGGCACTTGGGTTCGGGACTGGTAACGGCATTCTGCTCCTGCGACAATGCCCACTGCTCCTGGGCCACCATGCGAGCTGACAAATCCCGGATCACCGGCACCAGGTCTTGCAGCTGGTTTGCAAGGGCGCTGATCGCCGCCATGAAAAGAAAAACAGTATTTTAAGGGCCAGTTATTATGTTACGGCACTCTGCCCCCCGAGCGCCAAGTGGGATGCCCTGACCTTCCCGCACCCCACTGTCCCTGCCTACTTGCCTCGGCCCTGGCTAACCCCAGGCGGACAACTGGACGGCGGTCCCTGCCCTGGCTAGGGACCTGGCGGCTGACAAGCAGGAAACTACCTAATGGGGGGAACAGAGTGCCGACAGAGGGGGCAGATGAATCAGACCAACAAGACTTACAAGGCTGGAGATGGAGCTCACAGGCAAACTGGCAGGGTGCTGGATAGCAACTAGTGCTGACTGGGCCAGACTAGATTAGAGGCAAACAGAACCAACAAAAACAGACAGAGTAATAGGGAACCAGAGGGAGCTGACCGGCAACTAGGGACTGGCTGAGGAGAACCGCAGACAGACTGGCTAGGTGCATGCAGAACCAATAACTGGCAATGAGCTCACTTCACTGCCAGTCTTTTAACCACAAGGTTCCGCCCAGGGGCGGAGAGTGGGAGGAGGCAACTCCGCCCACTGCTGTATAAGAAGAACGGAGGAGGGCGGGCGGCACCCTACGGGCGGACACGCCCATGCCGCCGCCCACAGCTGCTGGGATAACCTCGACACAGGGCTCCAGGCCGCCGGAGCCGACGCCGGAGCGACGCGCCGCGCTGTATGGTAACACTGACCCTTTAGTGAGCCCAGTTTCAGCCCCGACTCGAGCCCTGACTGCAAAAATGCCAGAATATTTGCCAGTGAAAATTGCATGGGCTGGATCTGCCGGTCCTCGCACCAGCCGAAAAACCGTCTCCAGACCCGATAGTAGATTCCAGATGATGCCGGCTTCCTGGCCTGTATCATTGTTTGGATTACCCCTTTCGTAAACCCTTGTCTCCTTAATACCTCGGTTTCAATAGCCACGCCGTTAAATGCGGCAACCAGGAATTCGGGTGGAAAAGGGGTCCTTGGAATAGCAGATCTTCCCGCTCTGGCAGTCACCACGGTATGTCGGCCAGAAGCTCTGTGATGTTTGCGTACCAGGTTCTTCTCGGATAGTCTGGTGCTACCAGGATTACTGGCCGCCCTTCCTTCTTGATTTTCCCCAGTACCCTCGGAATGAGGGGGAGAGGAGGAAACATGTAGGGAAGTCTGAAGCCTGCCCATGGAATGGCTAGTGCGTCTGCTGCCGCTGCCTGCGGGTCTCGAGACCGGGCCACAAACGGACGAATTTTGTAGTTCATCCTGGACGCCATTAAATCCACGTCCGGGGTGCCCCATTTCTGACAGATTGCCTGAAAGACATCTGGATGTAATTCCCACTCGCCCGGATCGACCGTCTCCCGGCTGAGGAAGTCTGCCACCCAGTTGTCCACACCTGGGATATATACTGCCGAGATGGACTAAAGGTGGCTCTCTGCCCAGCCGAGTATTCCTGCCACCTCGCTCATCACCCTTGCGCTCCGCGTGCCCCCTCGATGGTTGATATACGCTACCGCTGTAGCGTTGTCTTTTTGGACCCGTACATCCTTCCCCTTGAGGCTTGGTCTGAAATGTTGGAGCGCTAGACGTATGGCTCGCAGCTCCAAGGCATTGATTGGGAGTTTCGCCTCGCTCTGTGACCACCGTCCCTATGTCGACCGACTCCCCAGCGTCCCGCCCCAGCCGGAGCGCCTGGCGTTCGTGGTTAATACCACCCATTGCTTTGGGGCCAGCGAACACCCTCCCTGAATCCTCCTGGGATTCAGCCACCATCTTAGGGTGTCCTGGACCCGGGGGGTCACTCGAATTTGACGATCCAGGGTCAATAGGGACCTGTTCCAATGTGACAGGATAAAGTGTTGGAAAGTTCTTGCATGAAATTGCGCAAATGGTATCGCCTCGAATGATGCTACCATCTGACCCAATACCTTCTTGCAATGCCTGATGGTTATTGGTCTCCCACGCATCAAGGACCCTATGCTGCTGAGGAGCATCTCTCTCTTCGGTTGGAGTAGCCGAATCTGGTGCCTTCTGGTATCGAACACCATCCCCAGAAACTCCAGGAGTTGTGTTGGGGTTAAGCAGGACTTGCTGTGATTGATCATCCACCCAAACTCCTCCAGTGTCTGCAGGGTGATGAGCAGGATCTCAAGGTTGCTGTCTTGAGATAGCGTCTTTATCAGGATAACGTCTAAGTATGGAATGGCTACCACGCCTCTTCCGTGGAGGAGCGCCGTCACTGCCGCCAGGACTTTCGTGAAGACTCTCGGTGATGTCGAGAGTCCGAATGGTAGGGTCGTAAATTGATAATGTTTTCCAAGGGCCTCGAAGCGCAGGAATTTCTGATGTGACTCCCGGACCGGGATGTGTAGGTATGCATCCCTGATGTCCACCGACGACAGGAATTCCCCCGGATCCATGGATACTATTACATACCTGAGGGACATCCGAAAGTGTCTTGTCCTGATGTGTTGGTTTAGCCGTCTCAGATCGAGCACTGGTCTGGCCCTGCCATCCTTCTTGGGGACTAGGAAGAGGTTTGAATAAAAACCTTGTCTTCTCTGTCCTGTTGGTACTGGCTTCACTACCACCTGCGCCAGCAGGTTCTCTATCGCCAGCCAGAATCTTGCCGCCCCCTCCTGAGCCTCTGCCACCCTGGATCTGAGGAAGAAATCCCGTGGTCGAGTCGCGAATTCGATTGCGTGCCCGACGGAGATGACCTCCTGTACCCATGCGTCGGTCACGTGGCTCCGCCATACCTTCTGGAACAGGGACAGCCTGCCCCCCCACCCGGTTGACAATGGGTGGGGGCGGATACTCATGCTGCACCTTTCATGCCTGCGCCCCTGGTCGCTCTTGCCCGAGACCACCAGGTTGGCCTTGACTTAAAGGGGGGCCCTTCCCCTGATCTGCTGGGGCCCTTCTAGGCTGGGACCACTGACCCGTTGCAGACCGGGATGTGAACCGGTGGAAGGATCGAAAAAAGGTTTTTTTCTTAGATGGTGCCTTTTCTCTCCTCGTAGGGACCTACAGAAGGAAAGTACTCCTCCCGCCTGTAGCGTCCTTAATTACATCATCTAATTTGGCCCCGAAGAGTCTGTGGCCCTCAAAGGGAAGTTTCGTTAGGATCATCTTTGACACTGCATCCGCTGACCACCCTTTTAACCAGAGGGTTCGTCGTGTGACGACCGATGAGTCGGATGCTTGGGCCACAAACTTTGCTGCGTCCAACCCTGCTGCACAAACGAATCTGCCCGCCTGTATGATATTATCTGTGGCCTCCAACAGCTTGCTGGGTGGGGCGCCCACCAGGATGTCTTTACGGAGCTGTTTTGCCCAAGCCACGGAAGCCTTGCTTACCCAGGCGGAAGCGAAAATGGGCCGTAGGGCAGTACCCGTCGCCTGGAATGCTGATTTTGCTAGTGTGTCCAGCTTCCTATCTTGTAGGTTTGTCAATGTCGCGACCTCAGCTGAAGGTAACGCGGTGCCTCTTGACAGACGCGAAATGGGCGGATCCACTGCTGGAGGTGCCGACCCCTTTTTTACAAGGTTTTCTGGAAAGGGGTGCGTGACCTCCCAGGATTTCCCTGGGTGCCGAAACAGTTTATCCGGGTTTTGCCATTCTTTTTCTATAAAGTCTGCAAAATCTTGGTGGCCAAGAAACACCTGTCGCGGCCGTTTCTGCCGCTTGAAGGAAACTGTCGCCGGGGGTACCTCCGTAGGCTCATCCGACACCTGGAGAGTATCTTTAACAGCTACCACCAGACTGTCCATTAAGGTGGCCAGTCGGGACCTTCATTCAAATCGGAGAGGGATGAAACCCCTGACTGTTCGTCCTCCTCTGAACCACTACTACCCCCTGCCGATGACTGCGGCTGTTGTGCCTGGGCTGCACTCTGGAAGGCTAAGGAGCAGGAGGCCCGAGCAGAGTCTGGATGGGATCGGGCCGGTCTTGCCGAATACCGGGACCGTGAGGAGTGCCTAGACCGATGGTACGTCCGGAAGGATTCTCTAGAACCGTGGGACCCGCGATACAAGTCCCTGGACCGGTGGGACCTGGATGATCTCCTGGCGGGACGGGACCTGCGGGGGGCGTCCTCACTACTACGGGATCTCTGTCTTTTATTTGGTCTTCCTCAAGAACGTTTCGGGGAGGATGCCTCAGAACCAGACTCTAGGCGGCGTAGAATTGCCGCTGACGAACTGGCTAGGTCAGAGACCGCCGCGGCAAGGGACCTAGCCCATTTAGGCTCGGCCGCCGGCTCCACAGGGGCGGCGGGGGGCACCGGGGTCCCTGGAGCTGGCCACGCCGGAACACACTTTGCACAGCAGGGATCCCCCTGACCGCAAGGAAATTTTGTGTTGCATAAAGCACACACACATATTTAGCCCTCCCCATAGCCGGGCTGGAACCCTCTGGTCTGGGGTCAGACATGGCGTACTGCAACAATGGGGTCCCAACAGGGAGGGGACTACTCGTACTGCCGCGGGCGAGTACCTGCGCGGGGTGGGGGGGTGGGGGAGGAACCGCGGGGAAGTGCTGCCTCGCCAGGGCTTACCCGATCCTGCAGCTGTTTTGCGGGTGTCCTCGTCCAGCTGGAGCCTCTGGGTCCTGAAGTACGCGACGGTCCTCCGGACACTGACGTGGGTACCAGCTGCTGATGGAGACTGGTGTTATCCTGGGCAGGTGCATGCTGCTGACGGTGACGACTCCCTGGCGATCTGCTGTAGGCTGGAGCTGAGACTGGCGCTGAGACCTGGCGCACTGAGAAGCTTAGCGGTAAACAGTTGAGGGCAGCTGCCTAATACAGCAAGAGCCACAAGGGTACTGCTGCATGTAACATAGGAGCGGCCATTTTCCCAGCCAGGCGCCACTTTAAATCTCCTGCGCGCTAGGGGGGGGGGCGCGTGGCCTGCCCCGGAAACCTGTCCGCGTACCGGAAGTACTTTGTGCAGGCCAGATGGTGGCCGAAGATGGCGCCCCGCCCCCCAGGGGCGCCGCAAGTCGCTCACACTTGTAACCCAGCGAGATCTGCCGTCCACTGCGGCGGCCCCGTTCGTGGCTAGCACCTGGCCGCGCGCCCTGCCACGCTCGCGGTCATAGTCTGGCCGCACGTCCTGCAACCACTCGCGGCCACCTCACTGCTCGCGGTCATCCTCTGGCCGTGCGTCCCGCAGCCGCTCACGGCCATCCTCGCAGCTCGCGGTCCTCCTCCGGCCGTGCGACCCGTTTCCAGCCGAGTCCCCGGGTCCCGGTTCACCGCAGTCTTTCTGCAGGTAAGGCTTCCGCTGGTTGTCGTAAGGGTGTTCTTTTCCGGATGGCCTCCAGGGCGATTCACTGTGTCACCGCACGTCCTTGGGGAGGAGGTTCCTTTGGTGGGCATCCCCCGGGGGTCCCTGCCATCCGCTCTGCAGCCACCGCCCTCCACGCCTGTGTTCCAGCAGTGTCCCCCCCCCCCCCCCGGCGCATACCTGCAGAGGGGCGCGACTCCAGGGGGGAAGACTATCGCTGGCGGGCTTCAACGCCAATGCACAAGGCAGGGTAGAGCCACTTTTTCTTCGCTGGGTAAGACGCCGCAGTGTGGCGAAGACACCACCTGCTTGCGTCTTCCCCGGGAGGACAGGCAAGCCAGGGAGAAACCCCGACTTCCCGTATTCCCGTAACACTTGGTACATCTGCCTCCTGCAGACACTAAGCTAAAGACTGATTAGCTGAGTGCTTGCAGGGGGGATATAGCCGGTGGGAGGAGCTTACACTTGTGCTTAGTGTCGCCTCCTAGTGGCAGTGGCTATATCCCATGGTCTGGCTGTGGCCCCCAACGATACGGACGAGAAAGCTCAATCTCTGCATTTTTTTTGTATTATGACATTCACTGTGCATGATAAATAATGCTACGCTTGATATATTCAATTTTTTTTTAACATTCCAATACAAATTATGTTCAATGCTTTTATTGTTTTGTTGCAAATCAAAGACAAAAGGGTTAATTTAAACTTTTAATATTTTATGAAATATTTAAAGTTTAATTAAATTTAAGCTTTACTTTTTTGTCCTCATAGAGGAAATTGTAATCATCAGTTGCTTTGTGCAATATACTACAATACTTTAATATTGCAGTATATGGTGGTTTTTTATAAAGTGGTAGGTCTGAGAGCCTTCAAAAGGCAATTGTTAGGTCCGACCCAGATGTACTGCTTGCGACAAATGTGTACATAGTATACTTGTGTTTAAGACAAAATTAGAAAAAGAAAACAAACGATATAATGGGAAATCTAACCCCACACCTTCTCCTATGACAAGACCCTACCTGTAACCCTACCTGATGAAGGCGACCTTGACTTTCCCAAGATAGTGACAGGGAATAGTGCCAAGAGTAAGGCTGGGGTCACACTGGGCGGATTTGCCGCGGATTGCCGTTGCATATCCGCACTGCGGCAAAACCGCTGCGTTTGCAGTGCAATGCAGCACAAATGAGATTTGCCAAAAAGCTGTTCTCACAGGACGGATTTTTTCTGCACAGCCGCAGTGCGGAAATGCAACTGCGTCGCGCTTTTCAAAGATGCAGCATGTTCATTCTTTGGTCATTTCCGCAGCGCTTTTTTGTCCATAGACCTCTATGGACGCAGCCAAAACCGCACCAAATACGCAACAAATACGCGACAAAAGTAAAAAAGCGCCGCAGCAAAATCCGCAAGCACAAATTAACCTTTGAAGCGGTTTTGCCGCAGAAGCAGTTCTTCTGTGGCAAAACCGCAACGGAAAAACCGCAGCAAAACCGCAACAAATCCGCCCTGTGTGACCCTAGCCTAAGATAACACTCAGTTTATATAAAACCACTACAGTAAAAGGGAAAAAAAAGAGATACAGCACCCCAGATAAGTAGATCAAAAGTAGACTTATCTTAACTGATACACCGTTGAAACCGAGGAGTGGTTCAGAGGTACAGAAACAACTTCTGACCAAAAGAATAACCAGCATCTTCTGTACATAAGAGCTGGTTAAAATAACAGACTGGCTGAGCTGCCAACTACCTCAGCCAGTCAATTAACCACTTGACAGTAAGCAGAAGTTAACTCATTATAAACCAGTGCTGACAGAAAATGAACATGCACTGACATGACAAATCCTGTGGGCCAGTGCCAATGCCACCTTGGTCTGTCAGCCGCGGAATAACAGCCCTACCAAGGCTGCTGTAGCATCCCATCGGCACCCTGCAATTGTGTCTCAGGGTAGTGATGGAGTCACTTTACGTTTTTTTGTCTGTTTTGTGATAGCTGATTCATATGAACAGTATGCAGCGGTGAAATTTTGTTGACCTTTCCACTACCCAAAGCACTCTTAAAAAAAAAAAAAAAAAAAAGTCACACAGAGTGAGATCTGGTGGGGTAAGGCAAGGGTGTCATGGTGTTTATCATCAAAAATTGCTAAACAGTGCTATGTAGACAGGTGCGTTGTCATGATGGAAGAAGTCGTCACTTATACATGTTCTACACTCTGTAGGAATTTTTTCTATTGTGTATGAGGTTATCCCAAAGGCAAATGTAATAAAGAATAATAAAAAAAATGTGTATTCGATTTTGAGCCTACGTTTGAAAAATGTCACTGAACACACATATATACAAAAGTATAGAAAAATATCACTATACAGACAGGGGTATTGGTATGGAGACAACCCCAGAGCCTCTAGTCACAACCAAATGAGACTGAGGTGCAACGGCATAGGTCAGCCAAAAATGACCATCAAGGATGATGCTTGTGTGATGGAAAAATTGCTGGCAAAAGTCATGCCCCCAAAGTACACGGTAAAAGGACACACACTGTGAGCCTAACAATGCTTATGCTAGAGATTGTGGAAAAAAGAAAGTTGTACCCCCAAAGTACATAGTAAAAGATCACAAAATGTGTGAACGTGACTACGTTTGTAATAGAGATTGTGGGAAAAAACATCTATTCCTGAGGAAAAAAAATAAAAATGCTCAAATAAAACTTAAATCACTCCAAGAGAAGGCCCAGATACTAAGACAAATTTACTGGGTCCAAAACTAGGTGTGGAAAAAAAAAAGAGGCTGATGTCATCACATAGGCCACAATAGAAGCCTGTGAGAGTATACGATATAGACTTGAGCTAACATAAGCTCATAAACAGATGAAGAAAAGGGGGTTCAACAAGTTTCCCCCACTTTTTTTTGTTGGATCATCAGGAGCATAATGAAAATATGCATCAATCGTCCCACAGCTATACGCAGGATATAGAATAAGTAGAGTAGTAACCAAACCACAGAGGTGCTATTAGTTGCCTGGTGGGTGTACAATCACAACAAAGATGGCTAGCTAGATAAAATATGTTATACTAACTACCTAAGCTACAGAGCCAGGACCACCTGAGCAAAGGCATCCTAGTGAGGGAATATCCCATAGAGTAAATAAAATAAAAAAAGGTACAATAACCAGCCCTGATGGTAGACTGGTGATCTTTAGTGAGAAATAGCCAAACTGCCAGAGGGACACCTGGTTATATAGTCCACAACTCAGAACACAGGGGGCTTGGCTCAATCAACCAATAAAATGGTCGCTTCCATGAAACCCCCAGAAGTAAGGTAAATGGAGCAGATTGCCAAGTTAAAAAAAAACCCTAGTGGTGGTGATAATGAATTACATTTTGCTCAAAATAGTAAAGCAAAAAACATATGTCTGTAAAGTAGAACTGTAGATATTATGCATACTGTCAGGGACAGACCATCCAAAGTAAACCTAGTCAGAAAAAAGAACACAAATAAACCAGGGAGGATCATAAACAGATGAAGGACATTAACTAAATAAAACGGGGCAAGGGATAAATTCTCATTTATGCTCAAGGGATGACAGCAGTTCAGGCGGAATATCCAAGAAGCTTCTGTTTGTAGGAGTCTTTTATTTATATTTATGGATCTACCATTTGAACGTATCTGTTCAATTCTATGGAAAGATACTAATTTGGCATCCCCTTGATGGTGGGTTCTTATGTGGGGTGTTAGAGGGGTTTCTTCATCTTGTCTGATATTTCCCACATGTGCAAGGATACGTCGCCTTAACTGCTGGATGATTTTCCCAACATAGTCCTTAGGGCATGGGCACGGAGCCAGGTAAACGACATTGAGTGATTTGCAGTTCATAATGTTCCTATTGAGCTACCCGATAGCAGTGGATGCTAATGATGCTAATGCAAATGAACTCGCACAACTTTGGTTAGCATTTTTCCCATCCCATAAATATCATCACTGATGGTCCTTTTTTGGCTGACCTATGCCGTTGCACCTCAGTCTCATTTAATTGTGACTAGAGGCTCAGGGGTTGTCTCCATACCAATAGCCCTGTCCGTCTAGTGGTAGGTTTCTACACTTTTGTATTTTTTTTGCAATTTATCAGCCCTTATTTGATATTTTAGACCAGTGGTTCCTAAACTTTTTCAGACATGGAGCCCTTTTTAAGCAAAAGTCTCCAGTGGAGCCCCAAGGTGTGATTGGGGGAGGGGTTAAGGAGGTGGTTTATCACAACATATGATTTTTACCTTTGTTCTTATAAAACGAACAGAGCTGTTAAAAAAATAAAGAAATAAAAAAAAAAAAAATACAGGGAGGAACGCTGGAGCGCTGCAGGGGCTACTGATATACATTATATTTAAAATTACCATGCTGCAGAATTACATCCCACACCTCATGTCATCCACACGGGTTTTGTACAGATTGTTTGCACCCCGTGGGGATGAGATCTTCAGAATCACATCCACTTTGCTGCTACAGCTACTGTGAATTCCGCAGCAAATCCACCCCATGTAGTAATAGTGACCCCCCTACACTGGTGGCCCCAGTAGAAATAGCATCCCCTATATTGGCCCCAGTAGTAATAGTGTCCCCTATGTTGGCCTCAATAGTAATAGTGTCCCCTATTGTAACCCATACTGTGGCTCCATTGGTAATAGATTCCCCTATATTAGCCCCAGTAATAATAGTGTCCCCTATATTGGCCCCAGTAGTAATAGCGTCCCCTATATTGGCCCCAGTAGTAGAAGTGCCCCCTATATTGGCCCCAGTATTAATAGTGTCCCCTATATTGGCCATACTGTGGCTCCAGTGGTAATAGTTTCCCCTATATTAGCCCCAATAGTAACAGTGACCCCTATATTGGCCCCAGTAGTAATAGCGTCCCCTATATTGGCCCCAGTAGTAATAGTGTCCCCTATATTGGCCCATACTGTGGCTCCAGTGGTAATAGTTTCCCCTATATTAGCCCCAGTAGTAACACTGACCCCTATATTGGCCCCAGTAATAATAGGGTCCCCTATATTGGCCCCAGTAGTAATAGTGTCCCCTATATTGGCCCATACTGTGGCTCCAGTGGTAATAGTTTCCCCTATATTAGCCCCAATAGTAACAGTTACCCCTATATTGGCCCCAGTAGTAATAACGTCCCCTATATTGGCCCCAGTAGTAATAGTGTCCCCTATATCGGCCCATACTGTGGCTCCAGTGGTAATAGTTTCCCCTATATTAGCCCCAGTAGTAACACTGACCCCTATATTGGGCCCAGTAGTAATAGGGTCCCCTATATTGGCCCCAGTAGTAATAGTGTCCCCTATATTGGCCCCAGTAGTAACAGTGTCCCCTATATTGGCCCATACTGTGGCTCCAGTGGTAATAGTTTCCCCTATATCGGCCCCAGTAGTAATAGTGTAGTGGCCCAGAGTTGGGCACTACAGAAAGTAAATGTATTTACTGTTGTTTAAATGTGTATGTGCCTTTAAAGGAAATGTTGTATATTAATTACTGATGATTTATTCTGCCAGACAATCTGCAGCCTCTCGCTCCGATTTGCTGCCGGGAGCATTATTTTGATTGGACATTTCACCACCCAGCAACAGGTCTGTGATTGGCGGAGGAATTCCAGTAAGAGTAATTCCAAGTGTGCATAATCGTCAGTTGTCAGTGTGAGGAGAAGACATTGAAGGGAGAGGATGTAAAAGGTAGAGCAGGAGGAAAGGACGTGTGGTGCGGCAAGAAGGCAGAAGTGCGAGTACCAACAAAAGACAGCAAGAAACACGATTAGAATACAGATGTGGTTCCTGTACTCGTATATAGAGGAAATGTATTGCCTGTGAAGATTTACCTCATGAAATGAGTGACTATATGGAGGACGGCTCTCAGGGAAATAAACTGTTGTTTTAGTTTACCGTTCATTCCTGCCCCCCGGAGTTCCTTGTTGCCACAGTAACACCTGCTCTACAAGTACCACACTGATACTATCATCCAGGGGAAAGGATCTTCCCCCAACTTTTATTTCTCTCCATTTCATTGATATTTGCCTGGGGCCGGTTGGGGGCCGGTGCAAGGGCTGGCGTCACAAACTGATTTATTACCATCATTCTCTACTGTATCACGAGTAGCGTTGTTTAAAGTCTTACGCCTAATGTTGTGTCGTCCGTTGTGGGGAATAGCAGAGCCACCGCCACTACCATTCCCATTCTGGCACACCCTATTGCAGCCTCAATGCAGATTACAATAGAGGCGATTGGGACGGCTGTGGGCCCGCTTGGAGTCTCGGGCCCGGCACGGTCGCCCCAATTGCCCCTATTATAATCCGCCATTGGACCCTGCTCTCCTCACCCCTGTAGCGGTGTCCGGACAGCCTGTAAATGAAAGTCCAAGTCCTGCGGCCGGCATAGCAACAAGGGAAACATGATTGGAGCTAGCTTATGTGATTCGCATTGCTATGCCGACTACAGGTCCGGGACTTTCATTTATAGGCTGCCTGGAAACCGATACAGGTGTGAGGAGAGCAGAACCTCCATTGGAGCCCCTGGTAATCACTCAAGGAGCCCCTAGGGCTGTTTAGACAGTTATAATAAAAGTTATATTTTAGGGGTGTGTTTAATGACATTTTTCAATACTTAAACTCCCCTTCGGCTACTATGTGTTTTGAGCCTAAGTTTGGCACATTGTGAAAAAAGTGCTGTCTGGCAGCAACTTACTTCACAATCTCCATTCAGAACCCAATGGGACACATTTTTAAAAGGTTTCATGACAGTTTTTGACATAAAAAAAAAGTTGCAAATATTTGCAGAAGCGGGAATTTGCACAAAAATGTGAGACTTTAGACCTTTTGGAGACGCCCCTGCTACTTTTTCAAACAGTGGGTGGGGCTTCTAGTGAGAGGGCACGGCCAAACCGGCCGGCAAATTTATGTATAACTTATGCCAAAACCTTGTGTAAATTATAATAGTAATTTACGCCTGGCATAAGTTTCTGAAGAGGTGCCTGGAGGTGCCGAGATGCGCTGAACACATGAAGAGGAGTCTGGCCCCTCATGCATTCAGTGCACCGTGCAAAATTATACTAAGCCCAGCATCACAAAAACCTGGCTTAGTAAATTGCCCCAATGATGTGAGGCTGAGTGTCCATGTGTACAGGAGGTTGAGCGTTTTGCTCAGTTAGTGAATGTGTATGACCAGCTTAGAGGGGATTTCCAGGGGTCTATGTTACGGATGACCTATCCTCAGGAGAGATCATCAGCATCAGATTGGTGGAGGCCTACAACCGGTAGCTCTGGGAGGATTTGGGAAATAAGAGGGTAAGAGAGGTCCTTCCCTTATCGGGTTCTTGATTATTCTGAGAGGTGGTTTGTATAAGGAGTTTGCAAATTTTAATTGTCCTCATAAGTTATATTGTGGATTTAGAGGGTTTTGCCTCCGTGACTTCTTGCTCTACTTTCCCTTGTGGTAGAATCTCTCTTTCCAAGCCCTGTTGACTATTCAGTATAGTGATTTCTGTGGCACCTGTATACAATAAGCTGGTCCAGCAGGTCAGATATTAGAAGGAATCTGTCAGCCCATAAATGTTGTCCAAGCTGCAGGCAGCCAGTAGATGGCGATCCCTTAAACTAACGTGCCTGAGTGTGACTGGTGGCCACAGTACACAAATATCATAGCCACACTGAGATGTAACCCATTAGTGCAGTAACCCGCTAGTGTGAGATGCATGACGCGGGTATAACGGATCTGGCTCTGTGACCTGACTCAACCACCCTTTCCTCAACCCATTAAACACGCTACAACTTCTAGCTTTGGATAAATTGGCCACAGCAGCCATTTATTAACAATTTGTAAAGACATCATAGAAATAAGTAACCCATCAACCAACCAATCCCATGATAGAAAAGGACGAGGCGGGGGGGCGACAGCCACCTCCCCCCCCCCTTGGTCATAGAGTGTGTGGTGGAGTCTATCCGCCCCCGCCTTCACTCCACTTCACATTTCTGCTGACTCCAAGGACCCCCCCCTTTTAACCGCTGCTATGACAATATACTCACTACCTCCCCCCACCCCCTACCCTAACTAAACCCGTGAACCCCGATTACTATAAATAAGGGCGGGTGGGCGGGACTTTCTCTCTGTCCTGCGTCTTCTTCCCTCAGCTCCTTCACGGTCCGTTGCTGCCTGTAAGTGACTCCTCCCACTGTTATTCCTGCACTTTCTTTCAGCTTTCCCGCACTTTACTAACCCTTTTTCTTACCCAGCAGCCTCACCTTCTATTAACCCCTACCCTTCCTGTTAACCCTGTCATGTGCTGCCTACATCTATAGCCCTGCGTGCTCCTATTCCGGTGCTTGTATAGTGGTGTTATAACTGTAAGTGTGACTAGTTATTACATTGGTCATACACGAGATAAGCATTGGCCAGAATGGAACCAATTAATTGTATGTCCGATCATTCATATGAACAGACCAACGTCAGCATGTCAGATTAAACTGGCAGATCAGCGAGAGGTCTTGTGCAAAGTGACAGATGATAAGCTGCATGTGTCTGGTCACTCCACACATGTAGATTGTCCTAACAAAAGATGAAAGACTCCAACCTGACAGATGACGTTTGGCAGACAGTCTTCTGCCGGCCATCATGAAATACAATTTGTATATAATTTTTTAAATGATGGTCGGCCAAAATGGTCAAATTTTATAGGTCATTAGTAGAGATGAGCGAGCGTACTCGGAAAAGCACTACTCGCTCGAGTAATTTGCTTTATCCAAGTATCGCTGTGCTCGTCCCTGAAGATTCGGGTGCCGGCACGGAGCGGGGAGCTGCAGGGGAGAGCGGGGAGGAACGGAGGTAAGATCTTTCTCTCCCTTTCTCCCGCCCGCTCTCCCCCGCTCCCCGCTGCGACTCACCTGTCAGCCGCAGCGGCACCCGAATCTTCAGGGACGAGCACAGCGATACTCGGATAAAGCAAATTACTCGAGCGAGTAGTGCTTTTCCGAGTACGCTCGCTCATCTCTAGTCATTAGTCATAGTGCCCTGATGACTGGGGGCCTGCATCTAATAAGGAAAGTGAGGTGTAGACAGCAGCACAACCACACAGTCCATAAGGAAAGGAGACACAGGCGGTACATGATCAGATCAGTAGGTCTGGACTTGAAGACCCTCCAACTGCTAGCATATAGGTATTGTAGATCAGCAAACAGCATGCAGGACAAAGACTTTTAACAGGTCAAAACGTTGCAGCACTTCTTTGTAACTGATGGAGTAATAAAGGAGCATGATTCTATCATGCAAAGAGTATGCTGAGTTCCTGTGTACTGATCAACAATACTTACCTACCTACAATGCCCTAGTGACTGGGGGCCCGCAGTCTTATATATCTACTTCCACTAACAGGCTTACAGAATGAACCAGCTGGGAGGACGGGGCCCGGGCTGCAGGATCTGTCATCCCCAATAATCCCAGAGACCACAGAATAACATATCTGCAGCCGCTGACTGAGGAGAATCTGTGACTCCTCTCTGCTGTATTTAGTGGTTACTACTCACCTGGGCGGTTACCTGTAGGAATCCCCTTTTTACCCCGCTGATCGCCCCTCACATTTGTATCTGTAGTATTAATATCAGTCAGATCTTCATCCTGATACAAAGGCTGTGAGACAAATATTGTAGAAGTCAGCAGATGGTTAGAGAAGTCGTTTGGTAGGTTTTACATGACAAGAAAAGCACATTGTCTCAGTGGAGGAGATCAGCGGCTACCAGACACATCCGCTGCTTGTCTCGGGGGAAATAAAGGAGCAGATAGATATAAATCCAATCTGTTGGCTCCTTATTCCCACCAGCATTCTCCACTGCCAGAAAACTGGGCGAAGATCCGACAACATGTAATGTCTCTGGTCAGCGGTAATCCTGCCATCTCCACCGGCCTCATCACACAAGTAGAAGACATCTAATAAGACTGAAGACAAGAGCTTCACAGCCTTCTACAGATCAGAGGGACATCTCCATCTACCTGGTGGTCCTGTGGATGAAGAGGACGGGGACATCTCTCTGGTGGGCTTCTCTTATGGGATGGAACTGGAGGAAACACAGACAGACACTGAAGTCATTCTTTACATACAGATAATAAAGTCCCCATGTATTTAGTCCTGTCTATTACCTGGTGATGGGAGCGTCTGGTGGTCCTCCATCATGGCGTCCTTGTACAGATCCTTGTGTCCTTCTAGATACTCCCACTCCTCCATGGAGAAATAGACAGCGACATCCTGACACCTTATAGGAACCTGACAACACAATATAGAGTCATCACCCAGAAGCCTGCAGTGCTGTTACTGTATAATGTCCCAGCATTCCCTGCGGCGTCACCTCTCCAGTCAGCAGCTCAATCATCTTGTTGGTGAGTTCTAGAATCTTCTGTACATTGATGTCCTCATGTATCAGGGGGTGAAGTGGGGGCCAGGTGATTGGGCTCAGGGGTCTCTCCCATCCATCACACACAGGGGCCCGACAGCCATCACTAGAGGTCTTCTTCACTACTGTGTAATCCTGTAAATGGGGAGACATTAATAAATATCACTGAAGACATTTCCAGAGTCCATCACCTCTCCAGTGACATCATCTGTTATTACCATAGATAAGAATGATGTAATGTGACATCATCAGAATCTCTCCCCTCTCCAGTGACATCATCTGCTATTACCATAGATAATAATTGTGTAATGTGACATCAGAATCTCTCACCTCTCCAGTAAGCTGGAAGATGATCTCTCGGAAGAGATTTACTAAACTTTTGGCCATCTTGTTCATGTCTTCCTTCATCTTTGAATAGTCAGTTCGGAAAATTCTGTTGCACAGATAAGATCAAAAGATGTTCATATATTGAAGGGACCTGAAGGAAAAGAAGATGAGCCAATGTGAGAGCGACGGAAATGTAAAAAAACAACAAGAACTCAAGAAAAGGGTAAAACTTTAAGACGTTAGCCATTAGAGATGAGCGAGCACCAAAATGCTTGGGTGCTCGTTACTCGAGTCGAACTTCCCGCGATGCTCGAGGGTTCATTTCAAGTAACGAACCGCATTGAAGTCAATGGGCGACCCGAGCATTTTTGTATTTCGCCGATGCTCGCTAAGGTTTCCATTTGTGAAAATCTGGGCAATTCAAGAAAGTGATGGGAACGACACAGCAACGGATAGGGCAGGCGAGGGGCTACATGTTGGGCTGCATCTCAAGTTCCCAGGTCCCACTATTAAGCCACAATAGCGGCAAGAGTGGGCCCCCCCCCCCACCCAACAATTTTTACTTCTGAAAAGCCCTCATTAGCAATGCATACCTTAGCTAAGCACCACACTACCTCCAACAAAGCACAATCACTGCCTGCATGACACTCCGCTGCCACTTCTCCTGGGTTACATGCTGCCCAACCCCCCCCCCCCCCCCCGCACGACCCAGTGTCCACAGCGCACACCAAAGTGTCCCTGCGCAGCCTTCAGCTGCCCTCATGCCACACCACCCTCATGTCTATTTATAAGTGCGTCTGCCATGAGGAGGAATCGCAGGCACACACTGCAGAGGGTTGGCACGGCTAGGCAGCGACCCTCTTTAAAAGGGGCGGGGCTATAGCCCACAATGCTGTACAGAAGCAATGAGAAATATAATCCTGTGCCACCGCCATCAGGAGCTGCACACGTGGGAATAGCAATGGGGAACCTATGTGCCACACACTATTCATTCTGTCAAGGTGTCTGCATGCCCCAGTCAGACCGCGTTTTTTTTATAAATAGTCACAGGCAGGTACAACTCCGCAATGGGAATTCCGTGTGCACCCACAGCATGGGTGGCTCCCTGGAACCCACCGGCTGTACATAAATGTATCCCATTGCAGTGCCCTGGACAGCAGAGCTAACGTCAGATTAAATGCAGGTGGGCTTCGGCCCACACTGCATGCCCCAACCTGACCGGGGTTTTTAATTCATAGACACAGGCAGGTACAACTCCCTACTGTGAAGTCCCTGTGGACCGACAGCATGGGTGGGTGCCAGGAAGCCACCGGTGGTACATAAATATATCCCATTGCATTGCCCATCACAGCTGAGGTAATGTCATGTTTAATGCAGGTGGGCTTCGGCCCACACTGCATGCCCCAGTCAGACTGGGGTTCTTTAGAAGTGGACACATACAGTTACAACTCTGTGTGGACCGACAGCATGGGTGGCTCCCTGGAACCCACCGACGGTACATAAATATATCCCATTGCAGTGCCCAGCGCAGCTGATGTAACGTCAGCTTTAATGCAGGTGGGCAAAAAATTAATTGGATTACACTGTAGGCGAGGGCCCCAAAAATTGGTGTACCAACAGTACTAATGTACGTCAGACAAATTGCCCATGCCCAACCGAGAGGGCAGGTGAAACCTATTAATCGCTTTGGTTAATGTGGCTTAATTTGTAACTAGGCCTGGAGGCAGCCCAGTTAAAATAAAAATTGGTTCAGGTGCAAGTTTCAACGCTTTAATGAGCATTGAAACGTATAAAAATTGTTTACAAAAATTATATGACTGAGCCTTGTGGGCCTAAGAAAAATTGCCCGTTCGGCGTGATTACATGAGGTTTCAGGAGGAGGAGCAGGAGGAGGAGGATGAATATTATACACAGATTGATGAAGCTAAAAGGTCCACGTTTTTGATGGTGATAGAGAACAATGCTTCCATCCGCGGGTGCAGCCTACGTATTGTTTAGGTATCGCTGCTGTCCGCTGGTGGAGAAGAGAAGTCTGGGGAAATCCAGGCTTTGTTCATCTTGATGAGTGTAAGCCTGTCGGCACTGTCGGTTGACAGGCGGGTACGCTTATCTGTGATGATTCCCCCAGCCGCATTAAACACCCTCTCTGACAAGACGCTAGCCGCAGGACAAGCAAGCACCTCCATGGCATACAGCGCGAGTTCAGGCCTGATCTCCGCGCCTCCCCTGCTACCTGGCCCTCGGAACTGCGCCTTCTGCCACTAGCGCTGTCGGATGGGAATTTAACCATCAGCTTGTCCGCCAGGGTCCTGTGGTATAGCATCACTCTCGAACCCCTTTCCTCTTCGGGTATGAGAGTGGAAAGGTTCTCCTTATACCGTGGGTCGAGCAGTGTGTACACCCAGTAATCCGTAGTGGCCAGAATGCGTGTAACGCGAGGGTCTCGAGAAAGGCATCCTAACATGAAGTCAGCCATGTGTGCCAGGGTACCTGTACGCAACACATGGCTGTCCTCACTAGGAAGATCACTTTCAGGATCCTCCTCCTCCTCAGGCCATACACGCTGAAAGGATGACAGGCAAGCAGCATGGGTACCCTCAGCAGTGGGCCAAGCTGTCTCTTCCCCCTCCTCCTCCTCAACGCGCTGAGATATAGACAGGAGGGTGCTCTGACTATCCAGCGACATACAGTCTTCCCCCGCCTCTGTTTCCAAGCGCAAAGCGTCTGCCTTTATGCTTTGCAGTGAACTTCTCAAGAGGCATAGCAGGGGAATGGTGACGCTAATGATTGCAGCATCGCCGCTCACCATCTGGGTAGACTCCTCAAAGTTTCCAAGGACCTGGAAGATGTCTGCCAACCAGGCCCACTCTTCTGTAAAGAATTGAGGAGGCTGACTCCCACTGCGCCGCCCATGTTGGAGTTGGTATTCCACTATATCTCTACGCTGCTCATAGAGCCTGGCCAACATGTGGAGCGTAGAGTTCCACCGTGTGGGCACGTCGCACAGCAGTCGGTGCACTGGCAGATGAAACCGATGTTGCAGGGTGCACAGGGTGGCAGCGTCCGTGTGGGACTTGCGGAAATGTGCGCAGAGCCGGCGCACCTTTACGAGCAGGTCTGACAAGCGTGGGTAGCTTTTCAGAAAGCGCTGAACCACCAAATTAAAGACGTGGGCCAGGCATGGCACGTGCGTGAGACTGCCGAGCTGCAGAGCCGCCACCAGGTTACAGCCGTTGTCACACACGACCATGCCCGGTTGGAGGCTCAGCGGTGCAAGCCAGCGGTCAGTCTGCTCTGTCAGACCCTGCAGCAGTTCGTGGGCCGTGTGCCTCTTCTCTCCTAAGCTGAGTAGTTTCAGCATGGCCTGCTGACGCTTGCCCACCGCTGTGCTGCCGTGCCGCGCGACACCGACTGCTGGCGACGTGCTGCTGCTGACACATCTTGATTGCGAGACAGAGGTTGCGTTGGAGGAGGAGGAGGGTGGTTTAGTGGAGGAAGCATACAACGCCGCAGATACCACCACCGAGCTGGGGCCAGCAATTCTGGGGGTGGGTAGGACGTGAGCAGTCCCAGGCTCTGACTCGGTCCCAGCCTCCACTAAATTCACCCAATGTGCCGTCAGGGAGGTATAGTGGCCCTGCCCGCCTGTGCTTGTCCACGTGTCCATTGTTAAGTGGACCTTGGCAGTAACCGCGTTGGTGAGGGCGCATACAATGTTGCGGGAGACGTGGTCGTGCAGGGCTGGGACGGCACATCGGGAAAAGTAGTGGCGACTGGGAACTGAGTAGCGCGGGGCCGCCGCCATCATGTGTTTGAAAGCCTCCGTTTCCACAACCCTATACGGCAGCATCTCCAGGCTGATAAATTTGGCTATGTGCACGTTTAACGCTTGAGCGTGCGGGTGCGTGGCGGCGTACTTGCGCTTGCGCTCAAACACTTGCGCTAGCGACGGCTGGACGGTGCGCTGACAGACATTGGTGTATGGGGCCGAGGACAGCGGAGGTGAGGGTGTGGGTGCAGGCCAGGAGACGGTAGTGCCTGTGTCCTGAGAGGGGGGTTGGATCTCGGTGGTAGGTTGGGGCACAGGGGGAGAGGCAGTGGTGCAAACCAGAGGCGCTGAACGGCCTTCGTCCCACCTTGTGGGGTGCTTGGCCATCATATGCCTGCGCATGCTGGTGGTGGTGAGGCTGGTGGCTCCCCGGCTGATCTTGGCGCGACAAAGGTAGCACACCACTGTTCGTCGGTCGTCTGCACTCTCAGTGAAAAACTGCTACACCTTTGAGCACCTCGGCCTCTGCAGGGTGGCATGACGCGAGGGGGCGCTTTGGGAAACAGTTGGTGGATTATTCGGTCTGGCCCTGCCTCTACCCCTGGCCACCGCACTGCCTCTTCCAACCTGCCCTGCTGCTGCACTTGCCTCCCCCTCTGAAGACCTGTCCTCAGTAGGCTTAGCAAACCAGGTGGGGGTCAGTCACCTCATCGTCCAGCTGCTCTTCCTCCGAATCCTTTGTGCGCTCCTCCCTCGGACTTACTGCCCTTACTACTACCTGACTGATAGACAACTGTGTCTCATCGTCATCGTCCTCCTCACCCACTGAAAGCTCTTGAGACACTTGCCGGAAGTCCCCAGCCTCATCCCCCGGACCCCGGGAACTTTCCAAAGGTTGGGCATCAGTCACGACAAACTCCTCCGGTGGGAGAGGAACCATTGCTGCCCATTCTGGGCAGGGGCCTGAGAACAGTTCCCGGGAGTCTGCCTGCTCCTCAGAATGTGTCATTGTAATGGAGTGAGGAGGCTGGGAGGAAGGAGGAGCAGCAGCCAGAGGATTCAGAGTTGCAGCAGTGGACGGCGTAGAAGAATGGGTGGTCGATAGATTGCTGGATGTACTTTCTGCCATCTACGACAGGACCTGCTCACACTGCTCATTTTCTAATAAAGGTCTACCGCGTGGACCCATTAATTGTGAGATGAATGTGGGGACGCCAGAAACGTGCCTCTCTCCTAATCCCGCAGCAGTCGGCTGCGATACACCTGGATCAGGAGCTCGGCCTCTGCCCACACCCTGATTTGGGCCTCCGCGTCCTCGCCCACGTCCACGTCCTCTAGGCCTACCCCTCAGCATGCTGTATTACCAGTAGTGCAGAAACAGAACGCTGTAATTAAATGTGCCGCTTATTGGCCTGTGGTTGGAGGCTGACTTCGCTTACGGAACGCACAGCAGAGCCAGGAAAGAATTTTGCGCAAGCCTGCTGTAACACTTAGCTGGCTGCGTATGAATTAGGACAACTACCCCCAGCAGAGACGCAGTACACTGAGGACGGTCACAGGCAGCCCAAATAGAATTTTTTCCCCCAAATTATTTTGGAAAAGCCCACTGCCTATATAGACTGTATATGTCTTCTGTCCCTGCCTCACCACTACTGGCCCTGGACTATGTAAAATTACTGCAGGACGCAATGCTCTGGACGCAATGCTCTGCACGGCCGAAAAAAAAAAATGTGCAACACTGCTAAAAGCAGGCTCAACAGTACGGCACACGGTCAGATGTGGCCCTAAGAAGGACCGTTGGGGTTCTTGAAGCCTAAAATAACTCCTAACACTCTCCCTATAGCAGCTCCGGCAAGACATCACTTTCCCTGAACAATGTCAGAACGCATCTGTGGCGAGCCGCGGGAGGGGCCGATTTATATACTCGGGTGACACCTGATCTCGCCAGCCACTCACTGCAGGGGGGTGGTATAGGGCTTGAACGTCGCAGGGGGAAGTTGTAATGCCTTCCCTGTCTTTCTATTGGCCAGAAAAGCGCGCTAACGTCTCAGAGATGAAAGTGAAAGTAACTCGAACATCGCGTGGTGCTCGCCTCGAGTAACGAGCATCTCGAACACGCTAATACTCGAACGAGCATCAAGCTCGGACGAGTACGTTCGCTCATCTCTATTAGCCATCCTTCATCATAATAGTATGTACCGCATCACCCTGCTCCATAATAGTATGCACCGCTCCACCCCGCTCCATAATAGTATGTACCGCTCCACCCTGCTCCATAATAGTATGTACTGCATCACCCCGCTCCATAATAGTATGTACCGCATCACCCCGCTCCATAATAGTATGTACCGCTCCACCCTGCGCCATAATAGTATGTACCGCATTACCCCGCCCCATAATAGTATGTACCGCATCACCCCGCCCCATAATAGTATGTACCGCATCATGCCGCCCCATAATAGTATGTACCGCATCACGCCGCCCCATAATAGCATGTACCACTTCCCCCCTGCCCCATAAAAGTGTGTACCGCTCCACCCTGCCCTATAATAGTATGTACCGCATTACCCCGCCCCATAATAGTATGTACCGCATCACCCCGCCCCATAATGGTATGTACCGCATCACCCCGCCCCATAATAGTATGTACCGTATCACCCCGCTTCATAATAGTGTGTGCCGCTCCACCCTGCCCCATAATAGTATGTACCGCTCCAACCTGCCCCATAATACGGTAGTATGTACCGCTCCACCCTACTCCATTATAGTATGTACCACTCCACCCTGCACCATAATAGTATGTACCGCATCGCCCTGCTTCATAATAGTATGTGCCGCTCCACCCTGCCCCATAATAGTATGTACCGCTCCACCCAGCCCCATTATAGTATGTACCGCTCCACCCTGCACCATAATAGTATGTACCACTCCCCCCTGCCCCATAATAGTATGTACCGCTGCACCCCATACCATAATAGTATGTACCGCTCCACCCTGCCCCATAATAGTATGTACAGCTCCACCCCGCATTATAGTAGTATGCACCGCTGCATCCCGCCCCATATTAGTATGTACCACTCCACCCTGCACCACAATAGTATGTACCACTCCACCCAGCACCATAATAGTATGTACCACTCCACCCTGCCCCATAATAGTATGCACCGCTCCACCCAGCCCCATAATAGTATGTACCGCTCCACCCTGCCCAATAATAGTATGTACCGCTCCCCCCTGCCCCATAATAGTATGTACAGCTCCCCCCTGCCCCATAATAGTATGTACCGCTCCACCCTGCGCCATAATAGTATGTACCGCTCCACCCTGCGCCATAATAGTATGTACCGCTCCACCCTGCGCCATAATAGTATGTTCCGCTCCACCCTGCCCCATAATAGTATGTACCGCTCCACTCTGCCCCATAATAGTATGTTCCGCTCCACTCTGCCCCATAATAGTATGTACCGCTCCACCCTGCCCCATAATAGTATGTAACGCTCCCCCCTGCCCTATAATAGTATGTACCGCTCCAACCTGCCCCATAATAGTATGTACCGCTCCACCCTGCCCCATAATAGTATGTACCACTCAACCCTGCACCATAATAGTATGTACTGCTCCACCCTGCCCCATAATAGTATGTACTGCTCCACCCTGCCCCATAATAGTATGTACCCCTCCACCCTGCCCCATAATAGTATGTACCCCTCCACCCTGCCCCATAATAGTATGTACCGCTCCCCCCTGCCCCATAATAGTATGTACCGCTCCACCCTGCACCATAATAGTATGTACGGCTCCACCCTGCCCCATAATAGTATGTACCACTCCACCCCGCCCCATAATAGTATGTACCACTCCACCCCGCCCCATAATAGTATGTACCGCTCCCCCCTGCCCCATAATTATATGTACCGCTCCACCCTGCCCCATAATAGTATGTACCCCTCCACCCTGCCCCATAATAGTATGTACCGCTCCACCCTGTCCCATAATAGTATGTACCGCTCCACCCTGCCCCATAATAGTATGTACCGCTCCACCCTGCGCCATAATAGTATGTACCGCTCCACCCTGCACCATAATAGTATGTACCGCTCCACCCTGCACCATAATAATATGTACCGCTCCACCCTGCCCCATAATAGTATGTACCGCTCCACCCTGCCCCATAATAGTATTTACCCCTCCACCCTGCCCCATAATAGTATGTACCGCTCCACCCTGCCCCATAATAGTATGTACCGCTCCCCCCTGCCCCATAATGGTATGTACCGCTTCCCCCTGCCCCATAATAGTATGTATCGCTCTAACCTGCTAAACACAGAGCATCTACTGAACTAGGAGAGAAGAGGAAGAAAGTGGCTGCTATTTGTCACCTCACAGCTGGGATGTCTTATCTCACACAGGAAGTGAAGGCACTGACAACCAATCAGGCTGAACCAGAAAACCCAAACAACCAATGAGGTTGAATCACACAAGCCAAACAACCAATGACATTGCTGGAATTGTGAATCAGAACCAATGAGGTTGCTGGAATTGCTGCATAGTGCTGAACTGGGGTTTAATATAGATATATGTGAGCTGGACAGCAGCCATTTGCTTTCAGGACCTGTGATGATGTCACTGTCATGTGATCAGTCACGTGTGTGGGAGGAGTCAGGGATCACATGACCAGGGAGTGATCACTATATATAAGCCCTCATGTCCACTTGTACGCATGGATTTCTCATGGTGATATCTGCTGTGGATGCTCTGTGTGTGATCTTAAAGCTGCCCTTTAAGTGTCTGCGGCCGCCCGCGGAGTGCAGATTATTGACAATCTTCACGTGAAAAAACGCAGTATTCCAGAAATAGAAACCAACCGCATGACAAACCCCTTTTCACTGATCCTTCAACACCCAAGAGCCATCTTCACTTTGCTTTTGGCATTGAACAGAGCACCATGGTTTTGTCACCTGCTCGCAGAACAGCATATATTGCACTTATCATCTATGATTTGGTATTGGACGATGATCTGTCGGAGGAGGAGGAGGAGGAGGGAGAGCCCCAGCGCAAAAGATGCCGAGTGTGAACAAGTCTATCTTCACTACTTCCACAAGTAAATTGTAGATCCCCATTAGGATGAGCTCCATGCCTGGCAATGCCATCCAGTGTGCTACTTGTGCAATGTATGCAGTCCTTGATCAGCCGATCGAGGGTACATACTGTTGCGCAAGATGCGTGCACATCGAACATTTAGAAGCCCAAATTCTGGATCTAAATGGGCAACTGGCTACACTGAGAGCCATTGACATCATGGAAAGGAGTTTGGTGCTCACTGAGCAGGCACTCGCTGGGGTAGAGGCGGGGGCGGATGGTAGTACGGAAGTGCAGGGGGAGCAGGCAAGAAGCTGGGTGACAGAAAGAAGGAGGGATAGAGGGAATAGATCCAGGGAGGCTAGTCCTGAACTGGCACAACCCAACATGTCTGCAACGTTGGCAGATGAGGGGGATGCCATTACAGAGCCAGCACCACTGCAGCACGACACGCCCTCTGAACGCCAGGGGGATGACTGCTCCAGTGAGACGGGGATGGGGAGCGCAGGGCAGGCTACACAGGTTCTAGTGGTGGGGGACTCAATTATTAGGGGGACAGAGAGGGCAATCTGCCATAAAGACCGGGATCGTCGAACGGTTTGTTGTCTTCCTGGCGCTCGAGTTTGACACATCACGGATCGGATTGACAGATTACTGGGAGGGGCTGGTGAGGATCCAGCAGTCATGGTGCACGTTGGCACCAATGAACAAGTTAGAGGTCAATGGAGGGCCCTCAAAAATGATTTCAGGGACTTAGGGTCCAAGCTCAGGGCAAGGACCTCCAGGGTAGTTTTCTCGGAAATACTACCTGTACCTAAAGCCACACTAGAAAGGCAGCAGGATCTTAGGGAGGTAAACAAGTGGCTCCGGAGTTGGTGTAAGAAGGAGGGATTTGGGTTCCTGGAGAACTGGGCTGACTTTGCGGTCGGCTACAGGCTCTACCGTAGGGACGGGCTGCATCTTAATGGGGAGGGTGCAGCTGTGCTGGGGGAAAAGATGGCTAGAAGGCTGGAGGAGTGTTTAAACTAGGGACTGGGGGGGAGGGTAAATTGAGAAATAGTGGGGTAGCCAGTGTAATTAGCGATCCGGGTCCAAGCAAAGGGAATGGGGGACGAGCAGAGGGTGGGGTTAGTACAGTTAGAACTGATAGATCAGCCATAAGTACGAATAGCAACAAAACAAATTTAAAAAACAAAAAAAATGATATAAATTGTATGACCACGAATGCACGAAGTCTGATCGGTAAAGTGGGTGAGCTTGAAGCGAGAATGACTGATGAAAGCTATGATATAGTCGGAATTACTGAAACATGGCTTGATGATAAGTGCGATTGGGCGGTGAATTTGCAGGGGTACAATCTCTTCAGAAGAGACCGAAGGAACCAGAAAGGGGGAGGGGTATGTCTGTACGTCAAATCGAACTTGAAGCCGAGGCTACGGGAGGATATAGGGGTAGGAGACGAACAGGTGGAATCTCTGTGGGTAGAAATACAGGGAGGAAAAAATAACAAAATCCTGATAGGGGTCTTCTATCGACCACCAAAAGCAACAGAAGAAACTGAAGACTTACTACTAAGGCAGATAGAAGAGGTGTCAAAACGAAACAAAGTAATTATCATGGGGGACTTTAATTACCCAGATATAACATGGGAGAATGAAACCTGCAAATCTCACAGGGGAGATAAGTTCTTGAGAGTAATTAAAGACAATTACCTGAACCAACTTGTGCAGGAACCAACAAGAGGGAGGGCCATTCTGGACCTAGTACTAACTAACAAACCGGAACGTATAAAGGGCGTGCAGGTTGAGGGGCACTTGGGGAACAGCGACCACAATATAATCAACTTCCAGCTGTCAATCAATAGGAAGCCTTATCGGGGAGAGACAAAGAAACTAAACTTTAGTAAAGCAAAATTTGATGAGCTTAGAACTACTATCGGTAACATTAATTGGGACAACATCCTCAAAAATATCAGTACGGAGGAAAAATGGGAAAAGTTCAAAAGGATCCTAATCGCCTCATGTGAGCAGTTCATTCCCTTTAAAAATAAAAGAAACTCAGCTAAAAGGAAACCAATGTGGCTCAACAAGACAGTACGAGGGGCAATAAACGAAAAGAAGAAAGCGTTCAAACTACTAAAGCAAGAAGGCAGCGAAGAAGTGCTAAAATCATACAGGGAAAAAAACAAAATATGCAAAGATACGATCAAAACTGCCAAGGAGGAAGCAGAAAGACGGATCGCAAAAGAGAGCAGAAACAACCCGAAGCTATTTTTCAACTACATAAACAGCAAAAGGATTTGCAGGGAGAGCGCTGGCCCTTTAAAAAACAATGCAGGAGAAATCATTGATGATGACAAAGGGAAAGCAAATCTACTAAACAGTTTCTTCTCAAGTGTGTTCACCAAAGAAAAGGAAATGCCACACGAGATGCAGGGGAATAAAACGAACCCCTCACAAAATATCTCATACCTAATGCAGGAGGAGGTGCGGAAGCGTCTAAAGAAAACTAAGATTGATAAATCACCGGGCCCAGATGGATTACACCCAAGGATACTAAGGGAACTAAGTGACGAGATAGCTAGGCCGCTATACCTAATATTTCTAGACACTATCAAGACCGGAGTAGTACCATTGGACTGGCGCATAGCCAACGTGGTTCCAATTTACAAAAAAGGGAGCAAAAGTGAGCCTGGTAACTACAGGCCAGTAAGTCTCACTTCAGTAACGGGAAAAATTTTCGAGGGGACTCTGAGAGACGCCATCGATGAGTACCTCAAGGAGATTAAGGGAATAACTCCTCACCAGCATGGATTCATGAAGGGTCGCTCATGTCAGACAAATCTGATCAGTTTCTACAATGAAGTAAGCTCTAAGCTGGACCAGGGAGAATCTATTGATCTTGTATATCTGGACTTCTCTAAAGCCTTTGACACCGTGCCACATAATAGGCTAATATACAAAATGAGGCAGCTTGGACTGGGCGAAAACGTGTGTAAGTGGGTAAAAAATTGGCTCAACGATAGAAAGCAGAGGGTGGTAATAAATGGTTCGTACTCTGATTGGACCACAGTCGCTAGCGGGGTGCCACAGGGTTCAGTATTAGGCCCCACTCTGTTCAACATATTTATCAATGACCTGATAGAGGGGCTGCACAGCAAAATATCAATATTTGCAGATGACACAAAATTATACAATATAATTAATGCAACGGAGGACAATGTGCGGCTACAAACGGACCTGGACAAACTGGGGGCTTGGGCAGGAAAATGGCAAATGAAGTTCAATGTTGAAAAATGTAAGACTATGCACATAGGCAGGAGGAACGGATGTCACCAATATTCACTTAATGGGGTACCACTAGGGAAAGGTGAGATGGAAAAGGATCTGGGGGTATTAGTGGATAATAGACTAAACTGGAGTAACCAGTGCCAGTCCGCTGCTGCAAAGGCAAATAAAGTCTTGGGGTGCATCAAAAGAGGTATAGGGGCGAAGGACGAGAACATTATCCTTCCATTATATAAGGCACGTGTCAGACCTCACATGGAATACTGTGTACAATTCTGGACACCGGTGCTCAGGAAAGATGTCACAGTGCTTGAGGGGGTTCAAAGAAGGGCAACTAAACTAATACATGGAATGACGGGACTGGAATACCCCGAGAGGTTATCAATATTGGGACTATTTACTCTAGAAAAAAGAAGGTTAAGAGGCGACCAAATAACCATGTATAAGTACATGAGGGGACAATACAAGGATCTCTCCCGCGATCTGTTTACACCCAGGACCACGACGGTAACAAGAGGACATCCGCTACGATTAGAGGAAAGTAGGTTTCATCACCAACACAGAAAGGGGTTCTTTACTGTAAGAGCAGTTAGACTGTGGAACTCTCTACCAGAGGAAGTGGTGATGGCAAAATCCATAGAGGAGTTTAAAAGGGGACTTGATGTCTTTCTGGAGAAGGATATTACAGGATATAAATATTAGGTTAAGTGTCAATCCTGGTATATAGGCAGGTAGGAACTATTAGGGGTTGATCCAGGGAACAGTCTGATTGCCATTAGGGAGTCGGGAAGGAATTTTCCCCCCAAAAGGGCTAATTGGCTTCTGGCCTTGGGGTTTTTTGCCTTCCTCTGGATCAACACAGTAGGACAGACAGGCTGGACTAGATGGACAATGTCTTCATTCGGCCTTACATACTATGTTACTATGTTACTATGCATTTGGGTAACCCAATCGTCCAGCAGCGTCCGCAAAAGGGGCATTTTGCAAGTCTTTACGCTGGTCTGAGGAGACAGAATGAAAAATGTGTCGCTCACTGCAGAATGAACATGGATCGCTTTAACAAGCCTCTTGCTCTGCTGCAGCCGCACCTTAACTATCGGGATACTTACACACGGCCCTGCCTCACCCCTGAGGGGCGTCTGCTTGTCCCCCTCCGATGACATTATGTTTGTTAGTTTACCCTTTGTTTTCTTGCTGGATACTTGTTTTGTTCGTTCTTGTAGTGTTCATTTTTGTTCTTGCTTTGTTCTGTGTCTCTTGTAATATCTAGAGATGAGCGAATCTACTCGGTCCGGGTGTTTTTGCACTCGAGCCCCGCTTTTTCCGAGTAACTGACTACTTGGACGAAAAGATTCGGGGGGCGCTCGACAAGTATTTTACTATGCAAGATGAATTAAAGATGGAGTTTTAATACCTACGAAGACTATCAACTTATCTTATTGACACCCCTGATGCTGTTGGTCTACCGTTTATCTGAAGAAAGTGTACTGGATGTGGGGTCTACATCTGAACTCAGCTTTGCATCTAACGCCCGGTCAATAGCTCTAGTGACTATAATTGTCTCCTATTGTGGAAGTGCCGCAACAACCTGTTTATGCCTTAGACTGTTACAATTGGACCCATAGCTGCGAGCACCCACTATGAGCTTGGGCATACAAAGTGTGGAGGAAGTGGGGGCACCTCAAGTTACGAACATCTTTGCATACTCCAATGATGCGACACTTATATTATCGGGATTAACCCCTTAGTGACGAAGCCTGTTTGCGCCTTAGTGACGGAGCCAAATTTTGGAAATCTGACATGCGTCGTTCAACATAGCATAACTCCGTAAAGGCTTTACATATCCAAGTGATTCTGACATTGTTTTTTCGCCACATGTTGTACTTCATATAGTTGGAAAAAATAGATGGATAGTATTTATGAATATTTATTAAAAGTGCCAATATTGGCAAAATTTTGAAAAAATTGTCTTTTTTCACATTTTCAACTGTAATTACGCAAATATGTGCAAACATACTGTATGTACAAATTTTTGCTAAGGTATATATTTCCATCTGTTAACTTTATTCTGAATGCACATTTGAAAAACTTTCGTGTTTTTTTTTAACCATTTAGGAGACATACAAATTTAACATTACTTTTCAGCTTTTTGAGAAACCCTCTGTTTTCCTGCACCAAGGCAAGATTGCAAAGGCTCATAGGTGTCAGAATGATAGCTACCCCCACAAATGACCCCATTTTAAAAACTACACCCCTTAATGTATCCACTGAGGGGTGTCATGAGTATTTTGACCCCATAGTTTTTTTTCAGGAGTTAATGCAATTTAGAAGAGAAAAAATAAAAATTCACAGTTTTGCAAATATGTCATTTTAAAGACATATTTTTTTCCTATAGTGCACATGAGAATAAGGAGTGACACCCCAAAATGGATCCCCCTGTTTGTCCTGTTTCCAGAAACATACCTATTGTGGCCCTAATCTTATGTCTCGATGCACAACGGGGCCCTAAATGAAAGGAGTAGTCGGTGGCTTTCAGAACAGAAATTTAGCTTGAAGGCTCCTTAGGCCCCATATCACACTTGTAGAGCTCTTGAGCGACCAAAACCATTGAGGACCCCCACAAATGACCCCATTTTGAAAACTAGACCCCTTAACGAATTTATGTAGGGGTGTATTTTGACTCCACAATTTTTTGAATGAATTTGAGTAATGGAGGAGGAAACAAATCACAATTTTCATTTTTTTGCCAAGCATGTAATTTTAATAAAAAGTTTTTTTGTGCAGCGAATGTATGAATTAAGACTTGCACCCCAAAATGGATACCTCTGTTTGTCCTGCATTCAGAAACATACTCATTGTAGCCCCTATCTGCTAACTGGGGACATGGTGAAGCATGTAATGGAGAGAACACCCATTGGATTTTAGGGCACAACTGAATAAATTCCAGGCCTCATTGCTCACTTGTAGAATCATTAAACTGCCAAAACCATTGAGGACCCCCACAAATGACCCCATTTTGTAAACTAGACCCCTTAACGAATTCCTCTAGGGGTGTACTGTGTATTTTGACTCCGCAATTTTTGAATGAATTTGAGTAAAGCAGAAGGAACAAAATCCCAATTGTGATTTTTTTAGGTGATTGTGTCTTTTTAATAGAAAGGGTTTTTGTACAGCGCACATATGAAGACTTGCACCCCAGAATGGATACCCCCGTTTGCTCCGTGTTCAGAAACATAGCCTAAGTGGCCCTAATCTTATGTCTGGATACACAACGGGGCCCAAAATAAAAGGAGTAGTCGGTGACTTTCAGAACAGAAATTTTGCTTGAAGGCTTTTTAGGCCCGATAACACACTAGTAGCACCTTGGAACGACCAAAATCATGGAGGGACCCCACAAATGACCCCATTTTAAAAACTAGACCCCTTAATGAATTCATCTAGGGGTGTACTGTGTATTTTGACTCCACAATTTTTGAATGAATTTGAGTAAAGCAGAAGGAACAAAATCCCAATTTTGATTTTTTTAGCTGATTGTGTCATTTTTTTTTCCATAAATTTGTAGTTTTCATGAGTTTTCTTTGTTTTAAGCAAGGAAAACTGGGGAGACATACCCCAAACTTTATAGCGCTAGTTGTTCTGTGTTCAGCAATACCCCCATTATAGGTCCAATTTGCATACAGGACACATTGCTAGGCCTATAATGGAGGACCACCTATTGGATTTCAGGGCGCAACTAAATAAAAATGACTCCCTAAAAAGCAAACCCCCCCCTCCTTTTGGCGTTTCAGGACAATAAATTATAGGGTGGCATAAGTGATAAAGAAATTAAAAAAGTAAAATTAATAATGTAAAACGGTGTGATACATTTCGAAACGGGTAATTACAAAGGCCAGGGTGGGATAGGCACGTGGGGCAATAAAAACACGTATCCCTCCTCCTCCCTTGCTTTGAGCAGACGCGACACCCTTTTTGAGCGTATTTTTTGCCCGCAGTTTCAGGGATGGGGTGCATAAAATGGCGCTCTGTGAGCCTTCGCACCTCCTCGGATTCCAATGCATTTCCAGGTGTGGTGGTCTCAAATAAAAGATGTTCGATGAGCTCCTCCTGAAACTGGAGGAAGCTCAGCGTGCCCCCAGATAACTTATAGACGATGTGCGCGTTATAGGTAGCGATCTGTATTAGGTAGATCGCTACCTTCTTATACCACGCACACGTTTTTCTTTTTACCAGGTATGGTTGTAGGCGCCTGGTCGGATAAATCGACCCCCCCCCCATAAATTTGTTATAATCAGTCACACAGACCGGTTTTATTTTCTGCGTTGCAGCCCCCCTCTCCCTTACTGCAACGCAGGCGTCTGTGTGAATGGTCTTTTTTCTCGCACCACTTTATCGCAAGTAAGGGGTCCTTTGCCAGCGTGTAAGACGCTCCTTTGTCCACGCGTCTGGAAACTAGGGGTTGTAGGAACCCTACTACATTTCTGCGCACCGTTCTGCAGGCACCTGTGTCTGCGTTATGTAATGCCTTAAACAGGGGGATGCTGGTGTAGTAGTTGTCCGTGTAAATGTGGTAGCCTTTATTTAAAAAAGGGCCCACAAGCTCCCACACGAATAAAAAAATCGGATGTATATCCGCTCGCGCTTTCACAAATTTTATATAGTTTAACACCATATCTAGCGTGTTTTGATGGAATGAGCTGGCGAAAAGATAGACGGCCCTTGAAGCTCATGAGCGACTCGTCGACCGCCAAATTTTTCTCTGGGGTATAAATGTTTTTAAAATAATCTTTTAATAAAATAATAAGGGGCCTCAACTTGAACAAGCGGTCATACTCGGGGTCATTTCTGGGGGGAATTTGCGTATTATCGGCGAGGGGGAAAAATCCATTGGTGTTTTTGAACTGCTGGCGCGGCATTACTGACGCAAACACAGGTGTTGCGTGAACGGCGCTAGCAGACCAATAGGACCGTAAAGATGTTTTTTTTACGAGTCCCATAAGAAGTACAATTCCCAGGAATTTTTTTACTCCTGGGATGTCAATGGGGGTCCACATCCTGGAGTATAACGACGCGGGGTGCGCGGTAATATACTGTCCGGCATAGGTGTTTGTCTGCCGGACAATAAGATCCAGGACGGCATCACTTATAAATAAATTTAAAAAATGAAATAGAGTAAAATTAGCGACCTCCGCATTTATGTCAGGCAGTGCGGTAAATGCGGGGCAAAAATAAATCTGCGTTAATCCACGCAGTGGCAGGCGCCGCCATGCTTGGCCCTGTTGCCCCAACAACTACCTCAGCCTCCATAGCGCTAGAGGCTGAGTCGTCGCTTAAAAAAAATTTCGCCCCCGAGTCACTGGTAGCATCGCTACCAGAACTTGAAGCGATGAGCATCGCGTACGCTTGCTCTGCGGTATAGCGCCTATGATCCATTTTATAAATTTTTTATTAAATGGACGTAAAAAAAAATGATTGGGGGTGATTAGGGTATGAGGGGTGGCGAAGACAGGGTGAGGAGATAGACAAAATAAAAAAAAATATTTCCTCCCCCCCCCAAAATTAAAAAAAAACGGACGCGGGTATAGCGGGGTAATAAGGGTACGAGGGGCGGTAATTATGGGACGACGGCTGTTTTTTTTTTTCTGTGTTTTTCACTCAATATCGGACATGATTTTTCGCTGCTATCTCTCTCCTGGAACAAATCGCTCTGGGGTCTTTAGGGACGTTTGGGGACTATTTTCATCTCCTCTCACGAATCCGATCCGTGAGGAGAGATGAAACTTATACATTTTTCAACTTTTTTTTAACTTTTCCATGATCGCCGCTATCCACGGGATAGCGGCGATCACGGAAGCGGGGACCGTTTACCGCGGTCCCCACTGACATCTACTGGCGCCCGGCTATCTGTAGATCTGTATATCTGTATCTGTACCGGCTACCACCGGTAAACGGCGATCGCGGGTCCGGGAATCAGTCACCACGGCCCCGGGCGGCATCGCCTGTCTCTCTGCGACCTGCAGGTAGCCGGGAGATGGGAAAAATTTTAAATTTCCCGGGCGATTGCCGCTTCTGCGCATGCGCCGCCACTTTTCTCCTGGCGCGCATGCGCAGAATACACCGGAGGGCCGCCGACATCGCCGGGGACCTGGGTGAGCAGTTTCAGCGCCCCCCCATGGTTGCGATCCATGAGGGGAGCTGAAACTTTATCTTTTTTTAACTTTTTATTTACTTTTTTGCGACCGGCGCTATCCATTGGATAGTGCCGATCGCAATGCCGGGGGGGGGACTGCCCGCAGCCCGAGATGACAGCTCCATGCTGTCGGCTACCTGCGGGTACCGACAGCATGGAGCTGTTACGTCCAGAGCCTGAGGGGCATTAATCCAAAGAGGACGCATAAAACTACGTCCTCTAGGATTAAAGCCCACTTAGGCGGGACGTAGTTTTCAGATGGGGCCGTTGTTAAGGGGTTAAGAGAGATTTTAATCAATGTTGTGTTGGTGATTGGCTATTTATGTCTATATATACCATGGGTAAGGGGGTGTGTGTTTAGAGCAGCTTGAGAAAGCCCCTGACAATCGGGTCGAAACGTCGCTGTTATATGACCGCGGAAATAAAGGTATTTTTTTCACTTTTAAACGAAGCTACTTTCTGCTACATTTCTGGCATCTATGAATCCACCTCTGATGCTGCTTCCGCTGAGCCAATGAGAGGCAGCAGTCACTCACCCATTCATGAATTCATGTGAGTAAGCCCTGCCTCTGATTGGTCAGGCTGTGACCAATTTTAAAGCCCCCGGGGATTTTAAAGCCCCGCCGCCTGAATAGTGCCGAGAAGCAGTTCAGGAGAACTGACAGCGGCCACGGCTGGACTCCGGCTGCAGCGGAAAGGTGAGTATACAATTTTTTTTTTCATTTTAACACATTTTAGGATGAATTGCAGGGAAGGGCTTATATATTTAAACCCTTCCCGACAATTCATCCCGCGCTCGCCCGCAGCGCATTGCTTTCAATGGAGCCGGCTGTATTGCCGGCTCCATTGAATGCAATGCGCTGGACAGCTCTGGCCCGTTTCTAATGAAATGGGCAGATTTTCGGGCGATTTTTTTCGGCCGATTTTTCGGCGCCAGTCACGCGATTTGCGTATGTGCATCCATCATGCGATGCGCAAATCACGCGAAAAAACGCCCGTGTGACTAAGGCCTCAGTCAGTCACTCTGTCTCTCAGAAAAAATGCGATAAAAAGCGATCAAAAAGTTGTATCTATTCTGAATTATTACCAACGTAAACTACAGGACATCTCGCAAAAAATGAGCCCTCGCTCAACTATGTTGATGGAAATATAAAAACGTTATTGCGCGAAAAAGATACAGCAGAAAATATTTAAAAATTACATGTCTGGAAAAAAAAATACAGGTACTACAGCAAAAAACAAACTATACACGTTTGGTATCGTAGTAATCGTACTAAGCCTCAGAATAAAGTTAGCATTTTTGTTGCAGTTTGTGTGCCGTAGAAACAAGACGCACTGAAAGATGGTGGAATGTCATTTTTTTTTTTTTTCATTTTACTCCACTTAGATTTTTGTAAAAGCTTTTCAGTACATTATATGGTACATTAAATAGCATTATTGAAAAATACAACCTGATCCGCAAAAAACAAGCCCTCATACAGCGATGTTGATAAATAAAGGAGACATGATTTCTCAAAACGGGGGAAGGAAAAAAAGCAAAGGGGAAGAAAATAAAAGGGGCCGCGTCATTAAGGGGTTAATATAATGTACTAACTTCTTTCTCTGAGTTATTACAATGCAGGGATACCACATGTGTAATTTTTTTTTTCTTTTTTACAAAGTCAAAAGGGAGAAAGTGTTTTTATTTTAATTTTTTTTTACATTTTTGTCCTTTGGGGGGGACTTCCATAGAAACCCATCAGGACCCTCTGATCACATTCAAGGGGTCCAATGGGGACATCCCTTTACATGCCGCAGTTGCAAAGACTGCGGCATGTAAAGGCTTAACACAGCAGAGATCAGAGGTTTTCGCCATTCTCTGCTGTGTAAGAGCTGGTGCCTGGTTATCCTCTGACAGCCAAGCACCAGCTCTCCCTGCCACAGAGACTGGCTTCTGACAACCCGATGGTCTCCATGGCAACCTGTAAACAAAGCAGTGCAGGAGTTTGAAATTAGAAATGGGAGATTGCCGACAGATCGGTAATATCTCCCTGCTTCTTATTTCAAAGTCCTGCACTGTTCTGTGAGGGACTGTACAGGCAGAGCACACTGCCACAGCTTATGGCAATGTGTTCTGCAGGTCCCATAGTGAAACATAGCACGGAAATCTTCTACCAGGCTATATCACTATGGGCAGTGGAACTCATCCCGGAAAATTTCCAGGCGTGCCACTCAATGGGTTAATCTATGCCAGTTTTTCATGCAAATCATAGTAAATATGTTGGGCCGCAGGATAAATGTCCCATGCTGTTAAGTCAACCCAATTTATAGAAAAGTGGAAAACATTGTGTAAGACGAAAAAAAAGTCACTATTTTTTGTGCAATAACAAGTGTGACAAAATTTGCAACATTTTATTCCAAAAAACTGCCTCAAGAGCTTTAATAAATTTTCCTTCAGAGCCCTATAGCACTTTCCCTTTCTCTTGTATTACATGCAACATTACTACGACTGTAAATATTTCATTTTAAATGTAAAAGGCACAAGAATAAAAAATGCTTGAAAAAAACAATAGCTCCGTCAATGTGTGAGTGCTTTGATGCTTAAGAAGATTTAATTGACGGGTAAAAGATTTCTCCGATTCTGAACATGAAAATGGCTTCTCATCTGTATGACTTCTCTGATGTCTGACAAGTTGTGATTTCACTCTAAAACATTTCCCACATTCTGAACATGAAAATTGCTTCTCTGCTGTGCAACCTTTTTTTGGTGTTGAACAGGATTTGATTTTGAAATAAAAAACCTGTGTGGCTTCCCTGATGTCTGACAAGTTCTGCTTTATCTCTAAACCTTTTCCCAGATTATGGATACAAAAATGGCTTCTCATTTGTGTGACTTTTCTGATGTCTGACAAGTACTGCTCTATCTCTAAAATATTTCTCACATTGTGAACATGAAAAGGGCTTCTCTCCTGTGTGTTTTCTTTGGTGTATGACAAGTTGTGATCTCAATATGAAACATTTCCCTCATTCTAAACATGAAAATGGCTTCTCTACTGTGTGAATTCTCTGATGTCTGACAAGTTCTGATTTCACTCTAAAACATTTCCCACATTCTGAACATGAAAATGGCTTTTCTCCTGTGTGACTTCTCTGGTGTATCACAAGAACAAATTTAGTAGAGAAACATTTCCCACATTCTAAACATGGAAATGGCTTCTCTCCTGTGTGAATTCTCTGATGTCTGACAAGTCTTGATTTCACTCTAAAACATTTCCCACATTCTGAACATGAAAATGGCTTTTCCCCTGTGTGACCTCTCTGATGTATCACAAGATCAGATTTATTAGTGAAACATTTCCCACATTCTAAACATAGAAATTGCTTCTCTCCTGTGTGATTTCTCTGATGTCTGACAAGGTCTGATTTCACTCTAAAACATTTCCCACATTCTGAACATGAAAATGGCCTCTCCTTTGTGTGACCTTTTTGGTGGTGAACAAAAGTTGATTTAAAAGAAAAATACTTCCCACATTCTGAACATGAAAATGGCTTCTCTCCTGTGTGAGTTCTCTGATGCATGACAAGTTGTGATTTACGTCCAAAACCTTTCCCACATTCTGAACATGAAAATGGCTTCTCTCCTGTGTGAGTTCTCTGATGCATGACAAGTTGTGATTTACGTCCAAAACCTTTCCCACATTCTAAACATGAAAATGGCTTTTCCCCTGTGTGACTTCTCTGATGTATCACAAGATCAGATTTAGTAGAGAAACATTTCCCACATTCTAAACATGGAAATGACTTCTCTCCTGTGTGAATTCTCTGATGTCTGACAAGTCTTGATTTCACTCTAAAACATTTCCCACATTCTGAACATGAAAATGGCTTCTCCTCCGTGTGACTTTTTTGGTGTTGAACAAGACTTGATTTTGAAGTAAAACATTTTCCACATTCTGAACATGAAAACTGCTTCTCTCCTCTGTGAGTTCTCTGGTGTTTGTTAAGATCTGATTTAATAGAACATGAAAAGATCAGATTTAGTACAAAAACATTTGCCCACATTCTGAACATGAATATGGCTTCTCCCTTCTGTGATCTATCGCTATATATAAAGACGAAAACCCTCACTCACTCACTGATTCACTGACTGACTCGCCACTAATTCTCCAACTTCCCGATGTCATAGAAACATGAAATTTGGCGCGAGCATACATTATGTCCAAAATAGGAAAAGTAAATGGGTCCCAACTCGATTATTTAAATCTAGCGCAAAAAAACGAGTGTCCAAATTTTACGTACGGAATCTAATTCTCTCACTTCCCGATGTCGTAGAAACATGAAATTTGGCCTGAGCATTGATTATGTCATAAATAGGAAAAGTTAATGGGTCCCAACTCGATTATTTAATTCTAGCGCAAAAGAATCAGTGTTGAAATTTTATGTACATAATCTAAATCTCTCACTTCCCAATGTCATAGAAATGTAAAATTTGGCACGAGCATTGAATATGTCATAAATAGCAAAAGTTAATGGGTCCCAACTCGATTATTCAATTCCAAGTGCAAAAGAATTAGCATCCAAATTTTATGTACGGAATCTAATTCTCTCACTTTCTGATGTCATAGCAACTTGAAATTTGGCACAGGCATTGAATATGTCATAAATAGGAAAAGCTAATGGGTCCCAACTTGATTATTCAATTCTAAGCGCAAAAGAATTATCGTCCAAATTTTATGTACGGAATCTAATTCTCTCACTTCCCAATGTCATTTTATATAAAGGAAACGTTGCATGGTTACCTCCCCGTGGTGTTTCCTGGGCAACGCAAAGAACCATGCAAAATGATGAACATATTTTTTTCCCGGTATCTCTAAAGTAACCAAAACTTCATAAGATTTTCCGTGTGAATACCAGATAAATACCAGTACAAAATTAACTTGGGCGAAGCTGGGTATATCAGCTAGTCTGGTATATAACAATATGTGATTTCTGGGTAAAGAATTTGCCACATTCTGAACATGATAACAGCTGCTCACCTGTGTGAATTCTCTGATGTCTAACAAGATATAATTTCCAAGCGAAACATTTCCCACATTCTGGACATGAATAGGACCTCTCCCCAGTGTGAGCTTTTAGATCTTTTCCCCTTCTGTGAATTTTCTTCTGCCTTTCAGTCAGTAATGTATTAGAAAGTGGGACCTGTATAAGAGGATCAGATGATGACTCTTTGCTTTGAAGAACTGAAGGGATATCTGGGATAATAGCAGGTTCTTCATATGTATCATGTGTGATACCACAATCCTCTGCTTTACAATCTGCAGATATCAGACGTCCCTCTGGGCTCCCAATACCATTATCTGCCAAAAATAAAGGTGATTTTACTATTTTTTTTATTGAAGCAACCTTAAGAATGATATAGATATTTTATAACTAGAGATGAGCGAACGTGCTCGGCCGCGCCCCTTTTTCGCCCGAATACCGCGATTTTCGAGTACTTCCGTACTCGGGTGAAAAAATTCGGGGGTCGCCGTGGCGGCGCGGGGGGTTGCAGCGGGGAGTGGGGGGGGGGGAAGGAGAGAGAGAGGGCTCCCCCCTGTTCCCTGCTGCTACCCCCCGCGCCGCCACGCCTCTCCCCGGCCCCCGGCGCACCCGAGTACTTTTCACCCGAGTAGTGAAGTACTCGAAAATCGCGGTGCTCGATTGCGAAATCGCCCTTACCGAGTACGTTCGCTCATCTCTATTTATAACATTTCTATGTATACACTTTTCATTGCTAATTACAAGTTACATAGCATTTATTAACTAAGAAAGTGGTGAAAAAACATCACAATCTAACAGACCTCAAAGTGAGAACCAGTAAATCATTTTTGGCCACCAGGTTGTTCTTTTGCAGCTTTCATATTCATAGGTTTATGTATCAGTGTACCTGTCATCACTCTGTGACTAAATTGCTCAGTGGCAAATCATAAATATTCTTGTGAGGGAGGAGGGGGGTGGGGGGGTGCGGCCTGGCATGGCATATAGATGGAGGTCTGAGCTAGAGACCTTTCCTTCAGAACAAACTACAGCGCAACCGGGGCATCCAATCTTAATAGGACAGACTTTTAAAAAGGTCAGAGAGCGGGATGCCAAAGGAAAAAAAAAAGACGCGAGTCCACGGAAACTGGCTTTGTTTTTCCCAGCATGGGAGAGTCCATCCAAGACGGTAGCGCCCTCCATGCTGAAGATTGCAGCCACTAGTGGAGAAGAGGAGAAAGCATGCTCACAAAAGATCATATCAGTCATCAGACCAGCTTTCTACAAAAATCTTTATTAAAGGAATAATTATGGCTATTAGAGGCTCTATTCAAGCTGATATTAAAAGCATATCTACCACTGTTAACACTTCTATCCAGGAACTGGGGAGCAGAGTAGACCACACTGAAACAAAATTGAGCGAGTTTGCAAAATCACACAATTTGATAGACTTTCATTACTCATTGGAAGACGACAAAGTAAAAACTTAAAACCAAATTGGCAGACATTGAAGCCCACAGCAGGTGGAACAATAGTAAAATTTGTGGAGTTCCTGAGAGTTTCTGTGTTTGAACTCCAGGATTTCATTAAAGGGGTTGTCCCGCGGCAGCAAGTGGGTCTATACACTTCTGTATGGCCATATAAATGCACTTTGTAATGTACATTGTGCATTAATTATGAGCCATACAGGAGTTATAAAAAGTTTTTCACTTACCTGCTCCGTTGCTAGCGTCCTCGTTCCCATGGAGCTGACTAATTTTCGCCGTCTGATGGCCAAATTAGCCGCGCTTGCGCAGTCCGGGTCTTCTGCTTTCTTCAATGGGGCTCCGTGTAGCTCCGCCCCGTCACGTGCCGATTCCAGCCAATCAGGAGGCTGGAATCGGCAATGGACCGCACAGAAGAGCTGCGGTCCACGGAGGGAGAGGATCCCGGCGGCCATCTTCCGCAGGTAAGTATGAAGTCACCGGAGCGCGGGGATTCAGGTAAGCGCTCTCCGGTGTTCTTTTTTAACCCCTGCATCGGGGTTGTCTCGCGCCGAACGGGGGGGGGGGGGGTTGAAAAAAAAAAAACCCGTTGACAACCCCTTTAAGTTACGAAATTTAAAAATTCTGCCAGACACAGTCTCCCATGACTTGGCCATAGATAGGGCCCACAGACTCCATAAGCCCAGGTTGCTCTCCGATTCAATCCCTCGCGAAGCATTGATGCTGGCAGCAAGAAAGATGGACTTTCTCCCTAGCCTATTCTCCGAAGTCCAACTTTATATGGACCTATCACAAACTACAATACAATCAAGATGGCTCTTTCTGCCCGTAACTGCATCTCTCAGACAAGCTAGCATTGCTTATAAATGGGGTTTTCCTACAAAGCTAATTGTCAACAAAGAGGGAAACAAACATGTCTTTTACAGAGCATCAGCAGGAGAGGAAG